>NC_068566.1:11843361-12443361 GCF_025698545.1 Gossypium raimondii
CTCCATCGCCTGGATGTCTCTTGGATCTCTGGGTTCCGTAAAAAAAATAGGTTATATAAATCCTATATCCGTTTTTGACTCACATATTTTATTCTAAAATAATAAAATTAAACCCTACGTGGAAATGATAGTACACGATCTAATTTATAAATTCCCAAAAACTTAATAAAATTACATTTAATTTTCTAGAAATCACAACTATGGCAAAATTACTTTATCATACATAACAATAAAATAATAACATACATTCATTCACATACATTCCTATAAACTTGTATATAATTACAAGAATGTCACATATTAGAAAAATTAATCACACATGAATAAAAGAGAAAAATTCAGTCTTGGTTTATACTATAAACATAACATAACCTGGCTCTGATACCAATTGTTAGAAAAAATTCTATTTGAAAACAGTTTTCCTGCACAGTGCAAAGTAAAAATTTTGAAAATCGAGTCGCTTTGTGTTAGTTACAACAATAAACCCTTTTATAGAAATCACACTTGTGTTTTCAGCTAGACGAATCCTATTCATTCTCGACTTTCAACCGAATAGCCTTCTTTGTTATTCTCATACCACGAACTGCTTCGAGTGTGGGCTCGAATAATTCAAATAAAATATAGAACTAGAAATAATTTTCTTTACTTTCAGTGTGAAAGCAAAAATCTCTCTAAAAAAACCCGGTAGAATTGTTATTTCGGAAATAGAATTTATACTTAGAGAAAAAACTCACACCATTTTCGAGCAAAATAACAATATCTCAAAGTTGTGTATTTAGCCTTACCATTGCCATCTATTTATAAGGAGATGAGGTGAAACCCTTGTTGAATTGTAGAAGCCTACTTCAATAGAAAAACGAACTCATACTCTAATAAAGATTAGGTAGGGCAGCAACCCTAGTTAAAAAAACTAGGGTTAATCGTCCCTAGCATTAAACATGATGGGCTTTTGGGCCTCTCTTATATCGGGTCCAATTATAAGTACTTTATAATTCGATCCAACCCGATATTTTTTTTCTATTTCTTAAAATAAACACTTTAATTTAAATAAATTTATTTCCCAATTAAATAATTTTTTTCAATCAAATTCTAATTCTGTTAAAATCATGACAACTTTACCATAAAAGAATTCATGAGAAAATATATTTAATATTTCTACTTTCAATGGGTTCATCATGACCAATAAAATTATTTCTATTTTCGAACTTCAATTGTTTAATCTCTTAATTAAATTCAAAAACCATAAATTTATTTTCTAAGTCATTTCCATTTAGAAAACCACATTCATTTCCAAATATTTCATATTTCTCTAACTTTAACATTTCTATCAATTTATGTTCATTTGATTCAACATGCAATTTATTTCTAGTTTCACCGAGGTAACGGAGGGACTGCTTAGACATATGCAAGTAGGACTCAAATGATTTATAATTAAGTTCCAACTTTTCGCCTATTAATTATAAACTCATTTAATCATGAAGTCCTTCACTATAGCATCATGACTAAGCTCTCTGTAATGGCATACCATTACGAAAGCAACTAGATCAATACTCGTCCAATGACCTTGTCATAAGTGTGTTACCCTCATAGGATATCCTTAATCTCTTTGGTATAAATCTATTCTCCCAATATAATCTTATTTTATCTCATGGTAACCATTACATCTTCCTTCATGAAAAGTCAATTACGATCAAATAGTCATCAAGTCATTTATCTTAATGACGAACAACCCGTGGTCAAATTTACTTTTCATCTACCATGTAATGCAAATTAGAGGATATCATTTACCAATATCTTGGGCTATGAATTCCACTGTTGCAAATAACACTACATACTGCAAAAGTCGTATACCCAATGCACTAACTTTCGGTTCCTTATCTATTTGAACTCAGGCTTTTACTTACATCAAAGTATATTAGTCATACATACATAGCTCGTCATCCACTTAGGATTAAGGCATACCACACTTTAAACGTTACAAGTGAATAAATCCATAAAAAAATTTAGGATCTATTCTTCTTGGGTCTAATTCAGTGTACTGTGAGTCAAGTCAGTCACATCTATGTCTCTATCTTCTAGGAGTCATCCGTTTCGATGCCCAAGATAAGACATCTCCCCAATTGGACTTAATAGTCGCCATATTAGTCTTTCAATCTGTTTGCTCATTTTCGATTAGACTAAGGACATGTTTAGGTTCTTTTACTAATACCAGTTGTATTTTTGCATTATGATCCGATCACGTAATGCCCTAGCATTAGTTTAAACATTAGAAAACTAGTGAGCTAATATTTTCTTCTATTTTTCTTTGCAGGAATAAACCACATGAAGACATAATACAAAGTATGTTAATATAATTCATGAATAATTTTATTAAGGAATCTATTTAGAAACAATTACAAGTTTACATAAACAAAATATTATACTTAGGGCACCAAATCCAACAATGCCATGGAAGTCAAAAACCACAAAAAGATGAAACATATTGATAGAAAGTATCATATCATAAGGGAGGCAATTACAGACGAAATCGTGAATTTAGTCAAAGTCGTATCCAAGGAAAACCTTGTGGACCTGTTTACCAAGACTCCACTATCTAAGAGTTTTAAGAAACACGTGGAGAGCATAGGAATGCAGAATACGGTTCATCTATTTCACTAGGGTAAGTGGGAGATTGTTGGATTTGGTACCCTAAGTGTAGTATATTCGTTTGTAGACTTGTAATTGTTTCGAATAGATTGGTTAATAAAATTCTTCATGAATTACATTAATATACATTGTATAATGTCCTCGTGTGGTTTTTACATGTAAAGTAAAATATAAGTAAATATTAGCTCACTGGTTGTCTAATGTTTAACTAATACTAAGCGGTATTATATGGTCGGATTGTAATACGGAAAGACAACTTATATTAGTAGACGAACATAAACATGTCCTTAGTTTAATCAGAAATGAGCAAATGGATTGAAAGACTGATATGCCATCTATCAAGTCCAATTAGGGAGATGTTTTGTCTTGGGCATTGTAGCGGATAACTCCCAAAAGATAGAGAAATAGATGTGATTGACTGGACTAATAGTACATCGGACTAGACCCCAGCAGAATAGATCCTGAATCTTTTTATGGATTTATTCACTTGTGATGTTCATAGTGTGACATACCTTAATGCTGAGTGAATGATGGACTATGTATGCATGACTCATATACTTTGATCTAAGTAAAATCTTGAGTTTGAATAGATAAGAAACCGAAAGCTAGTATGTTGAGTGTATGACTTCTACAGTATGTAGCATCAATCACAACAATAGAATTCATAGCCCAAGAAATGGGTAAATGATATCCTTTCATTTGTAGTACATGATAGATGAAAAGTAAACGTGGTCACAGATTGTTTCTCTTTGTGATGAATGACTTAATTACTAGTTGATAGTAGGTGACTTTTCATGAAGGAAGATGTAATAGTTACCATGAGATAAAATAGGATCATATTGGGAGAATGAATTTATTCTAAATAGATTAATGATTGTTGGGAGAATGGGTATTTTATGTACACTTGTAATTTTTTTAACAGATTGGTGAATAAAATTATTCATGAATTATATTAATACCCTTTGTATATTGTCCTCACTTGTTTTTTGTATGTAACAAAATAGAAGCAAATATTAGCTCACTAGTTATCTAATATTTAAATAATACTAAGCAGTTTTATGTGGTTGGATTGTATTGGGAGAGCAGATTTATCCCAAAGAGATTAAGGATATCCTATGAGGGTAACACACTTATGACAAGGTCATTGGACGAGCAATGATCAAGTAGATTTTGTAATGTTATGTCATTAGGGAGAGCTTAGTCATTTTGGTTCAAAAATGAAATTAAATTAATTGGTCATGTTGAATCCACTGAATGTAGAAAATGAAATACATTTTCTCATAGATTTTTTTTATGTTAAAGTTGCTATGGTTTTAATGGAATTAGAATCGGGTTAAGAAAATTATTTAATTGGAAAATTAATTTAGTTAAATTAATTAATAATTTTTATTTTGGGAAATAGAAAAACATGTATTGGGTTGAATTAAATTATAAGTGCTGGGTTAAAAGTCTAGGAAGCACTTATGATTGGACCCAATATAGGAGAGGTCCAAAGCCCCTCATATTGAATATAAGGAGACGAAAAACCCTAGTATTTTAACTAGGGTTGCCACCCCTTTCTCTCCTAGTTCAACTAGGGAATTATTTTTCTATTATATAGGTATTAAATGAATCCTACTAATTCAACTAGGGTTTCACTTTCTCTCCTTAGAGATAGATGACACCAGCAGGGCTAAAGATACAACAATTTATATACAAATTTGAGATATTGTTATTCGGCCCGAAAATAGTGAGAATTTATTTCTAAGTATAAATCCTATTTTTTAGAAATAACAATTCTATCGATTTATATAAGAGAGAAAGTTTTACTTTTCCACTGAATGTAAATAAAATATTCTCTAGTTTTGTGTTTGATTCAAAAGTGTTCGAGCCAACACTCAAAGCAATTCGTGGTTTGAGAATAGTAGAGAAGATTATTTGGTTGAAAGTCGGGAACAACAATGATCCTCTCGTTCAAAGCACATGTATATCTCAGGGAAAAGTTTATTGCTTTAAATATCACAATCTGGCTTGATTTTCAAAATTTTATTTTTCAACTGTATAAGAATACCGTTTTCAAACCGGATTTTTTCCAACGTAGTTGTCTTCTATAAAAAAGAAAACTTCTTCAAAAAATTCCACATGATAATACCTACCTCAAATCTGGAAAATTATCATATGCTCTCATAGGATAGTTATCTTTTTAAGGAAATCTCTTTAGTGAAATCCACACGACAATACCTACCGTAGGGTCGAAAAATTGTCATGCCATCACAAGAGACCATTGATGAAGGTTATAAGTCTTGTTTAAAGATTGTTCCCACTCAGTATTTTAGAAACCATGCAAGGATTTTTTTATATACGGTTTCAATCATGAATGATTAAAATATCATGCCAAGTACATGTCGTATTGATTTCCTAAACTATATGGCATGCTTATCATACATATGTCTGAACATATTTTTCAATCAATTTAAATATCATCATGCTATCATATAAAAGCATAAAATTAAATAACTTTGATTAGCCAAAGTTTTCATTTTTCCACCAAGAAAAAAAATAAATTACATTAATTATCCTAAAACATTCTTTGGGTCTTTTGGGTGAAAGCCAAATATCCTAGTTTGAGATTTCCCAAAACCCAAAAGACTTGAAAAATCACTGAAAGGATCTACTATCAAACCACCATCACCACCACGGTTCATTGCTGGCACCATAGTCGGGCCACCATCATTGGCCACCATCGTAGACTGTCTGACAGTTGTTGACCATTGTTGGACAGACCACCATCAGCCAGCTTTAGCCAGTCAACCCATTATCGATGTTTTGTCGGTTGGCTGGGTCGGGTTTGTATCCTCTCGATCAATTTTGGGTTCATCTCGATACTTCGAGACTCACCAAAAAAATATGGTTACAAAAACCATAAGTCTGTTTCTGGCTCATATGAGTTATTCAAATAATTAAAATAAAAATAAAAATAAAACCTACATGAATATGATAGTCCACAATCTAGTTACATCCCAAAATTTATTAAAACCTAAAATTACACCTAATCTAATTTCTAAGAATCGCAACTTTGACAATATTACTTTATCATATATATAATAATATAATAAAATATATTATTTCACATACATAACCCAAAACATGCATATAATTAAAGAATGACACATCTTATCAAAATTAACCAAATATGAAGGAGAAAGAAAATTCGGTGTAGGTTAATACTATGCACAAAGCACAACCTGGCTATGACACCAAAGTACAACCTTTTCTCGAAAAGCAATTGTGCCTTGTGCGAGACGGATTTGGATCATTCTCAACTTTCAACCAAATGACCTTCTCCGCTATTCTCGTACCCTGAATTGCGCCAAGTATGGGCTCGAGCAACATGAACCAAGAACAGAACCAAAAACTGAATTATTACTTTCAATGGGAAAGTAAGTTCTTTCTCTATAAACTGAAAAGATTGTTACTTTAAAAAATATATAATTTATGCTTAGGAATAAATTCTCTCTATTTTTAACAGAATAACAATGTATGAATCAATTATAGTTTCTTGTACCAAAGGTGTCTATATATAGAGAGAGATAGAAGAATCCTAGTTGAATAAGCATAACACAAATATTATTTACTTAATATGAAAAACTCCCCTAGTCAAACTAGGAGAGAAGGGGGCAACACACTCTCTTAAATTCCCTTAGGGTTTTTGCCCTTTACATGTAATATGAGGGGGTATAGGTCTTTCTTGTATTAGGTCCAATTATATGTACTTCCTAGACTTTTGACCCCACACTTTATAATTTAATAAAACCAATATTTATTTTTTATTTTTAAAATAAATATCATTAATTTAATTAATTACATTAACTTTGTAATTACTTTTGACCCAACACTTTATTTTTTATTTAATTAAAATAATATCATTACTTTTGACCCAACAATTATGATTTGTTGATGGATTCCTACAAGTGAGGCCCTTAATGCTTGTATACTTTGTAATGCACTGAACTTAGATTTTTGAGGTCAAAAGTGGTAAATCAATTATTCATCATGTCAAAATTATTCGTGAATATGAAATGCCTAGTCATGTGCTCTGAAGTCAATACTTGTATTATATTTTTTCAAGCGTCGTCTCTTTTAATTCTTGTTTTTGTTTGTGCTGCTTGAGGATAAGCAATGACTTAAGTGTACGGGAGCTTGATCTGTTGTAATTTGGCGTAACAAATTAAACTAATTTCTGCACTTTTGGAGCTTGAAAGCAATCATTTTCATTAGGTTTTAATTATGTTTTCATATGTTTTCTTAAAGTCAATAAAATGTGCAAATTGAGTCTTTTATTGACCTTAGGGGCCAAATGTGGCCTAAGGATGAGCTAATGAACTTTGTAAGTGTGCAAGAGACTATTATGTAAACATAATTAAGCAAAATGATCAATGTCAAAACATATTGAGCAAAATGGAGAAATTATGAGACTGCCTTCGGTGTTGCAACACAACCCAAGGGTGTCATGACATACCCTTAAAGACATCCCAAGAGGAGTTTATTGACTTTTATGTCACGACATAGGTCTTAATGTGTCATGACATTGACTCTGGACGAGAATTAACACGAGCCAAGGGGCGTTTTGGTTCAGGCAATCAAACTTAAAGCTCGAGATCGTAAACTAACCTAAGTTTATGGACAATGGCCATTTGAGATCTATAAATAGGCTCATTTGTCACATATTATGGACACTAATTACTTAGCTTAAATTTTCTCTTTTGATTTTAGTTTAGTATTTCTCTTTTCTTAGGTTTTAGATTTACTTTCAAGTTTGTTCTTTGTTTTATCTCGAGAGATCTGATTTTTGGAGACAATTAAACTTTTTGGATTCATATTCATACTTACAAATCAGAATTTTTCTTAAACTCTATATTTTCGATTCATTTATAATGTTTACTATTTATATTGATTGTATATTGTTTATGAAAACTATGAAGAACTAATTCTTCTATTGGGATTAGTGAGTGGAGGTATGATCTATTAACTATTTTATAGGGTTACTCAATGGATTAGCTGTTTGGGAAAGGAAGAACCTAAACCCTAGGCTTGACAACCCTAGGAAATCATCAAGGTGGAAATTAACCCAAAATTTGTATGGCTTATCCGTGAACACCTTCACCCCAGGCCGGTCTAGATAGTGAGGTCGAAAGATAAGTAATTCTTGTCGACTCATTATTTTAGTGAAAGATCAAAAGATTCCGCTGGGATAGCGACTAGTTGATTGACGAGGAACCCGAAGCAATAGGTGATGAAGGTTATTGAAATGAGCTAATTACCCATAACCAGTTTTGATTACTTCTACTTTTTTAATCTCTTGATATCTATTTATTTATTACATTATATTTTTATTATTATAAAAATATTAAAAATTCATTTTATTTATATTTTCATACTATAACTTATTTCGAGTACTAATTAGATCTTTTAGTGTTTATGTTAAAATTGATCTAGCACTAGCCTCCTTTGGGTACGATCCTCGGAGTACTCACCTATTCTGTTGTAACTATATTACAACTATACTCGTATACTTGCATATATCGCCTCATATTTATATCTTTTACTAGGGTATTCATACTCTAGACTTTAGTACGTCCGGAGGCGGTCAAGTTGTTGGCACCGTTGCCAAGGAGGCAACGTCATTAGTTTAATTTTAATTTTTGCACTTCAATAAGAATACTTAGGAAATTTTTAGGTTATAGATATGATTCATTTAGCAATAAATAAAATACTAACATGGGTTTCTAATAATGTCAGATTCGCTGATCATAAATATAAGGACCCCATAGCATGCTTGTAGAAATTTGATCATATATGCAGTACTGTTACTTACGTTGGGATTTCACCAAATACTATCAAATTACTATTAATTCCATTTGCGTTGGATGGGATGACAAAAATATGGTTAGAAACACTTCCCCCAAACACCATTACTACTTGGATTGAGTTTGTGCAACTATTTTTTCGCCGAGTATTGCCTGTGACTAATGTATTGAGCATTTATACACAATTATTTTATTTCCAGAAAAGTACTACTGAAACATTGGGATAGACATGTGAGAGGTTTAAGACAATCCTTATATCCATATTAGGTGGGGGTATACACACTTTGCAGTTCAAATTCAACATTTTTACTATAGGTTGGATAGCCAGAATAGAAGAAAAAAAGATATCATGATTGGTGGAAGCATTTAGACAAGAACTCGGGAGGAAGTAATAGAAATATTGGAGAAATTCAACATTAATGATTCGACCTGGGAAGAATGTCATGAAATGGAAATTAAGGGACTAAAAGATGTAGGAAGCAAAGAGAAAGAATGTAACTAGTTGGAGTTAATTGCAGAAGAATCAAATGGTTACGAAACAGAAGAATAAAAGGATGGTGCTGAGCAAGAGAATGATCACATGGTATCTCAACTTGATTGGTGGAGGCAGAGGAAGGGGTAGCTGGAACCAATTATCCCGAACTCAATAAAAATGGTGCCATCTGTTATCAAACCTCATGAGTTACCATTACTTGAACATTTAAAATATGGATACCTAGGAGAAAAAAATACTCTGCTAGTGATTATTGTTGCATGCTTAGATGCAAATCAAAAGGAGGCCCTATTGAGTGTCCTAAAAATGCATAAAAAGCTATAGGATGGATGATTGTTGATATTAAAGAAATTAATCTTGTATTCTGTCAACATAAGATCAGATTAGAAGAGGGAAAAAACTTGTAGTTGATGCTCAGCGTAGACTTAATCTAGCTATGAAGGAAGTGGTAAAGAAGGAATTGTTTAAATGGTTAGATGTAGGTATTGTTTACGCCATTTCTGATAGTGAATGGGTGAGCCTTACTTACTGTGTTCCAAAGAAGGGAGGTCTAATTGTAGTCGAGAATGATAAAAATGAGTTAATTCTGAAAAGAACGGTTACTAGTTGGAGAGTTTGTATTGACTATCGAAAATTGAATGATGCAACTTCCCATTGCCCTTTATTAGTCAAATTCTTGATCAACTAGCAGGGAAAGATTACTATTGTTTTCTTGATGGATACTCAGGGTACCATCAAATCCCAATCCATCCAGATGACCAAGAGAGAACTACTTTCACATGTTCTTTTGGTACTTATGCTTTTAAAAGAATTCCATTTGGCATATGCAATGCTCCAACAACCTTTATGAGATGCATGGTTGCTATCTTTGCTGATATGTTAGAAGAGGGATTGGACGTTGTCATGGATGACTTTTTAGTTTACGGAGACTCTTTTTAAGAATGTCTAGGTAACCTTGAAAAAGTTCTAAAGAGGTGCAAAGAGACTAATCTAGTGCTTAATTGGGAAAATGCCATTTCATGTTGAAAGAAGGATTGGTGTTGGGATATCAGATATCTAGAAAACATATGGAAGTTGATAAAGCCAAAATTGAGGTTATAAAAAATCTTCCTAATCCAACCAATGTTTGAGGTATTCAAAATTTTTTGGGCCACGCAAGATTCTACTGGAGCTTTATAAAAGACTTTTCTCACATCTCTAAACCACTGAGTCAACTCCTTCAGAAAGAGACACCTTTCATCTTTGACCAAAGCTGTGTCAAAACCTTTGAGGTAATAAAAAAGAAACTCATATTTGTACCAATAATCATTACCTTGAGCTAGTCAAAACCTTTTATTTTCATGTGTGATTCTACTGATTATACGGTAGGTGTAGTTTTGGGACAACAAAGGAATAATATATTTGGGGCTATTCATTATACAAAAAGAAATGCTAAATCTGATATAATGTAACTACGCTACATCAAAAAAAATGTTAATGGTGGTGTTCGCTTGTGAAAAATTTCAACCCTATTTAATGGCGAACAAAGTATATGTGTATACTGATCACTCTACGTTAAAATACGTCATGAAAAAGAAAGAGACAAAAGCCAGACTAATGAGATGAGTTTTACTGCTTCAGGAATTTGATCTATGGATAATGGATAGGAATGAGACTGATAACCAAATTACAGATCATTTATCCATAATTGAGAATAAATTAAAAGTAGAAAATATTGAAAAAATTAAAGAGATGTCGCAGATGAGCAATTATTTAGGGTAGACATTCATCAGACCAGGCCTAGAAAACATATAACACCATGGTACGCAGATTATGTCAACAATATTACAAGAGGGGTCTTTCCAGCATATGCATTCTGGCAGCAGAAGAATAGGATAGTCCACGAATAAAAAAATTACATATAGGAAGATCCGTATATGTCTCAACAATGTGTAGATCAATTGGTTCGAAGGTGTGTAGTGGAGGAAGAGATACATTACGTTTTACAAGGATGCCATACATTTCCGTGTGGAGGGTATTTCAGCGGAAAAAGGACAGCCTAGAAAATGCTACAATCATTATTTTATTGGCTATCTATGAATAGAGACGCCTATGAATTTGTACAAGGGTGTGATAGATGTCAGGGAACTTGGATTATATCAAAAAGGGACAAAATGCCACAAACATGGATAATTGAGGTTGAAGGATTTGATGTTTGAGGGATTGATTTCATGGGACATTTTCCCATTTTTTCGGGAATCAATACATCCTTCTAACTGTTGATTATTTTTCAAAATGGGTCGAAGTTGTTCCTTTACCTACCATTCATACAAAATTAGTAGTGAGATTTCTAAGAAAAAACATATTCGCCAGGTTTGGTACACCACGTGCATTGGTCAATGATGAATGATCTCATTTCTATAGCAAACAGTTTGAAGTAGCTTTGGCTAAAAACAACATAAGACACCGAATGACAACAACCTATCACCCAAAAGCTAATGGGCAAGCAGAAGTGTCTAATCATGAAATTAAATAGATTTTAGAGAAAACAGTAGACCCAAGTCGAAAGGATTGGGAAGTAAAGCTAGACGATGTACTGTAGGCTTACAGAACAACATATAAGACTCCTCTAGGTATGTCCCCATATAAGCTAGTTTACGGTAAGAATTGACACTTACCAATTGAATTGGAAAGGAAGGCACATTGGGCAATCAAAGAATTAAATTTGGATCCAGAATTAGCTAAGAAAGAAAAACTATTTCAACTTTAGGAATTGGAAGAATTTTGTTTTATGGCCTACGAAAACACTAAAATGTATAAGGAAAGGAGTAGACTTCGACACGTTGCAAAGATCCAAAAAAGTGAATTTTTCCCTAGACAGAAAGTTCTACTATTCAACTCAAGATTAAAATTATTTCCTAGCAAGCATAAATCAAGATGGACAAGTCCATACACTAGGTGACTCCTCATGGGAAAATAGAGCTGATCGACAAAGGAGGAAAATTTTTTCTTGTAAATAGCCAAAGATTAAAACATTATTTTGGAGGAATGACCAACATAGTAGATGATGAACAAGTCTTGCAATGTAATGCGCTAGGGATTTACGAGGAAACAAGGAGAAATTAACAAATGAAAAGAGTGATGATGAAGAAAGTGAGCAGAGTGTTGGTTCCACAACACAATTGAAAAATAAAGGAATCTGGCTTGCATGTCGTGACACCCTTCCTAAATTTCGCGACGACGAACAACATTTAGATCATGGAGCCTACTCTCAACGCCGCGACACCACTAAGGGATGTCGCGACACCACTGCGTAACTCTGTTTTCCGAACTAACATTAACTACTGACCTTTTTGTAGTTTAATTATAATAGGATTCTTGTTCTTTAAGTTCTTGCTTAGTATAAATGAATTATAACTCTTAAATACTTTATTATTTTCTTTTAATGCATAAATAGATCACATTAATCCTCTTATTTACCACCAACAAAGAAAGAAGAAAACCAATTTGTAGACGTAAAAGATTGTACAAAGGATTTAAGCAAAAATAGATTATCAAGTGGCCAATTTCAATGTAAGCGCTTCAAGCCCATTGTATAGGAATTTATCTAGCAATGAAACAAAAAAAAGCAACCAGACCATTGTACGGGACACGGTCTTTTCTAAAAGTTAGAGGGGTCAATGTTCCGGTAACTGAAATGAGTATTTGCTAATTTTATGATGCACCATATTATTATCGTAACTATCTATATAAAATAGATTTGAAGGAATTTAAAAATATGGATACGGAGGAAATATTGATATTTTTAATGGAAGAAAAAGAGATGTGGACATATCAAACAGGAGCAACAATACTTGAAACATTCAATCAAGAGTTAATGACACTAAAAGCCAAGATGTGGATGAATTTTGTCTGTTCAAGAATATGGCCTACAGTAGAGATGTTCGAGATTGGTCCTATCCATGCTATCATAACATATGGAATCCTCCAAAAGAAACAAATATTTATTGGTACATGAATATACAAGAATATGGTTGAATGCGCAAAAAAATTAGGAAAGAGTATTTTTCCCTCATTTAATTATAGAATTGTGTAAAAGAGTAGGAGTCCATATTAAGCGGTTGGGTAAGACTATGAATCCTCCAAGGAAACTGCTTGGAGATGACGTATTCAAGCAGTTTATTTTTCTGTAGACAAAACAAAAAGAGGAATGGAGAAAAAGAGGATTTCAAGAAGATGATGAATAATATTTAGATTTAATTTAATAGGATTTTAATTTTTAAAAGTAGATGGATTTAGGAAAATTAAATTAGTTTCTTATTATTAGGGATTTGTTTTTTAATTGCTAAATTGAATAATTCTTTTAAGAAGGATTGTATTAATTTCTTTAAGGATGATTTAAGTTTGTTTCTAGGAGAAGGATGGAAATATATCTTTAGTTATTTTTTTTTTGTGATCGATTTTGATTTTCTATGTATGAACCTCGCACAAAGGAGACACAAACAAATTGAACTATCAGCGAGTAAAGGAGGAAACACCCACCATTATTAGTTGGAATGACCATGATCAATTGGGTAACTTTTTTTGTTATCTTCTTATGGGCTACACATTGAGGACAATGTGTTATGTAAAGTGTGTGAGGGGGTAATATAGAAAATTTTTATTTTATGCGTTTCTTTGATTTTTCGTGTCATTTGTGTGCTTAAGCTTGTAGAAATACAAGAGATTGGTTAGGAGCATGTACATAGGTTGCTTGTGTTTACAAATAAATTTGGCATGATAATAGGTGATTTTCAATTTTTGATTATTAGACTATTAAGTTCTATATGTTACACTATAAAAAGACATTTAGTAATCAACTGTACCAAATGATATAGAAAATACAAGGAAACGAGCATGCTCGTATAAATGATAAATGGTTGAATCTGATTTTTTTGGTTGACTAAATTTGTGCATATTTAGGTATTTAAGGGATGACCTAAGGCATTGTTTAGATGTAAACACTTCTTGATGAATCTTTTTACAAAAACCAACCTGAAATGTTAATTTGTAGTTTCTCATTTTCTTTGGTCTTGAACTGCATGACTATATACATCTCACCATACGTATTAAGAGTTAAGTAGATACATTATGGTGAATTTTGTAAAAACAAAGTGAAATAGGAAAGATTGGTGTGATATAGGAACTATAGGTTAGCCTAAAATTGCAGAAAAAAAGAAAAATTAAAAAAAAAATCAATATGAGTAGAAAAAGTTCTTGAAAAGTAAAAAAGCCTTTGTGAGTGAAATGAATCGAAAAAGAAAGTGACAAAGTCACGAAGATGAGAAAAACTCATTCATTAGTGTAAAAAAGCTTGAAGGTTAGCTATAGTTACTATGTCATGCTACGGTTTCCTATGTGGAGAAACAAGGAAGGTGAGAGAAGGAGAAATAAGGCGGTGAGCGGGTAAGAGTTAGTAAAGGGGAAGAATAGAGGTTGATATGATGTGCCAAACTATTTTTGCATTTGTAATCCTTCTGATGCTTAATGTTTTTGAATTTCATACCTATCCTAAGTCTTAGAACATTACAAGCCGAAAAGTCTTATGTGATCTAAATATCCTTATGCATAAATGGACATTATATTCAACAATTACATAAATTGTTGTTTGTATTCTGCTAGGATAATCAAATTACTTTTATGATTTTTGATGGATTCCTACAGGTGAGGCCCTTAATGCTTGTATACTTTTTAATGCACTGAACTTAGACGTTTGAGGTAAAAAGTGGTAAATCAATTATTCATCATGTCAAAATTATTCGTGAATATAAAGTTCCTAGCCATGTGCTCCAAAATTAATTTGCACTTTAAGAGCTTGAAAGAAAGCAATTACATTAGTTTTTCATTATGTTTTCGTAAAGTCAATACAATGTGAAAATTGAGTCTTTTATTGACCTTAGGGGTCGAATGAGGCTTAAGGGTGAACTAATGAACTTTGTATGTGTGGAGGAGATCATTAGAAGGTGTGCTAAATTGATATTGGTCACTATGTTGCAACACAAAATGCTTAATGTTGCAACATATGTGGCAACATATTGAGTAGTATAAAGAAATTACGAAACTGCTTTCGATGTCGCGACACAGCCCAAGAGTGTCACGACATACCCTTGAAGACATCCCAAGAGGAGTATATTGACTCCTATGTCGCGACACAAGTCCTGATATGTCACGACATCAACTTTGGACTGGAATTAACACATGCTAGGGGTCATTTTTGTTCGTACAATAAAAATTAAAGCTCGGAAACGTAAACTAACTTAGGGTTAAGGACGACGACCACCTGAAAACTATAAATAAGCTCATTTTTCAAACATTGTGGTCAGCAATTACTTTTGATTTTAGTTTTGTTTTTCTCTTTTCTTAGGTTTTAGATTTACTTTCAAGTTTGTTCTTTGTTTTATCTCGAGAAATTTGATTTGTGGAGACAATCAAACTTTGTGGATTCACATTCATACTTTAATACAAATCATGCTTTTTCTTATACTTTATACTTTTGATTCATTTATCATGTTTACTCTTTATATAGATTCTATATTGTTTATGAAAACCATGAGGAACTAATCCTTCTATGAGGGATTAGAGAGTGGAGGTATGATCTATTAACTATTTTATAGGGTTACTCAACGGATCAACTGTTTAGAAAAGGAAGAACCTAAACCTTAGGCTTGACAACCTTATGAAGTCATCGAGGTGGGAATTAACCCAAAATTGGTATGGCCTATCCGTGAAGACCTTCACCCCAAGCCGGTCTGGACAGTGAGGTCGAAAGATAAGTAATTCTTGTCGACTCGTTATTTCAATGGAAGATCAAAAGATCCTGCTAAGATAGCAACTAGTTGACTGAAGAGGAACTCGAAGCGACAATTGATGAAGATTACCAAAGCTAGCTAATTACCCATAACTAGATTTGATTACTTCTACTTTTTCAATCTCTTGATATCTATTTATTTATTATGTTATATTTTTATTAGTATATAAAATCTAAAAAATTATTTTTATTTATATTTTTGCACTATAAATTATTTCGAGTACTAATTACATCTTTTGCTGTTTAGGTTAAAATTCATCTAGTACTAGCCTTCCCTGGGTACGATCCTTGGAGTACTCACCTATTCTGCTGTAACTATATTTCAACTAAACCTATACACTTGTGGTTACCACCTCATATATAAATCTTTTACACTAGCATTCACACTCTAGACGTTAATACGTCTGAAGGCGGTCAGTACCTTGGTTTCAAAACTCTTTAAGCTTTAGTTTAATGTATGTCAATTTATTTTAATTTAAATATGTTAATTATGTTTCGTTTTATGTTTTTTTGCTTTAGATTTTCTTGTTGAATGCTTTTAGTTTTCTGCTCTCTAAGTTTTCTTGCAGAAAAATCTCAATTTTTATATTTTTCTGAAGCTTTACTTTCATGGATGCCTTGTTTTCCATTTTCATGTTTATTTTCTTCACTTTGAGCATAAGTATCAAGTAGCTAAACCTTAAAGGAGGTTGGTTGATAGAGTTGTCGGTAAATTAAAATCTTTGGACCACGGAGTAAATCATAATTAATTGGTCTAAATTAAATAGAACTAATAACTTAGGTAGTGATGCTCCTAAGGGAACATCAAGATAAAGTGAGACTGGAAGGTAATCTTATTGCTCTCTTGTTCATTAGTCCCAGATTAACTGGGCTAAGTCGATAAAATTGAGACCGAAAGATGAAATCGCCACTTGGTAATTTATGCGATTTAAGTCCCTTGTCCGAGGTTCAGTGAACCACATCGAAGTTAACCAACCGCATTAGTTATTTTCTAGATAGTCCTCTAGTTTTACATTTCTTACAATTTAGTCCTTAGAATAGAATATTTATTTTTTTTTGCAAATTCTTCTTGTTATTGGTTGTCATACTAGAAAATCATGTTAGTAGCCATTTAAACTATTGCTCAATCGGCTCTTCCTTTGGGTTTGACCCCTTGGAATACTTCGTGTTCCATCGGAACTAGAAATATTACGGCTAACATTGTACACTTGTAGTAAAACTGGGCTTTAAAATAATTTTATAAATTCAGTGTTTTAATGCACACACACGCAGCTAATTAAGTTGTTGGCACCATTTCTAGGGAAGATGATGTAAGATTGAGTAAATTTTAGTGCACAATTTTAGGTAGATATAAGTAGCCAAAGTAGGATTTATAGGTACAACCTTATTTTTTGTTTGTTTTTATTTTGTTACAATTTTTAGTTCATTAATTGTCTTCACTCTTTTGTAAGAGGCATTGTATGACTCGAACCGGTATCAATGTCTTACCATTGGAGCTGGAACCGGAACGTATCATCACACATGCGAAGAGGGCGCAACATTCTAGAGGCGCACAACCTCCACTAAGAGAGCAACCTATCAAAAATCCACAAAGAGAGATTTGACAACCAGCACACCTACTAATGGAGCAACGAACTTTGTATGACTACGCGATGACCAACTTGAATGTTGTTCAAGGTAGCATTAATCTCCCGACTGTTAATGCTAAAAACTTTGAAATCAAACCAACAATGATCCAAATGATACAATCAAACCTTCAATTTTGAGGGTCAATGAATGAGGATCCAAATCAACACCTCATGGGGTATCTGATGACGCCATATGTCTTCAATTATTCCCTTTCTCTCTTACTGATGATGCTTTTATATCGTTAGATTCGTAGCTGTTAGATTCCATCAACACTTGGGACGAGCTAAAAAGAAAATTTTTGGCAAATTATTTTCCCTTAAGCAAGACCATGAAACTTCAAATATATATTATGAATTTTCTACAATTAGAAGGAGAGTCATTATATGAAGCATGGGTGCACTTTAAGTTGATGTTACGTAAGTGTCCATATCATGATTTATAAGATTGGTTGCAACTTCAAGCCTTTTAAAATGGACTTGACGGAAACTTACGCTCTAGTCTTGATGGAGAAACCATAGGAGAATTCATGTCAAAGACTTACACCAAAGCTTGTTAACTTATCGAGGACATGGCGATGAGCTCTTATATATGGTTGGATGAGCAGCTCACATACAAGGCCAAACAATCAGCAGCGAACGCTGTTGGAAGCAAAGACAAGTATCAATAAGTTCTCGAAAAGCTTAATCAACTGGAGATTAGTGCAGCCAAGGTGCAAGTCCAAAACCATTCCAATCTAAGCCATATTAATGCAGGACACGATGATCAGAGAAACAATATGGAAGTTAATTATGTGGGGAATAGAGGATATAACCCTTACTCCAACACCTATAACCCTTGGTGGCACGACCATCCTAACCTTAGGTGGCGAGGAAATCAAGTTGGAATTCAAACTAAAGGAACCAAAACCTTAATCCTATGAAAGCCAACACATTATACCAACCTCTTTTACCTTTTAGGGCACCTGAAGATCAAGAGAGAAAACCAACCTGTAGCAATGACCTTCCATTGTTAATTAGGGTGAGTAAAGTAAAGAAAGGTTTGCATGTTGTGCAAGCCAATGTGCACCAAATTTGTGGTCAATTAGACCAAGTTTTGCAATTGTTGCAAAATAATTTCACCTTTAGCATACCTAGTGTAACATCTCGCTCGGCGAAGCATTAATGTTTGAATATTGTTTAAGGTAGTAAGGCATATAAAGTAGGTCACGAATGTATATAGTGTTAGAATTTGACTAATTATAAGAATCCTATAAGGACGCCTAGAAAGCCCCAGTTCTGGTGAACACAAGATTTGGTGCATAGTCTTAAAGAAGTATGATTGGCGAAGTAGTATTCGTCCAAATGCTTTTTTGTCATATAAAGTGGGCGGGATCCAAAATGAATATAAGTGAATAAGAGTTCCAAGTCAGATTACTATGATCAGTAGGATGACATTTATGGTTAAGTGAAATGAATTTTATGGTATAAGTTTACACTAGTAGTATAGTGCACCTTGTGACTATGGTCCCATGCTAGTTAGGTTATAAGGTAAGCTGCTCAAGAACTAACTGAATGTGAACTATAAGAGTTAAATTCTAAGGAGATAATCTAGTAGGTCTCTTGGAAATGATAGATTTTGGATAAGACAACTCAGTATGGATGTGACGTTTACCAAGTTCCAATAGAGACTTGGGTTAAGTTAAAAGAGTACTCCGATTTGGTTAAGTGGAGTTATCTTCTTATCTGTTTCCTCTAAAATATTAAGATCTAGAGCTGGAGGAAACAAAAAGCATTTTTCTTATTTAAGCTAGATCTGAAATTCTTGGTTTTACTAAGTGGTTTTTCTCCATGTCAAGGTGAGTTTTATGGCTTTACAAAAGTAGATCTGCATGAATGCCTGATGAAGTAAGGCTTTTTTTATGGGTTATTTAGGCTTGAAATGATTGTAAAAGTTACTCAGATGGGTTTTAATGGTGATCTTCTATTGTACAAGGTAGTGGTTGTTGTAATATCTTGCTGAGTGCGGGATCTGGAGTCTAAGCTACCCTTCGAGGTTATCAGGTGAGTCTCTAAGCCAACTCTGGTATGTGCGATTATGCATTCTAGAATCTTCTATGAAAATTAAATAAACTATGGAACCAAATCTAGGGAAGCATAGTGTCATGATCCTGAGTAGAATGAACGTTTGAGGGACTGTGTAAGTATAAATTACTTGAGATATGATAGTCTAAGTATGTGATGTGAATCTTAAGGTTGGAGGATGCTTGTATATGAATGCTTGAAAAGTATATGTGTATCTTAAGCGCATGATTTGAACTATGTTTGATAAGAGTAGGTCAATGTATAACGAGTTAGAGTCCATCTCCATGGAGTTGTCTAAAAGAGTTCGTTAGGACTTTAAAACAATTCTATGAAAGGAAAAGTCTATGGCACTATATTGTGTAAGACCATAGCTGAGCTATGGCATCATATGGAAAGAACTTAAGGAAGGTTATTACCTAACAGAATAGGAAAGCCTTTTTGGTGAACCTTTAAAAGGAAAGCCTTTTTGGCGAACCTCTAGAAGGAAAGCCTTTGTGGCGAACTTCCAAAAATGAAAGCTTTTGTGATGAACCTTTGAAAGGAAAGCCTTTATGGAAAACTTCTGAAAGGAGAGCCTTTGTGGCAACCTTCGAAGATGAAAGTCTTTGTGGCGTATTAGGAAAGAAAGCCCTTGTGGCAATCTCTATAATGGGAGCCTTTGTGGCTAACCACGTAAAGAAAGCCTTTGTGGCAATCTAAATAAAGGAAGGTTTATGGCGAAATATGAAAAGAATGCCCTTGTGGCGCAATCTAAAGGATGGCCCTTGTGGTAACCATTTGAAGGAAGAGTCTCGATAGCAAACCTTGAATGAAAGGAAAGGAATTCTTGGTAGATTAAGAAGGAACGACGTGTATGGTTCCTTGTCAGCATACTATGTACAACAAACTTTGAAGGAATCATATGTACGACGAACAGTAAATATATATCTAGCGAAATCTGAAGGTATGGTAAGGGTAATGAACCCTGAAGGAATAGTGATGCGGCAAGTTCTAAAGTATTGAAACTTTTGGTGAACTCTAAAATTAATTTATTCGTAGAAATGCTGGAGGGAAACGTCTTGCAGTGAAATGGGAAGGTTAATCCCTACGACGATTACAAGATGTATAGTTCATATGACGTATTTTGTATGTCCCTTGAGTACAAATAGAAAGATTGGAATGAATTAAGGTAATTCAAGAATCCATATGAAGATAAGGAACAACTAAAGAACATGAATCAAGTAGATGGTGGAGTGAATGAGTTTTCATCGAAAGAATCCTTATGAGTAAAGGATTGGTTATTAAGACCCATAAGTGTATTAGTAATTTCAACATGCCCAAACTATTTGTCAGCTTACTTTTAGTACTACTTATGACCAAGAATCGATTGAAAATAATGGGTTGAAGAATCATAAGGAAATACCAGGTAATACTTAAAGGGTGGTCTGAATAAGGATTTGACTCTATATAAGCTTGAAGGAGGTCTCTACCACCTGTGACGTGCTTATGCACGATTGTGATAATACGTTGGTTTAGAATTAATTAGGTAAAGTCAATAATGTAATAGATGCGTGTGGATCTCTAGAAAGGAAATTGGTATAAGTATATGAAAGATTAAACGAAAGTACAAAAGTGATATACGAAGGATTGATTGTGCTAAGGTACTCGCCAGAAATAGAGTTTAAGGGTCGCGATAGATAAGATCGATAGGATGTTACATCTGTCACAAAAGATAAGTATTATTAAGGTAAATAAAGTTTTCCCTTAGTAAGTTCTCATGGACTTACTTCAGTGTATTGTGTTTTCAAGTTAACTGGTATGAGTCAGCACCTAGAGGGACGACGCCAAGACTACTCTACGAAGTGGCAACTAGGCTATTATGCATACAGAGCAAGTTAAGTGGCGTGATCAAAGAATGAACTCATGTTTGTATATTTGTGAATTAAGTTACTTACGTTAGCAAAAAATTGAAAACATAGGCATCATTAAGATTTAATGACCATGCATCGAACCTGAAACAATTCATTGTACATACTTAGTAAATTCGATTCAAAGTGAAACTATGTAATTGTCATGAATAGAAAAATTTATTTAATTAAAAGGGTTAAGTTACATTCGTAATAGAGCATGACCCCCAATATTCGGATCTAATTAATCAAACTGGTTTTGGAGCATTATACCCAGTAAAATAGAACCTAATCCGAAGAGAGAATGAAGGTGGCCACCCTCAGATCAAGGAATATGGTTAAGGAACCTATCTGACCAAATTGTGGGGAGAAAGAAGTGAGTGAGAAGGATGAGAGCACCTGCACTTGTAGCATTGCAGATGGGGTGGAAAAGAAGGAAAGACCTGAGAGCGAACCCACAAAAGTTGAACTAGAGGATAAAACCATTCCACTACCACTGCCAAGTTCAATGCCTATACCATTTCCTTTGCATCTAGAGGAGAAGAAAAGGAAAGAAAGTGAAGAATTCTTGCAATTCCTCAATATGTTTATGGCCTTGAATGTAAATCTTCCCTTACTAGAGCTCATTAAGAAAATGCCCAAATATGTCAAGTTCCTTAAGGATGTTATTTCTCGTAGGACGAGAATAGGGAGAGGAGAGCGAATCAATATTAATGAGGAATGTAGCAAGTAGTGTCTAGAAAAGCTCCTCTCAAACTAAAAGGTCCCATAGCTTTACCATTCCCATAGAGATAGGTGGAGTGAGTTTCAGGAAGGCCCTATGTGACCTAGGTGCAAGTATTAACCTCATGCCATTGTCAATGTTTGGGAGAGCTTAAGGAAACGATAGTCACCTTGTAATTAGCCGACTGATCTTTGGTATGTTCCAAGGGAGTCCTTGAGGACGTGTTAGTGAGGGTTAGATAGTTTATTTTTCCTATTAACTTTATCGTGCTTGACTGAGAGGAGGATCTCGAAATTCATATCCTCTTAGGGAGACCTTTCTTGGTTAATTCTAGCCTACTATGGACGTAGGAAGAGGAGAATTAACTATGGAAATCAAAGGAGAGACCAAAATTTTTAAATGTGTCGAGACCAAGTCCAAGTCTAAGGAGATGTTGCATTCACAAGGGTATGAGTGTCAGATAGGTGAGATGAGACCTTATCATGCTAACCAATTTGCAACTTTTATGGAATGCTGTAGTTTTTTAGGTGTCCGCTCGCCACATAAGAGAATACGGAAGCAAACGAGGATAAAAAGGACCTTACAATTTTTTGGTAGACTTAGTTGCATGTTAAATAAAATGCATACTTGAGTGTCGAGAACACTGAGGAAGCATCATTTCGGTGATGTGGTCGACTGCCCCGAGTTGAATTTTTAGTTGCCACCCATTGAAATTGAACAAAAAATTTGTAAATATTTGAATTATTGAACATGTACTCCACATATTTTCTGCATTTAGATTAGGATTTTAATTTGTGTTGGTTTAATTTTGAACTAATAGGTTGGATTTTTTAGGATTGAGATGGAAATTTATAATTTTGTAGTGTTTTGGGGGTTAGTTAAGTGAAATCACAATACCTAAGGGGGGATGTCACGTTTTCCTGGATAGTTGTGAGAGGGGACCAAAAATAATTTTTGTAACGCGGTGTCAGACCCCTGATATTGCGATACCCCTGGAATGTTAAAAGTAATAAAAAATTGGTTTACCCAATGATATTGCGATACCCAGCCTTCGGTATCGCGATATCTGAAACAGAATAGAATATTGGGGTCTAAAAATAGGGGATATTGCAATATCCACTACAGGGTATCGCAATATCTAAGTCACGTCAGGCGATACTCGGTTTCAGATATCGTAATTCGTGTGTTGTGGAACTTTTTAAGCCTCCAAAGACCCCAAAACCTCCAGTTCTCTCAGTTTCCCTGAAAACCTTCATTCTAAATCCCTAAAAACTCTCCCCCTTTCTATTTTCTCTCAATTCTCCTTTCAAGTCCTTTCAAATTTCTTTGAAATCTTTCTTCTTTCTTCTTTTTTTTCTTGTTAATTTCTTCTTTTGTAGATTTTACACACTTTTTACTTGAGAAACACGAGATTTTGTCGACTCTATCATTAAACCCATAACACGGTTTAAGTTTCCCTTTCCTCCTTTGTGTTGCACGTGATATTGTTGCCTTTGTTATTATTTTTGTTATCTTGTTCTACTATTAGCCTTAATTTATTGGAAAATATTTGGGTAGTACTTAGTGAACCATTTTCTTAGTTTAGAAAGTGATAAACATGCCTCATAGATAAAAAAAGAAAACGAAATCCCAACCTAAACCCCCTTTGGAACTAGGGTATGTTCTTGATAAACTTAAATCAAAAGAGGTCGAAACTTTTTACTCAAATATCCTAGGATGATCATTTATGCTTGAAAGAGGCTTCGACCCTTCGACCTTGAATTGTGAGGAAGTTCGGGATGTAGTCCATTTTCATTGATAGATAAACCTCGCTATGGTGCCGACTATACTTGTCGTAATTCTAGTAGTATTAGAGTTTTACTCCAATTTGAAATTTTCTGAAAAAATAAGGTGTATGTTAGACATTGTAAACTCGAAATTTTATAGGATTTTTCTATATATTTTTACCACCTTTTGACTTTATAAATATGTTAATCTCGAGTAATTGTTATTGAATTAAGTGAATTTTACTTAAATATTAATATTGGACATGAATTTATAAAGTATGTGAAATTATGTTTTATTACATGATTTTTATGCATAATTTATATTGTTTTCATGTTAATTATTAATATGCTAATTTTCACTATGTAATGGGACCATGGAAAACGAGATTAATATAAATGTTGCATGGACATGTACATACCTATTCTATTTGGAAGGCAAGACCGTGTACAACTGGGTCATAAGGATGTTAAGTTGACCCAGTAAAAGTCTGATTATTTATTGGACTAAGAAACTACCCAACAAGGAGGAATTAAAGCCTAATTTCAGCACAAGCAAATGGTTTCCCAAAAATAAGCATTGGGATATTTTGTTGAAGGTCCCTACCGTTGAAAAGATGTCAAAAATCGACACACAAGTTCACCCTTTGAAACCGTCCACCTTATGGCTATTAATGGAAAAGTTTTGAATTCAAAATGAAGCAACCAAATCATCCTCTTTTCCACAAATTGTGGCTGACCAAGCATGAGAGAAGAAGGTGGAATTTCAAATTCTATTTTTAGTGAACTTCACCCTTACCTTCACCTATAAATACCACACATCTTTCACCTTTCAAAGCATCCTTCTTCCCAAAATTCATTCATTCATCAAGCATTCTCTCATTTCCCTACTCCATTTCCATGCCTAGCCACTTCATTGTCCTTCCATTCTTTAGCTAACAAAAGCTTTGTCAAGACACTACCTTGGTCGGCCACATTAAGAAACCTTAGCAAAAGAGCAACGAGTAGAACGAAGGAACACATCAATCAAAAAGAACTGAAAGGATGCTAAACAAAATTAGAGTTTACTCTTTCCTTCCTGTTATTTAGTTTAATTATGTTCGCTATGTGTTTATTGTTCTTGACATCAACAATGTTAGCTTAATTCTGTTTGCTAGCATGATTATGTTAATTCAATAATATTTATTTGATTCATGTTTAACATGCTTCAGCCTCAGTCGATCATGTTTTCAATTAAAATCAAGATATATTTTATTCATACGTGATTGGATACAATCAAATTAGATGAGCGATCCTAACCAAGCGATGGCTAGTAGATGCATAATTGAAAAATGTAATACTCAATTTAGATCATTAAACCCAACTAAATTGGAGGTTCATAATATCTTTAGTTAGCTCTATTATCTTGCATAGATTTTAGGTTTATGTGATTAAACTGTTTCAAAAGTAAATGTCCATGTTACCTCGCATAAATACAAAGAAACCATTAGTTTAACATATTTCACTGAGTAACAGATTTCAAGAGAACTTGATTTGGTTTTTAAACTCATGAAAGATCGATTTGCCATGGAGTATTTCCAAATATTATTAAGCATGTTGAAAATGAACTGAGTTAATTAATATAATTCTCCTAGCTTGTTGGAAATACAAAAATATGTAGACTTTTTCATGCCCTTTTTAACTCAAATTCATGCAGTTTCATAGTAATTCTTGTCGACAAATATAATATAATTATAAAATAATTAAATTATAATTAAATTATTAACATATTTAATTTCAATTAATTTTATAATAAATTTTCATAAATTTTGATTTATTTTCGACAGATTTGCACAATGGGTGAAAATTGGCTCGGCGGACACTACTAGAAGCTCAAAATCATGAAGTGATTTCTGAAGCGTTGAGGCGAATTAATTTTTCAGCCGAAGATGGTCCAAATTATGAATATTAATAGATAATATAATTAATTTTAATTTTGATCCAATTTATTTTGGGTTAAATAATTATTATTGATTATATTATGGAAAGGAGGCCTAATTGTGCTAATACGAAAGACTGATCTAATCAAGCAATCGGGCTATCCAAACCCGTCCAAAATACTGACCCAATCAGCCCAAATCAACTGTTTTATTGACTTGCAAATCATCCCTAGAAATCTCCTTGAAATCACATTCAAACCCCTTCACTTATTATGCTTTTGTAGATTTTCCCCTAGCTAAATATAGAAAGTTGAAATCTTCAACAAATGCAGGTGTGGTGACCGGCCAAGGGGAGTGTGTGGCTCCTAATTTTTTTCTATTTTTAGAAGCCACTCTGACATGTAAATACCCCCTTTCACCTATTCATTCAACACACCTCTGATCTCACACATCTCTCTCTCTTTCACTCACTTTCTCTCCTTTGTTTCCCGTTTTTCCCTTCTACTTTCTTTTGCTGATTTCCCTCTTGGGAAAGAGTCCTTCAACTACCTTGGGTAGCAGTATTCAAGTGTTTATATAAGCCTCAGTTCAATAGAATGAGCGGAGACGAAGGAGTGGAGAAACTAGTTTGGCTTTGGAGAAACACTAGATTTGTTTCTAGTTTCATATCCTTTAACTTTTCTTGTTGTTGTTATGAACATGTCTATGAATATTTGTTATGTTGTTATTCTAAATTTAATTGACATGGCTTAAATTTAATATGTGTTAGGTTGATTTCATTTTGTCTACTTAAGTTATTAAAATCATGTTTATGTTGTTATAGGTCTTGGTAAATTGTTTGATTAAGTAAAACCATTATTATGTTATACTTGCATTATAATTGTAAATTAATTATTAATCGTCTTGAAATTGTAATTAATTGACACAATACTTAACCAAAGGCATGTTTAATCTTCTAAGATAGTTGAGGTTAAATTAGCGATAGTATTAAACGATACATTAGCCTTGCATAACTTGAAAGATTATTGTGATTAAACTCTTTAAATGTAGGAATATATTGTTACCTCACTTAATCTTTTATTTTTTATTTAAACTGATTAATTGTTTAAACGGCATAGTAATATATTCAAGAGATTAGTTAATTTAGTAAGTCTTTGTGTGCTATAGTTAACAAGTTACAAAGTTGTCGTGAATTTATTCGTAACAACATGAACATTATTTTAGTAATATTAAGTTAAGAAATGTAATATATCTAACACAATTATATCATATTGATTAAACTTATTTTTTAGAAATTGTGATTTGGAATTTTTATCTTTTAATTTTCTTAGTTTAATTTTCTTACTTAAAATTTAGTATTATTAAAACCTTTTCTCTCAAAACAAAATATTTCCTTCACCAAAGTGTTTTTAATTGCATTTCATAAATATTTTCTTACACAGTCCCTGTGGGTATGATAACTTGAGATTTACTTGTCACTTTATTATTTGTTTCAGTTGTGTACACTTCCACATTTCCATCATTCCAAGTTTTTGGCGTCATTGTCGGGGGGACTGCTTTAAAAGTCAACATTTGGGAATTTGTTAATTTTGCATTTTCGTTTATTTTTTCTGTTCAATTTTGACTTAGTTAATTTTTTTGTGTTTGTTTAAGGTGTTTATGAGTACTATTTGAATTATTGATTTACTCCCCGTAGATCTTAAAATTGAAAGAAATTTTTGACAATAAAAAAGAGAAGTAGCTCAAAGAAGGACTGAAGAGATAAACTTCAAAAATTGAAATCAAGGAAATGGAGCAAACCCTACACAAAATCCTATCCTTATTGTTGATGATAAGGATAAAGCTCTAAGACAGTACATCATGCTAGTGTTTCATGATCTTAATCCAGGTATTAGGAGACCCGAAATCGAGGCACAACAATTTGAGTTGAAACTGGTTATGTTACAAATGCATCAGAGAGTAGGCCAATTCAGTGGAATGCCTACCGAATATCCTCACCTTCACTTAAGACTGTTTTGTGAGCGATTCTTTCAAGCTAGCCAGAGTACCCAAAGATGCACTATGGTTAAAGTTTTTCTCGTATTCATTGAAGGACAGAGCTCGAGCTTGATAGAACTTATAGCCACCGAATTCCATTACCACATGGCAAGAGTTAGTAGAAAGATTTCTTGTGAAGTACTTCCTACCTAGCAAGAATGTTAAGTTAAGGAACGCGATTATTACTTTCCAACAGTTCGATGATGAGTCCTGGTATGAGGCGTAGGAGAGGTTTAAAGAACTATTACGAAGATGCCCTCATCACGGAATCCCTAATTGCATCCAATTAGAGACATTTTATAACGGACTAAATGCTCACACGAGGATGGTAGTGGAAGCTTCTACTAATGGTGCTCTCCTTTCTAAGTCTTATAACGAGGCTTATGAAATGATTAAGAGGATTGCTAGCAATAACTATCAATGGTCAACCAATCGAGCAGTGTCGGGAACACAAGTCGTGGAGTACATGAAGTGGACGCTCTCACTTCACTTGCATCTCAGCCATCCTTAATATTTTCAATGCTTAAAAACTTTACTACTAATAGGTTTAATAATTTTGCAACTCAGCCACCATTTAAATTCAAAAATGTAGACTGTGTTTATTGTGGGGAGGGCATTTGTTCGAAGAATATCCATCAAACTAAGAATCCGTGTATTGCATGGGTAACCTAAACCAAAACCAAAATCGAGGAAGGCAAGAACTTCAATCCAATTTTTATAACCCATCTTGGCAAAACCACCCTAATTTTTCTTGGAGTAACCAAAGGGCTGGAACTAGTAACACTTATGCACAACTTAGACTGACCCAGCCACCTATTCTTACCCAACAAGGTCAGAAACCAACTCAAGCTAAACCTTCCAATAGCTTAGAGAACCAATTGAAGGCATATATGGCAAAGAATTACGCCACTTTAAGGAATTTGGAGAATCAGGGGGTCAACTTGCTACTAAAATTAGGAATCGACCACAAGGTGCTCTGCCTAGTGATACAGAAAATCCAAGAAATTTGGGGAAATATCATTGTAAATCATTGAAATTGAGGAGTGGAAAGACATTAGAGCCCAACACTATCGAAGTTGAAGAGGAGCCAGCAGATGCTCAAGATTCAGTGGAAGTTCAACCCAGTGTTGAAATTCCAACTTCACCAGAACCAAAATCTATAAAACCCAATAAGGTAATTTCCAGACCAATTAATTCTGATAAACTAACAACTTTTTTAGATACAAAATTACCACAAAATATGAATCAACCGGTTCTAGTAAAGAATCCTTCACCACCCTACCCTTAAAGGATTCAGATGTAGAAACAGGAAGACCAGTTCAAGAAATTCTTAGATGTACTTAAGAAACTTCATATCAACCTCCCATTGGTAAAAGCATTTGAGAAGATGCCAAACTACGTCAAATTCATGAAGGATATCATGTCCAAGAAATGGAGACTTGGAGAATTTGAGACGGTAGCCTTGACAAAGGAATGCAGAGCATATCTTCAAAATAAACTACCCCCAAAGATGAAATACCCTAGATGTTTTACCATACCTTGCAACATTGGAGCAACGTATTATGGTAAGGCACTATGCGATTTGGGTGCGAGCATTAACTTGATGCCCATGTCTATATTCAAAAAGTTAGGGATAGATGAAGTTAGACCTACTATGGTTACACTTCAATTAGCAGATCGATCTTTAGGACATCTAGAAGGAAAAATCAAGGATGTATTGGTACGTGTAGAGAAATTTATTTTTTCTCCTGACTTTGTTATTCTAGACTTTGAAGTAGATAAAGAGGTGTCAATCATCCTAGGAAGGCTTTTCCTACCAATTGGAATGACCCTTATACACATCAATAAGGAACTCAACTCTGTTGAGGACCCATTGCAACGAATTTTGACATCAGACCCTCCAAGTGATGAAGAGGGGAAGGAATACTCAGCTTTACTAGAAGCTAATCAAAGGGGATTTAATCTACAATCCTGCTTTGAGTCTTTGGAGTTAGAAAGTAGAGATTATACCCAGCCAAAAGCTTCAATTGATGAGCCACCTAAATTAGAACTAAAGGTACTTCCCTCACATTTAAAATATGTTTATTTAGGTAACGCTTCTACTTTTCCTATGATTATTTCAACAAAGTTCACCAAAGAGCAAGAAGAGAAACTCATCCTAGTATTGAAACAATTTAATAATGCTATCGGATGAACCATAGCCGATATTCACGGCATTAGTCCATCTGTATGTATGTACAAGATCATCTTGGAAGATGGCGAGAAGGGTCGATTGACAGACAACGAAGACTGAAACCCATCATGAAGGACATGATAAAGAAAGAAATCATTAAGTGGTTAGATGTGGGTATAATTTATCCCATCTCAAATAGTTCATGGGTAAGTCTGGTCCAATGCGTGCCCAAGAAAGGAGGTATTATGGTCATTAAGATTGAGAATAACAAACTAATACCAACCAGAACAGTTATGGGATGGAGAATTTGCATCGACTACCGAAAGTTGAACAAAGCGGCTAGGAAAGGCCATTTTCCTTTACTGTTCTTGGATCAAATGCTGGATAGACTCGTCGGGTGAGACTATTACTATTTCCTCGATGGATACTCGAGGTATAATCAGATTATAGTAGAGCCAGAGGATCAACACAGAACAACATTCACATGCTCGTACAGTACATTTGCATTTAGACGCATGCCATTTGGTTTATGTAATGCACCTACAACATTTCAAAGATGTATGACGTTTATTTGTACTAACATGGTTGAAAAGTATTTGGAAGGTTTTATGGATGATTTTTCAGTGTTTGGAGATACTTATGATGATTGCTTAGCCAATCTAGCCAAGGTACTAAGGCGGTGCAAAGAAACAAACCTCATACTCAACTGAGAAATGTGCAATTTCATGGTACGAGAAGGTATTGTTCTGGGGCACCGAATAACAAGACATCGAATCGTGGTAGATAAAGCAATGAGGAGTGTTAAGAGCTTTTAATGATTTGAAAAGTCGGTTAGTTTTGGCACCAATCATCGTCACACGAGATTGGGATTTGCCATTTAAATTGATGTGTGACGCAAGTTGCTTCGCGATAGGAGTTGTGATGGGCCAGTGAAGGGAAAAAAAAATTCATCTCATCTACTATGCATGTCGGACTCTAACAGGGGCTCAATTAAATTACATGGTAACAGAGAAAGAATTACTTGCTATTGCATTTTCTTTTTACAAGCTTTGATCTTATCTTGTAGGTACCAAAGTGATTATTTATACAGATCACTCAGCAATTAAATACTTACCTGCCAAGAAAGGCACTAAACCGAGGTTGATCAAATGGGTACTTTTACTCCAAGAATTCGGTCTAGAAATTCAAGATCGAAAAGGAGTAAAAAACTGAGTAAGAGACCACTTGTCCAGATTAGAACCGCAAAAAGAGACTTCTCTACTTATACACATTCAGGAGACATTCCGAGATGAACACATACTTAAGGTAAATCATACTCATAATACCCCTTGGTTTGCTAATTTTTCTAACTATTTAGCCTGTGGTTAAATGCCTCTTAATAAGTCATATCAACAAAAGAAGTTTCTTCACGATGTGAAGTGCTATTTTTGGGAAGAACCTTACTTTTTCAAAAAGTGTGCAGATCAAATGATTAGGATATGTGTGGCAGAAGATAAAGTATATGAGATTTCATATCATTGCCACACAGCTCCAATTGGGGGACACTTCAGAGCTACACGTATTGTAGCCAAAGTATTGCAAGCCAGATTCTTTTGGCCAACGCTATTCAAAGAAATGTATGCCTACATAAAGAATTATTTGATGTTTGGGGTATTGACTTTCTCGGTCCTTTCTCTCCATCTTTTGGTTACAAGAATATTTGGTAGTAGTAGAATACATATCTAAGTGGGTTGAGGCCAAGGCATATCCGACAAATGATCCCAAGGTTGTGATGAAGTTTTTGCAGAAGCATGTGTTCACAAGGTTTGGTACTCTTGGGGCCATCATCAATGATGATGGGTCCCATTTTGTGAACAAATGGTTGAAATAGTTACTCGATAAACATGGAGTGAAGCATAAGGTTGCCACAGCTTACCATCTGTAGATGAATGGCCAAGCTGACTAGATGATGAGATTGGTCCAAAAGACTGTATGACGCTTTTATGGGCCTACAAGACAGCATACAAGACACCTTTAGGGATGTCATCCTATAGGTTGGTTTTTGGGAAAGCTTGTCATTTGCCCTTAGAGTTAGAATATAAAGCTTACTGGGCTTTCTAATAGCTTAACTTGGATCTTAAGCTTGCTAAAGAAAAATGGATGCTTCAACTCAATGAGTTAGAAGAGTTTCGAATGTTCTCATACGAGAATGCAAAACTATTCAAGGAAAGACTTAAAAGATGGCATGACAAGCACATTTGAGTTCGAGAATTTGAAGCAAGTCAGCAAGTCTTGTTTATCAATTCCAGATTAAGGTTCTTTCCAGGTAAATTAAAATCACGTTGGTCCAGTCCATTTACGATTCACCAAATTTTCCCATATGGAGTTGTTGAAATTCAAGGTAAGGGAGGTAATTTTGAGTTAATGCTCAACGCTTAAAACATTACCAGGGAGATAAAATTGAGCGAGATAAAGTCTCGTTCATTTTATCAGATACTTAATTCTTCTCTTTTTCTTTTAAATAAAAGATTTAGGGTATATTTTTTAGATTAGTATGTTAAAATAAATTATGTCTAAGAGACTGGAACTTAAGCGGGACCGCTTGTGACCCATCAAATCTTTCCTGATAATTGATTTTAACATAATCTTCTAAGAAATTATTCATTAAATGGCAAAATAATTTTTAAAATTTTCAAATAAAAGGGTCAATTTTGATCCAAGTTTTAATTGCAACTCAATTTTCAAACTTTCTTTAAGTCTATGTACTTACTTGAATTATTTGCAAAATTTGGTTGCTTTTTTGTAAATATTGAAATTAGCTATCTCTTTTGTAAATATATTTAAAAGAAGCTAAAATAAAATTTTAATTTAATTTTTAATAAATAAGATGATAATAACTAATATATAATTATATTTATTATAATGTATACTAATTATTATCAACTTTGTATAGAATTAGGATTGTTTTAAATTTTATCTTTTTTAATTAAGAGTTTTATTTTAATAAATAAAGTAATAGCAAACAATATTTAAATATACATTATATCATTTATTAATTGTTATTAACTTTATATAACATTAGGACTTGGGATATTTTATGGTTAATTTGTTATAAGACTTCTAGTGGAACTCCTACCCTCTATCACTTTAAATACCACACTCACATAATTGTTCTTTTCCATCAAAACTAGCACCTTTCACCCTCTAAATACCCTAGCATCACACGCCCCTAGTAGCAACTCCACACTCTAAGCTACAAGCAGCAGCATAAAGAACTGTCCCTGGGTCGACTAGCTGCTGAATCACCTAGCTGCATCTGCACCGCTCGAATGCCTGGAGACGTGTGTAACAACCCTGCAGCTCCTTCCAATCGCATCCACCAGCCTGCACAGCCAGTAGCCATCACCATGGACACCTCACAACCTACTCACTTGCGCACGTCGTTAGCCAACTTGCGCACATCCTTGCCGCGCACTCTATTGCTTACTCACGCCTGCCCCTGCTCGCGCCTTACTTGTGCACTAGCTTTGCTCGTGTCACTGCTGCCCTCGCACACTACTGTCGTTCCTTTCTTAAAGTCGTGCGCACTCTTGCACAAATCGCACGCCCCTTGTCACCTTTTCACCACACTTCCATCATATTTAGCCACCAACCGGTCACCCTTCCAATCAACCCTTGATCAAAATCTCTAGCTTTAAATTTTATTTATTTTATTTGAGTCTTTAGTTTTTATACAATAGTGGTAAAAAAATTCTCCTAAATTACAATTTTATTTAATTATTTAATTTTTCAATTTATTAAATTATTAATATTTTATACTAATTAAATTTTTTAGAAAATATTTGTTTCCATCTTATGTTTAGGTTAATCATGCCTCGAAAAAGAACTCATTCCTCTATCCAAGTTGAAGAATCACAAAACAAATTTCACTATGGAAAAGCCAAAGCAAGATACGATAGCATCTTCAAAAATCAACAAATGCTCCCAAAAAAAGGCTTTACACTGAAATAGAGCAATTATATCGATTTCATGGCGTGCATTCGACAAATTGCTGAAGCCCTCAATTGAGAATTATGTTGTGAGAAAAGACCTAGTGCAGATGAAGAGTTAGTTCGTGAATTTTATGCGAATTTGACCTCAAACGAATTAACAAAAGTTTCTGTCTTAGGAATCAAGGTACCAATAAGCTCAAACGCTCTTAATGAATTCTTTGAATTACCTGATTTTGAAGACGATGAATATTCTTCTTTGATGAGAAACTTTGAGGCTGAAAATTACAAAAAAATTCTCGAGAAACTTATAGTTCTGGGTTCTAAATAGACTGTGTCAAAGAATGGAACTCACACTTGTCGTAGAGAATATTTTACACCATTAGCGAAGGTATGGTTCTATTTCATTCAATTTAGCCTTATGCCTATTTCACACGGGACCACAATTTCATTAGAGCGAATGGTCTTGTTATACTCAATTTTAATGGCAAAGATTATTGATGTGGGAAAAATGATTCTGAGAGAAATGCAAAATTGTGCCGCTAGACGTTCTGGCCTAGCATACTTTCCCTTTACGATAACAATTTTGTGCTTGAAAGCTAAAATTCTTGCAAACGTAAAGAAGACAGGTTATAGCCAGGCCACAATCACAAATTGGGACCTCTACCGAATAGCCTAAGACTCTGTTCCATAGCAACGACTTGAATTGAGCGAGGATCTCGAAGAATAAGAAGAACATCCCATAGAGATCGAACCAATGCAGTCAGCTGAAATCCCTGATAAGGCATAATCAATTGAACCAATAACTGAAACTGACATGGTGACCTCAGCATTCAAAACTCAATCGCCTCACCCAGATCCTCGTGATGAGCTATCAAATTTGATGGACCTAATACAACATATGCAGTGGCAGCAACAAGCTTACTAGAGATATTAAAAAATACAGGATGACTCAATGAGAAGCGCTTTTACAAAAATATTCAATGACCTATTTATTTTTTTTTCTGAGTTTCCAGATTTTATATTTGAACCATGAAGTCCAAAATTGAAGAGGGAAAGAAGTGATTCATGAAAAAACAAAGACGATGGAGCAAAAGATGAGTCAGATTCTGAGGGATCTACAAATAAATAAAAAAGAGGGATCTTTATTTTATTTTACTTTCTTTCCTGTGCTATTTAATGTTTTAGGATTAGGTTCTACTAGGATTTTTATTTCTCGCATAATAAAATAAGAGGTGGAAATCATAAATAAAAATGAACAAGTTGCAAAGTACGAAGTGTGGTAATAGATATGCACATGTCTAGGATTGCATCTAGAGAGAGCTTGGTACTTAAGCAGTCAAATTGACTCACCTCCTCTTTTCTAGAATTAACTAGTGTATAGTATCTATTCACTTCTAACAATTAGGACATTGTTCATCTTAAGTAGGGGGACTGAAAAATTGAAATTATTTCCTTTCAAAATAAATTTTTCTTGTAATTATGGTTGGGTTTTATTTTATTCAAAAATTTGAAATTTTCTTAAGTATACTAAACTTCAATATGAATAAAGTTCTATTATTTCAATAATTATTATGTTAGCTAAATTATAAAATAAATTTACTCTTAATAAAGTATGTAAATCATACCATAAAATTTTTAGTTCCTTAGGAAAGTTAGGCATGCATCAAAGTTTAAGTCTCTAGAATTAACTTAGTAATTTCTTGAGGCGAAATCCTAAGAAGCATAGAATGTTGAAAATGATTTAGGAAAACTTTTGTTTGCATCGTTCTAGCTTTTCAAGCCAACCTTGATGAATTTTTATCCTTTGAAACCTAACTTTAAGACTATACGGCCTAATTTTATTTGAACCTTTGCAATATTTAGTCATAACTTCTCCCATAATTATCTTTAAATTGTCTCAAACACTAGACTCGGTCTATTCAGAATATTCTTTGAAAATAAGTATGGAGGAGCTGAAAAGGAGTATCAGATGCTCAAAAAATTTTAGTACATACAACAAAAATGCTTGTAAAAAAGAGAGAGAGCATATGTACTCCAAAGAAATAGATGTACAAAAGAGCATGTAAAAGAAAAATGAGCTGGTGCATTGAAGGAAATTATTCCGAAGGTTCGATGCAAGCTCAATCTAGGGGTTTTAGCCTAAATTTATCTATCTTTTACCTACCCCTAGCCTAGCCATGTTACAACCAATTTAAAAGACCTATTGGTTCATGTTTCCGTGCTACTTACATTAGTGGAGAGAAATTGCTATATTCAACATATGAAGGCATAAATTAAACTTAATGATTACAGCTTAATCTTAAATAAGGGACTAAAATAAAATTGGTAGGGATTTAACATGTATTTATTGAGAAAGCATTTAGTTTATTTTTTCTATAATAATAATTGAGATTAATTTGAATGATATGTATATTTAGTTTCCATGAAATTTTTTTCAATTTGTGCAATACTCGGGACGAGCAATAAACAAAGTTTGGGGGTGTGGAATAGAGGTGCTCATGGGTCGGGCTGGGCCGGGCCGGCCCATAAAAAAATTTTGGCCCGGGTCCTAGGCCCGAGCCCAGCCCGGCCCGGCCCGGCCCATTTTTTAATAAATACCAAAATTTTATTTTAAAAATTAAAAAAGTATTTTAAAAATACTTAAAAATTAAAAAAAATTTAAAAGTATTTTAAAAATATTTTCAAATTAAAAATAATAAAAAAATATTTTGAAAATATTTTAAAATTAAAAAATAAATATATTTATTATATCTAGTAGAGCCGAGCCAAAAAAGTGGTGTCGAGGTCTGCCTGCTTTCTAAACGGCCTCATTTTTTTCCCAAGCCATATTTCGAGCCTATATTTTACCCAAACCTCCCATATTTCAAGTGGGCTGTCGTCGAGGTGGGTGGCCCCCTACCATAAGCACCTCTAGTGTGGAAACACAAAAATATATAGACTTTTTTATGCCCTTTTTTAACTCAAATTCATGTAGTTTCGTAGTAATTCCTGTCAAAAAACTATAATATAATTAAAAAATATTAAATTATACTTAAATTATTAACATATTGAATTTTAATTAATTTTATAATAAATTTTCATAAATTTTGATTTATTTTTGATAGATTTGCACAATTCGTAAAAATTGGCTTGGTGGACACTACTAGAAGCTCAAAACCGTGAAGTGATTTCTGAAGCATTCAGGCAAATTAATTTTTCAGCCTAAAACGGTCCAAATTATGAATATTAATACATAATATAATTAATTTTAATTTTAATCCAATTTATTTTGGGTTAAATAATTATTATTGATTATATTATGGAAATGAGGCCTAGTTATGGTAATACGAAAGACTAACCAACCGAGCAATTGAGCTACCCAAACCTGTCCAAAATGCAGACCCAATCAGCCCAAATCAGCTGATTTATTAACTTGCAAATCATCCCTTGAAGTCTCCTTGAAATCGCATTCAAACCCCTCCACTTATAATGCTTTTGTAAATTTGCCCCTAGCTAAATATAGCAAGTTGAAATCTTCAACAAATGCATGAGTGGTGGTTGGCCAAACGGAGTGTGTGGCTGCTAATTATTTTCTATTTTTAGAAGTCACTCCCACCTATAAATACCCCCTTTCACCTATTCATTCAACACACCTCTCATCTCACACATCTTTCTCTCTTTCACTTACTTTCTCTCTTTTGTTTCCCATTTTTCCCTTCTACTTTCCTTTGTTGATTTCCCTCTTTGAAACAAGTCCTTCAACCACCTTGGGTAGCAGCATTCAAGTGCTTATATAAGCCTCAGTTTAACATAATGAGCAAAGAAGGAGGAGTGGAGAAACTAGTCTGGCTTCGAAGAAACACTGGATTTGATTCTAGCTTCCTATCCTTTAACTTTTCTTGTCGTTGTTATGAACCTGTCTATGAATATTTGTTATGTTATTATTCTAAATTTAGTTACCATGGCTTAAATTTAATTCGTGTTAGGTTGATTTCATTTCGTCTACTTAAGTTATTAAAATCAGGTTTGTGTTGTTATAGGTCTTGGTAAATTGTTTGATTAAGTAAAACCATGATTATGATATACTTGCATTATAATTGTAAGGTAACTAATTAATTAATTATTAATCATATCAAAATTGTAATTAATTGACACAATACTTAATCGGTGCATGTTTAATCTTCTAAGGTAGTGACGGTTAAATTAACGATGGTATTAAACGGTACATTAGTCATACATAACTTGCAATATTATTGTGATTAAACTATTTCAACGTAGGAATATATTGTTACCTCACTTAATCTTTTACTTGCTTATTGAAATTGATTAATTGTTTGAATTGGCATAGTAATATGTTCAAGAGATTAGTTAATTTAGTAAGTCTATATGTGCTATAGTTAACAAATTACCAAGTTAACATGAATTTATTTATAACAACATGAACATTGTTTTAGTAATATTAAGTTAAGAAATGTAATTGATCTAACACAATTATGTCAATTGATTAAACTTATTTTTCATAAACCGTGCTTTGGAATTTTATCTTTTAATTTTCTTAATTTGATTTTCTTAGTTAAAATTTGGTTTTATTAAACCCTTTTCTCTCAAAATAAAATATTTCCTTCACCAAATTGTTTTTAATTGCATTTCATAAATATTTTCTTACATAGTCCCTATGGGTACGATAACTTGACGTTTACTTGTCATTTTATTACTTGATGTGATTGTGTACACTTGCATATTTTCACCGTTCCACCTATTTTATGTTGATTGTTTTGATTGCTAAAGTCATTTGTTCATACATTTAGATAATTTGCATTTAGATTAAAATTGCATTAGGAATCAATCTTTTCATCTAGTAAATTTCACTTATTTTAAACATAAAAAATTGAATCATTGAGTTTTTATATCAAATTGTGAACTTATAATTTTGCAATTAATCGATTAACATACACAGTCCCGATGGAGACATTAAGTCATTTTTACTTACTTATTACTTGAACGGCTGTGCACACTTGCACAAATCCCATTACAGACATAAGAAGGTCGATGTATCCCCTAGAGCTATTAGTGAATATTATGGTGTCTCCTGTTATTATCTACTATGGATCTTCATAAATTTGAAAAATGTCAATATGGATGCTATATTATCATTTTTAGCTGAGGGAATGGGGGGGAATGGAAACGATAAGGGTATAATAATTACCCTCTATCTTTTAAATAGGCTACAATGTTTCCCATTGCTAAGATGTGGATGCAGTTTATTTGTACTCGCATCTTACTACTGCTAAACACTAATACAATTAATGTTTTTCAAGTTGCTTTGTTATATTGTATTTTGTAACGTAAGCGAATTAGCCTCGGGAAGTGAGTCAACAAAAAGATCCAGAAATGTGTATTGGGCGTTAAGGTTGGAATCTATTTTCCTCACTTGATTATTGATTTTTGTTGTCGAGTTGGAATGGTGATGGGGACTACGGAACAATTTCATCATCCAACCACTAGCATTATTGGAGACACCCTGATGCATCAATTCCAAGAGATTCATAGAAAATAAATACAGGAACAGAATAAGCTGCGAAAATAGAAAATAGAGGTGCCTTCAGCCGTGGCAAAAAAAATGCTAAAAAGAAAACCAACGATGAACCTACGCGGTGGGACATAGGTTGGGTAGGGACGAGCACTACAACATACGGCCCCTAGAGTCCATGAAGTCATTCATGGAAAGTTTCATGAGGAGTCAAGGGGCGCAAGGTATGGAATGGCCCGAATGGTTGAGAGATTCATCCGAGGGCAATAAAGGCGCGATAGAACAACAAGAGGAGGAGGATAAGGAAATAGATTACAAGGCAATAGAGGATGACGACTTCGCATCCTATCAAGGAAACTTCGACAATGCCTTCGCATCCGCAAGGCAACAAAGAGGGGGACTCATCACACGTGAGCCAAGTAACCAACCTTGGATACAATCCTCAAGGTCCGTCATGAGCGAAAAGGGTAAAGCAATTGTGGGACCAAGCGAAGGTATCGAGGAAGGCTCTAAGTAGTTAATGTCTTAGCATTTTATTTACTTTTTATGCAGCATGTAAACTATTAAACACTTTTTTATTTTGTTTTTCGATATTTTTATTTTGTTTGTGGTTGTTGTTTGTTTTTGTTTGTCTTTATTTATTTGTCTTATGTGTAGCAAGTGCCCTGGAAAGCTACACTACAATTACAGCTTCAACGAAAAGGTGGACGCCCGAGCTAGTCTGATGCTCCATTCTAGGGAAGTCTGGTAACCTGCTATCTTTTGTTTTGAACACGTTGGGGTCAATGTGTAGTTTGAGTGTAGGGAGGTGCACATAAGCTTTATATGTGTTTATTTTTTTTCTTGTTTTTATGTTTATTCGTGTGTTTATTTTAGTTTTTATACATTTTTAAAAGAAATTCAAAAAATCCCAAAAATATTTTTTGCTTTTTCTTAATTTTTCAAAAATTTAAAAATATTTCTTGTTCTCGTTTTATTTTTGTTAATGCATAGTGCATGGACTGTAATTAGGTAAGAATTTAGTAGTTGTACATATCAAATGAGTATATAGAATTGTCAAACATTTAAATTTTGAATAATACTATATAATTTATTACTCTTAAGTGTAGATTAATTAGTTCACTTAGTTAATATGTATAATAGGCTAAAGGTAATAACCAAAATGAAAAAGGTATAAAATGTACCGTAGGACGAATAAACTATATGGATCCTTGAAGATAAATAATTCGAATTACTAATTATCTGTTTAAATAGATGTATGCTTAATAGAATTGTTGCTAGGTGACTAATCCGGGAAAGACCTTAGGCATTGTTTGTGTAGCCTTGAGCCCAAAGGACCAACCTTAAATACTATATTATCCCTAGTTCTCGAATTTGAGCCTTACATTGCCCCTTCTTAATGAGGCTCTGTGTTTGAAACCTTGAGCCCAAATTGAGTTTGAAACTCAACCCTTCACAGTCCCTAAACTTTGTAATGCATTATCGAATAGACGTCAGGCCATGGACATCGAGGGTTAGGTTGGAACATTGTGGAGGTTTCTTACAAAGTGTAGAGTGATTAATGAAGAGGGGTTGAATTAGCTTATAAGCGATTCTAGCTAAAAATTGTGCATAAAAAGAAAAGAAAAACATGAAAGAAAGAAAAGTGAGGATCAAAAGCATTATGAGAGAAAAGAACAAACAAATTATAAATATGCTCAAAACAAGAAAAAGAGAGGAGCATAATATAATCAATCAAAACCTTAATCGTGTCAGACGCCAGGATAGGGTACGAGGCATTACCGGACTTTAACATAATCAATCATACAAAATCGAGACTTGAAATTTCGTCCAAATTAAAATTTTCTTTTTTTATATCAGATTTATCAACTCAACATGGCATTATGAAACACGTACAACCCATACAATATTCACCAACATCGACAGCTTTATACAAAATTTCAAATAATATGGGTTAAACCAGTTATGAAACATAACAAAATGACCAAGTCTTTTATACATGCCATAATTTCAAAACAATGTTTTCAAAATACCAAAAGAAAGTTGATAGTGTAGATGGATCTCTGACGATCGCCAAATCCCGGGCTAGCTTGGTGATTCTATAAAATAAGGGAAAAGAGAGGAGAGTAAGCATATAGCCTAGTAAGTAAGCATGTAATTAATAAATAAGTTTCTAGCATGTTTCCATAAATAATATAATCATAATCACACATAAATTCACTATTTATTCAAGTTCTAGCAAGCTATTTATTCGCATCATAGTCACTAAATTATTTTTAACTGGAGCTACAGAACTCAAAAATAAGATCTGTAAATTTTTCTAAAACTAGACTAATATATATTTTACCATAAAATTTTTAGGATTTTGGTTTAGCCAATTAGTACAGTTTATTCTTTAAATTTCCCTATTTCACCGCTTCGACAACTCTAACCCTCTTCACTAAAAATTAATTATCTCTTTGTACATAATTAAAATGATGTTCCCGTTTGTTTATATTGAAAATATACTGATTGAGAAATTTCATCATGTAAATTAAAAACCATAATTATTTTTTTACAATTTTTAATGATTTTCAAAATGCTGAACAGGGGATTTCGAAATCATTTTGACCCTGTCTCACTAAAATTCAAATATCTCAAAATATTTAACTATTTTGCTTACTTTGTTTCCTTTATGTGAAAATAGACTCATTCAGATTTAATTTCATATCTCATCAAACCTCTAATTCAATTTCCACCATTTTTGGTGATTTTTTCAAAATCACACAACTGTTTCTGTCCTAAACTATTTTGTCGTTAAATTTACTCTTTCTTAATTTCATTACTTCATTTCATCGTACCAAAGGGTCGATTAAAGATCAAACACATTGTTCATCACATATATTTTCACTTAATCAGTTTCTGATGGACACTTCAAAATAATCTCAATTACACGGTGGATCAGCACACAACACCACCCTTATAGACAATAGTACTCGGTGAAATCAGCACATAGCAACCACCTTTATACTCAATGGTACCGGGTGAAATCAGCACATAACAACCACCTATATAACCATTGGTATCCGATGAAATTAGCACATAGCATCCACCTTTATTTTCATTAATATCAAGTGGAATCAACACATAGCATCCACCTATATTTCCAACGATATCCGACCCATTCCGAAGGTTCAACCATGAATTCTCACTTTTTTTTAACATTTTCCCAACTCTTCCATATTCAACCACAACTCATAATTCACCTCAAGTAATTACCCATATTCAATCATATCTTATAAAAATGTTAAAACATAAGTAAAAACAAGGTATTAATCACATACAAACTTACGAAATATAGTAATTTTGCAATTCAGTCCACAATCTTTTCTTTTCCCCGATCAAGGTCGATTTCACGTCTTTCTTGATCTATAATAGCAAATTTAACTTATTTAATACTCACATTCATCAAAACATTCCTTGACTCGAACTTTGGAAAAATTATGATTTTGCCCCTAAACTTTTGCATATTTACACTTTTTCTCCAAAGCTCAGAAATTAAACTTCATCTCTTATTCTTATGGTTTATGATATGCTGAAAATTTTTCCCTTCTATGGAAACATCAAATTTCCACTCTAACGCTTACTTATGAACATTAGGTATTTTTACCGATTATGTCGTTTTACTCGTTTTCACTAAAATTGCTTAGTAAAAGTTGTTTAACATAATTTGTAGATTCATATTCTATCATAAAACATCAACATAAACACATTTCACCTATGGGTATTTTTCCAAATATAAACCCTAGGTTAAATTATTGCTAGAATAAGCTAAATCAAGTTACTGAGACTCTAAACACGTAAAGAACATTAAAAACGGGGCTATGAATCACTTAATATGGAGCTTGAAAGCTTGAAAACCTTAATTATGGCTTCCCCCCTTGTGAAATTCGGCCAAAGCTTGAAGATGGACAAAAATTGGTTTTTAATTTTGTTTTTAATTCATTTTAATAACTAAATGACCAAAATGCCCTTAATGAAAAACTTTGGAAACATGCCTAACCATGTCCATTTTTGTCCACCAACTTAACCAATGGTCTAAGTACCATATAAGGGCCTCCAATTTAAAATTTCATAACAATTGGACACCTCTAACATGTAGAACTCAACTTTTGTATTTTTTACAATTTAGTCCTTTTTCCTAAATTGAGTGCCCAAACGTCAAAATTTTCGAACGAAATTTTCACAAAATAATTCCATGAAATCATAGACCACAAAATATAATAAAATAAATTTTATCACGTCGAATTTGTGGTCCCGAAACCACTGTTTCGACTAGGCCCAAAATTAGGATGTTACACCCCAAACCCGATCCGATGAACCAGATCCGAATATTGGGTGTCACGCCCTAGTATGACAATAACTTGAATTTTTACTTAAATAAATTTATATTTATTGCTATTACATAGTTATGAAAACTTCGAATGGAATTACCTATGTATATATAAAATGCATAATTTCTAGTAAGACGTATGATAGCTAAATTTTAGTGATACTTATGGTTAAATCTCAAATCTAACATAAGTACCTTAAGAACCTAATTTACAACCATGTATTTAAGTTTGAACACGCCGCATAACTTGCTATGTATGCATAATAGTCCCATCTTGCCACTCTTTTGGTGAAGTCTTGGCGTTGTCCCTCTAAGCACAGTTCCAATCTAGTTTTCCTGAAAACATAAGGCATAAAAGTAAGTTCATGAGAACCTAGTGACATAACCCATCAATCACCTGATTCGTACTTATACATTGTGTCTGGTAACTTAATTCTCCATCTCATTGTTCTTACTCTTCAACTCGTCTTTGGAAAACATCTATCTGAGATGTCATTCTTTATACCATAAACATCGTGTCTTATTCGGATATCATACCTTGCCCTTTTCACCTTCGGTTCATTACTTACACTCCTCACTTGACCCCTTCATGTTTCCTTTACAATTCTTATTTTTGAAGTCCATACAGACAGGGTACTGACATTCTTGCGTCCATGTTCTAAGTTATCTTTCCTTTAACTATTCATGAAGATCACATACACAAATAGAGCTTTCAGTCCTCGTCTTACCAGCCATAGCCTAGGATTTTGCCTTTTAGATTTATTCGAATCATTCTTTGACTTTGCCACATATTCTGGTGAATACTTTCTTACCTTTTCTTATTTTCTCCTTGCCTAGTGATATATTTGCCCAGAGCTATACCCTCTTATCATTCATAACCCCTAGTTCATCATTTCATCAGAAGTCATAAAACGTTATACACAGTTAGTTAATATTCCATCCAATTACACTATGTAAATTATTTCTTGGAAATATGCTTACATAAGCTAACATATGAATTTTCTATCTACAATCAATCCATTATCCACTTCAGACCAAAAATTGTTACCTTGTTTTACCGAAGTCCATTGAGATCTTGAGTCATAAAATTTATACTTGTTACATTTACGAGTCTTACTGGTCGTGCCATATACCTTTTGTTATAGAGCTCGCCATAAGAGACGTTCCTTACTATGCACCATTTAGAGTCTCCCTTTTTTTTCATTTCAGGGGTGCACTCCTTCTAAGTTCTCCACCAAAAGCAGGGCCAATAGAGTGTGCCCCAGGGGTCACCCTCTTTTGAGGTCTCCATGGGAACTATTTCTATAAATTTCACTATACTTGTCATTCCATAAAATTTTGCCTTACATGTAATTTATTTAGAGTTCGCCATAGAGGTTTTTCTTTCATGCTTCGCCATAAGGGTCTTTCACTTCATGATATGCCACAAGGCTTTTCCTTCATGTTACGCTACAAAGGCTTTCGTTCATATTATGCCACAAAGGTTGTCCATTCAAGAATCACCACAGAGGTTTTTTTTCCCATTATGCCACAAAGTCATTTCATTTAAGAACCGCCATAGAGGCTTTTCTTTCTCATTATGCCATAAAGGCTTTCCATTTACTAGAGTGTTCATGATAGGGATTTCTCTAAACTCAAACGTTTTGAGGTTTGCCCCTTATCATCTTGGGTCACACAAAGAATCTTTTTTTGGTAATATCTTTCCTTTAGTTCTTTCCATATGATGCCCTAACCCACTAGTTATGGTCTTACACGATATAGTGATGTTATAGCCTACCAGCTATGGTCTTACTCAGTATGGTGCCAGGGAATTTTTCTTTTAGAGAATCATGTTTATAGTATCGATAAACCCCTTTAGATGACTCCGTGGAGACAAACATAGACTTATCCATGCTTTGATTCACATATAGAAGATATAACTCAAAACATGCTCTCAACACTTATACATTCCAATCGTTCACATACAAACATCCTTTGATTTCAAGATTCATATCATATACTTAGGTTATCATATCTCATGCCACTGATACATACAAAATATATTAACATTCATTCTACAAAGAATCGCCACACCATGCTTCTCTAACTTTAGTTCCATAGTTTATTCACTTTTCACAGAGATTTTAAAATGCACCATCACACATATAAGAGTCGGCTTAGGGACTCACCTAACAGGAATTTATAGTAGCTTGAGCTCCAGATCCAAGATTCTCTCAAGAATTGCAGCAACCACTACCTCTTAAGACAAAAGAACACCATAAAAACCATTCAAATAACCTTTCCATCATCTTAAACACAAATAAATCATAAACAAAGCCTTACTTGCTTCTTCAGGCATTCATGCAAATCTACTTTTCAAAGCCATAAAAACTAACCTCAACACGGAGAAATCACTAGTAGAATCCAGAATTTCAAGTCTAGCTCAAAGAAGTGCTTCAATTTTCCTCCAGTACTAGATCTTAATATTTTTAGGGAAAGAGGGAAGAAGATAACTCCCCTTAACCAAAACCTAAGTATTCTTTTTAACTTAACCCAAGTCTTTATTGGAACTTCGTAAACGTCACATCCATATTGAGTTGTCTTATCCAAAATCCACCACTACCAAGAAACCTACTAGATTATCTCCTTAGCTTTTAACTTTTCTAGTTCACGTTCAGTTAGGTCCTAACCAGCTTATCTTGTAACCTAACTGGCACGAGACAACAATTACAGGGTGCACTATACCACTGATGTAACTTATCCCCTCAAAATTGTTTTACTTGACCGCAAATATTATTCCACAAATTATAGTAACCTAACATGGAACCCTCATTTGCTTATTTTCATATTGGAGTCTGCCCTCTTTACATGCCACAATTACATTTGGGCGAATACTATTTCACCAATCACACTTCTTTAAAACTATGCGCCAAATTTTATATTCACCAGAACTGGGGCATCATGGGCGTGCTCAAGGAATTCTTATACTTAGTTAGCTTCCAATACTATACACATTCAAAACTTACTCTACATGCCTTTCTTCCATAAACAGTATTCAAACACTAGGGCCTCGTCGGGCGAGATGTTACATTAGCGCTTCTACATGTTATTATAGTGTGTTTGGTTGGTTGGTCCTATACATCCGACCTTTATGTCTCTAAGCTTACTAAAGGTGTAATGAACTAAAATTTGATTAATGAGAATGGCCATGAAAAAAAAGTGTTGAGTACCTGTAATAGTACGTATTAAAAAGGTATTTTTATATGAATTGTAAAGAACTGACTGTAATAATATTCCACTAAGTATATGGTGTAATAATATATCTTAATAAAATGTGGTCAAAGTGAAAACCTTAAAATTTTATCAAGATATGTGAATTTTGGATTTTAAATTTAATGTTGAGTAAGTCGTTAAATGCATGAATTTTACTTAGATATCTAAATTTTGATTTAATGTGTTAGTAAGCATGTGTTTATGTGTTTTAGATTTGATTTGATATGCCAAATGTGTGTGAATAGTTTTGTGTATGTTAGAGCATGTTTGGTACTAATTTGGGACTTGGTAAAGTGGAGTCTATCAATTTTTTTCAGATTTCTAGGTTTTGGCATGAGGTATCAGAATCTCATACCTAGGTATCAACACTTCTCAAGAGGTATTGGCAGCGACAGAGCTAGGATATTAATCTTGGGGAGCCAAGGTAAAATTAGAAGTTCTATGTAACAGTCGATTTAAACATATAATTAATCGATTCAAAAGAAGTAGTATTCCTACATGACAATTGATTTAAACATATAAAAAATATATTCAAAAGAAGCAGTATTCCAACAATTATAACAAAATAACTATCATTTGACTCGATTAACCATTTTTTATTCTGTTTTCATAGGAATGCTCACTACTTCACAAGCTATCATTTGACATAATTTTAAATAAAGTAACCAAGGTTTTCTTCCTCCCATTCACTTTGGCCGAAACTTACTATAACATTATCTAACTATTTTTGTTCATTTTACAATTCTAACAAGTTAGAAACCATCTCCTAATCATTTTCCATCCAAACACATACACATTTAATTTAATTTTATAAGCTTCCAAGTTCTATCAATATCCTTTAATGGCAACTTTTCATATATTTGATAAAACAAAAAAAAATATAGGTACATATATGTAAAACAAGTTTCAAATATTCAACATCTATGAAAAGTTTGAAAAAACATGCCTTATACTTCAAATTTGGAGGAAAAATGATAAAAGATATTTTTCTTCTTTTCTTACTAAGCACCAATATGAAGAAGAAATATGATAAAAGTCTCTTCATCTTTTCTTTTCTTTTCTTTTTATATATATTATTATATTACTCATAAAAATTATTATTTTAAGGAAACTATTAAATAAACATTAATTTATTATTTAATAAAATATCATTCAAAAGTCATCATGGATAATTTAGCTTCTTTAAGAAGATTTTCTCTTTGTTTTATCAAGAATAATTTTTAATATTATTTTAATCCTATAAAAATATTGGAAGGGCCTACTTATATTTTTAAGAGGGCTATAATAAATATAAAAAGTGAAAAATTACAAAAATCTTAAACCTTGGGGGGCTTACTTATATTTTTGGGAGGGCCACAGTGTAAATTTACAAATGACTAAATTGAAAAAATTCAAACTTTGAGGGGGGCCATGGCTCCCCTAGGCCTCAACGTGGCTCTGCCACTTGGTATTGGTACATGGTTTCAAAGTATCGGCACTTTCAAAGTGACAAAAATCGTAAGAGAAGAATGAATTTTTATCATCTATAAATTAGGTTACAACATTGGTTTATATACACAATTGTCTAGATTAAAAAATAGTAACTAACTCCCTAAGAATAGGAAACTCCAAAAAATATGAAACTTCACAAGAAAATATGTACCTAACTCTAATTCCTAGAAATCAGGAAATTATACATGATTTTCTATAAGTACACAATCTTTCCAAATAAACCTACATAATTCGACACTCCTCCTCAAGCTGGTGAATGGATATCTTCCATCCCAAGCTTCTAATAATATCTAGAAACATAGTGCTTGTCAGTCCTTTTGTGAGCACGTCTGCTAACTGATCCTTGGTCGAAATGAACGGAGTGCATATCGGACCATTGTCTAGTTTTTCCTTGATAAAATGTCTATCAACTTTAATATTCTTAGTCCGGTCATGTTGAACAGGGTTATGAGCAATACTGATGACTGATTCATTATCACGGTACAGCCACATGGGTCCTTCCCATTTTATTCTTAAGTCATCTAGGATTATCTTTAACCAGAGTAACTTACATATTCCCAACGCCATTGATCTAAACTCTAACTTTGCATTTGATCTTGCTACCAAGTTCTATTTTTACTTCTCCATGTTACAAGATTCCCACCTAGGACAGTACAGTAACCAGATGTTGATCTCCTGTCAACCAAAGATCCTGTATAATCTACATCAGTATAAGCTTTTAACGTCATGCCTGTGCCTATCCGTTGCTTAAATTAGCTGACCACACTCATTGAAAATGTTATATTTGGTCTTGCGTGTGCCAGATATATCAACCTCCCAACAAGCCTTTGATAGGATACTCTATCTACCATGGGATCTTCTGGAGCATCACTTAATCCATGATTGAATTTGATTGGCGTCTCAACTGGTTTACAACCCATCTTCCCTATTTCTTTCAATAAGTCGAGTATATGCTTTTGCTAGGACATGAAACTCCTTCATTTGAATGCACTACTTTAATGCCTATGAATTATTATAATTTTCCTAGATCCTTAATGTCAAACTCCTTCAAAAGACATTTCTTCAAATTGTTCATCTCTTCTACATTATTACATGTTACGATGATATCACTTATATAAACTAACAATGTTGTGACTCTCCTAGAATCTGAGTGTCTCATGAGCAAGGTATGGTCTCATTGACTTTGCTTGTATCCCAACAAGACCATTGCCTCAGCAAACCTTCGAAACCAAGCTTGTGGTGATTGTTTGAGCACATAAAGAGCTTTCTTTAGCTTGTACACCATTCCCTCTTTAGATTCAAATACAGGGGGAACATCCGTGTAAATTTCCTCTTTTAGATCACCATGGAGGAATGCATTCTTAACATCAAACTTTTGTAGATTCCACTCAAATTTACCAGCTAATGGCAAAAGTATTTATACTGTGTTCATTTTCGCAAGAAGGAAAATGTCTCAAGATAATCAATGCCATAGGTTTGGATGTATCCTTTGGCCACCAATCTTGCCTTGTATCTTTCAACCGAGCCGTTAGCATTGTATTTTATAGTGAAAATCCACCTACATCTGACCAGTTTTTACCCTCTTGATAATTCAACTAACTCTCATGTCCTGTTTCTCGCAAGGGCTCCCATCTCGATCTTCATTAGCATCCTCCCACTTATTATCTCCTAATGTCTCAATTAGATTTTTTTGGTGTAGGAATTGTATGGAGATTGCTAGGAAGGCTCTATGGTGTTGAGATAGATATTGATATGACATGAAAAGATATAGTAGATGTTTCGTGCAAGTTCTTGTTCCTTTCCTTAGTACAATTGGAAGATCTTCTGTATTTAGCTTTTTATGTTTGTTTGTTGGTTCAATTGGCTTAACATTTGGTATGGCACTGTCGGTTAGTTTGGAAGTGGTTACGAGAAATTAGGCAACAACACGAATGGAAGATTGCACCTGTACTGGTCGAGAGACTGGTATTTTCCTCTTGGAATAAACTTGCAATGGTTGAATGTTATCTTGATTTCTCTTATCTTTCTTCATATTGACGGAGAAGTGGGAGAAGTGGACTTACTAAAAATAGATTCAAATTCCATGGATGGTTTTGATTGTAACGAAGTAGGCTCAGAGATGGTTATGGGTATAGACTCAAATTGCTTTTGGCACGATTCCAATTTGTTTCTACTTTTTTCAGCCTTTCAATGCTAAGTACGAGTTGTAAACTTAGAAAGGCCATATAAACACATATAAATAGCACAATTTAGATTAGATTAAGTGCTAATGAGGCAATAGGAAAGACCTTTCATGTGTTTTGGTTATTGCTTAGTTTTCTAGTTTAGACTTTAGTTTCTTTCTTTATAAGAGTTATTAATGGAGACTTTGTTTGTGGATTTCAATGAACTCTTGGACTGGCTTATTTAAGAGATGCACTTTAATTGAATAAGATTTATCTTCTCTTTAATAATTTCCATTGTTTTAATTATGTTATTGTTTATATTTTCTATTGATTTCAATTTTAATGAACTAATCTTCCAAGTGGTTGAGAAATTGTTAGTTAATAGATTAGTAATTGAAATAGGCTTAAGATGGATTTAGATTGTAACTAAATTAATTATTCAATTTATTGTTCATAATTAATTTAGGTGACAGATATATAGTGGGGATTGATGATAGTGACTATTAATGATTAAGTAAGCTATACACTAAGGGTTTCTCTAGATGTTTGTAAGCTATACACCAGCTCAAGTATCTACACATTGATGACCATATTACTTATTAACCCTAATAAATTATTAAATTCCATTAACCGAATATTCTTAACCACTATACCTTTGTGATTTCTCCTTGCGATTGCTTGATATTTATTTTATGTTCTTAGTGTGTTATTTATTTTATCCCAATGTGGATTATTTATTTTTTGTGAGTTTGATCCTCAAACTAAATTATTATTAAATTTATTTTATAGTAATTATTACTTAATAACAATTTTGTATACTTGCAAGGAAAATTGAGGTAAGTGATAACTCTGAGCTTTAAAATTTAAATACTATTTTATTACTATCTTCATTATCACTTTCGCAGCAATCTTGAGGACAATTTGTATTGCTCTAATATTATTTGTTTAGTAAAAAGAATACAATTTATAATAAATGAACTAAACAATAATGTGATTAAACTATCATACGACTGTTGAAGTAGTATTAAGAATCAGAGAAATAGCTTCACTTTTTAAAATGTTGACATAAATTTTGCATACAGTGCCACCCTCAAATGTGATTTTCAAGAAGCAGCCACTAAGATTTGAAAGTATTTAAATAATTATAAACATGTAATAAGGAATTAATCAGATGCTAAAAAGGATTAAGTATATCATTAGAATTAAGTGACCTAAATCCTTATTTAAATAAAATACAGAGGTAAAATAAAATAAAAGTAAAATCCTATAGAACCACACTTCTTTTATTTTATTTTAGAATAAGGTTTTTAAACCTTATTAAACTCCATCTATTTGATATTGATTAGAATAAGGTGTTTCGATCTTACTACACTCCTATTAGAATATGGTTTTACAAGCCTATAAATAGACATAACCGACTTCTCTTGTAATCATTCAAAATTAAAATAGTGAATTTCCTTCTCCTCTACCCATGGTTTTTTTGCCGAAAGGGTTTTCACGTAAAAATCTGTGTTCTTTATATTTAAACCTTTTTTTCTTTGCAATATATTATCATTACCGCCATTCTATTTTTAACAAATTGGTATTAGAGCTTCCGGGTTGTTCATCTCGATCACGGTAATGGCGTATTTGAAGTATGAATTCTGTTGTTGGATCGTAAAACTAAATTTGCGTTGTGGCAGATTAAGATGCAAGCAGTTCTTGCGCAGATGGATTTGGAGGATTCCCTTCTAGGGATAGATAAGATGTCTTCGACATTAACAGATGAAGGGAAGCATAATGATCAAAAGGCATTAACACAATTACATCTGCATTTTTCTAACAAAATTTTGCAGGATGTGATGAAGGAGAAGACCGCCACTGCATTATGGAAGAGGCTGGAACAAATATGTATGTCGAAAACTCTAACCAGCAAGTTACATACGAAGCAGCGTATTTATGCTCATCGTTTTGAGGAAGGTACGTCAGTGAACAAACACTTAACAGTGTTTAAAGAAATTCTCTCAAGCTTGGAGGCCATGGAGGTTCAATATGATAAGGAAGATATAGGATTGATTCTACTTTACTCGTTGCCCCCATCTTATTCAACCTTTAGAGACACGATTTTATATAGCCGCGGGTCTCTCACAATTGATAAGGTTTATGATTCTTTGACCTCATATGATAAGATGAAGCATCTTGTGGTTAAACCTAACTCTAAGGGAGAGGGTTTCATTGTTCATGGGAGGCAAGACCAGAATGCTGATGATGATCGTGGAAGGACACAAGAATGGAATCCTCGCCGTAAATCTCAGTGTAGATCGAAGTCTTCAAATAGAGGTAAAACTTGTAACTTCTGCAAGAAGAAATGGCACATTAAATCTGAGTGTTATAAGCTACAGAACAAGATCAAAATGGAGGCTACGAATCAAAATAGAAAACAACCAGAAAATTCTGATGAAGCTGATGTTGTAGAAGTCTACAGCGATGGTGAACTTCTAGTCGCTTCTATCAACAATTCTAAAGTGGGCGAGGAGTGGATCCTTGATTCGAGCTGCACCTTCCACATGAGTCCTAATCGGGATTGGTTTACAACTTACGAAACAGTGTCTGAAGGTGTTGTTTTGATGGGAAATAATGTTTCGTGTAAAATTGCAGGTGTTGGAACAATTAAAGTTAAGATGTTTGACGGAGTTGTCAAAACACAGTGACGTGCGACATGTTCTAGAATTGAAGAGAAATTTAATTTCGTTGAGTACTCTTGATTCAAAAGGGTACAAATACACAACTGAAAGTGGGGTATTGAAGATTTCCAAAGGTTCCCTCGTTGTGATGAAAGGGCAGAGAAAGACTATCAAGTTATATGTTTTGCAGGGTTCTACTATTACTAGTGATGCAGCTATCACATCCTCTTCCTTGTCAGATGATGATATTACTAAACTTTGGCATATGCTCTTAGGGCATATGAGTGAGAATGGCATGGCAGAATTGAGCAAAAGAAGACTTCTTGATGGGCAAGGAATTTGCAAAATGAAGTTCTGTGAGCACTGCATTTTTGGGAAACAAAAGAAAGTTTGATTCACCAAAGGCATCCATAACACGAAGGGAACGTTGGAGTATATTCATTTTGATCTGTGGGGGCCATCCAGAGTGCCTTTGAGAGGTGGAGCTAATTATATGCTAACTTTTATTGATTCTTTTTTCAGAAAAGTTTGGGCGTTCTTCTTGAAGCAGAAAAGTGATTTGTTTTCCGTATTTAATTCTTGGAAAACTATGATTGAAAAATAGACGGGAAAACAAATAAAATACCACTACACAAACAATGTCTTAGAGTTCTGTTATGAGTTTAATAAACTGTGCAAGTCAGAATGGATCGTGAGACACTTGACAGTTCGTCATACTACACAGCAAAAAGACATTGCAGAACAAATGAACAGAATGATCATGGAGAAGGTTCGATGTATGTTGTCAAATGCCAACTTACCAAAGTCGTTTTGCGCTGAAGCAGCCTCTACTGCATGTTTTTTGATCAACCGATCTTGTAATACCCCCTACCCGTATTCGTCGTCGAAATAAAGTATGAGGCATTACCAAATTTTACCGAATAAATTTTTCGTTATTACGAGTTAAATACTATTCATTTATCGAAACATGTCATGACATCCCTTGGATGGGCCTCTGAAGCCCAAAACATACATCGGGACAAACCCGGGATTAAATCGTAACCATAAGAAATCTTTTACAAAATCCCAAAGTTTTTTTTTATGAACTCAATATAACCCTTTTATAAATATCTAATCTTCCCTACAATTTTAAACCGAGACCAATCCTACACAACCAATCCATTTCAACATATTTTCAAGATAGATTTAACATACTCATAAGATAACCTCATCACATACCAAAACCAAAATTTGTCAGCCATACCAATGGCTAACCATACATTCATTTCACATTAACATTTACTTTACTAGCTTATACATGCCATTGATTTCCAAAATAAAGTTTCTTTATATACCGAGATCTTGAGGTTGATAGTGTGATGCATCTCCGACCAAATCCAACCTCCGAGCTCTTAACACTACAACACAGGGGAAAAAGAAACAGGGTAAGCACTTTGTGCTTAGTAAGCTCATGTAACAAGAATTATACTTCCCTAATATTTTCAATACAATGCAATAAACATTCATACATCCATTCAATGCATTATTCCCTTAACATGCACAAACTCAACATTCAAGTTAGTTCAATAATTTTCATGTATCAATAATAAATATACCATGATTGATGAGCTCATCAATACCATGATTTACATTTCCTTGTTATTTTTCCATATTTATCCCGTTGAATTTCTTGAAATTTCGATGGATTTTCAGGGGTACACTTTAGTGTACAAATCCGGGTCCGTCAATTCATATTCATGTTGCCACATTTCCATTTCAGATAGCACACTCCCGCAAACCTCATCCTTACAGCAGGATTATCAGTCCAGGCTAAATCCCATGTAATATAAAATCATAGAGTATTGTCGGGATTACCAGTCCAGGCTAAATCCCCTGCAATGACAATTACTCTAATGAGCTTAGATCTGAATTACCAGTCCAGGCTAAATTCAGACCCTAATTCGGATTACCCGTCCGGGCTAAATCCATTTTCCACATATTCTTCGGGAGGGCTATATCAGAATAGGATCACCCTTCTGGGCTAGATCCTTTTTATCATCAATTCCCTTTCAGAGATCCATCGAATTTTCCTTCCATTCAACCGGGATTTCTTCCCCTTTTTATCAAATATATCAATGCTTCATCAATTTTCATACAATTAACATTCAAATCATATTCACATGAATAACAAACATTTCAAGCATTTAAGGATATAATTCAAGTTACACGAACTTACCTCGATACTTGTTCGTAAACAAAAATCTACTAATCCCGAACTTTTTATTTTCCTCGATCTAGCTTCGTATTTGAATTTTCTAGATTCAAATAAATAAATTTAATCATTAATTTAATACATTTCATGTTCATATGTAACATTCTCTCTAATCCCATTATTATTTATAGTTCATTTAGAGATGTCTCCTTGTGTCATAGTCACTAAATCATTTATATCTTGAGTTACGGAACTCCAAATTAAGATCCGCTAATTTTTTTCCGAAACTAGACTCACATATCTTCTTACCATAAAATTTTTAGAATTTTTGGTTTAGCCAATAAGTACTGTTTATTCTTTAAAGTCATCCATATTTTCTGTCTGACAGTTTTGACCCTTCTTCACTAAAATTTAATTATCTCCTCGTACAGGATTCGGATGATGTTCTTGTTTGTTTCTTTTGAAAATAGACTCATTAAGGATTTTAAAAATATAAATTTAAGTCCCTAATTATTGTTTTCCAATTTTTTATGATTTTCCAAAGTCAAAATAGGGGAACCTGAAATCATTCTGACCTTGTCTCACAAAACCTATTATATCTCATGATTTACAAATTCACTGCTTACACCGTTTCTTCTATAAAAAACTAGAATCAATAAGCTTTATTTCATATTTTATTCATCCTCTAATTCATTTCCACAATTTATGGTGATTTTTCAAATTTAACCTACTGCTACTGTTCAAAACTGTTTTAGTGCATGATGTTAATTACCATTTTTCCCCTAAGCTTTCAATAAATGATAATTTCATCCCTGCTCAATTAACCTCTCAATTGAGATGATTTTTCTCAATTAACACTTTATTATATCACTTTAAACTACTTTATAACCTTTGGAAAACATGATTTTAGCACTAGACTTTGATTCCAAACTTTTTCACAATTAGGTCCTACAAATCAATTTCTATTGAAATTACCTAATAAAATCATCTCATAAACAAATTAAAGCTTCAATTTCATGCTATTTCATCATAAACTTCCAGCACATATTCATAACAACTTTCAATTTCATTCATAAAATCAAAAACTAATGAATTTAGTAATAGGACCTAGTTGTAAAAGTCTTAGAAACACAAAAATTACAAGAAAAAGGCAAGGATTAACTCACTTGGTGCAAAAATTATGAAATACCAGCTTGAATAAACCCTTAGGACGTTTTTGGCTTATGATAATGAAGAAAATATGAAGAGAATTCTAGATATTACAAGTTGGTCTCATTTTTATTTTAGTAAATTTTGTTATTTTCCCATTTTGCCCTTATTTCACCAATTCTCCTAACTTTTCTCAGCTTATGCCACCCAAAATATCTACTTTTGGGCTTATTTACAATTTATGTCCCTCCTCATTTAACAATTGAGCTATTTAATCATTCTAGTAACTTTTACACCCTTTTTAATTTAGTCCTTTTCACTTAATTAACTACCCAAACGTAGAAATTTTCTAACGAAATTTTAGTACTTCATAAATATTTATAAAAATATTTTCGACTCGATTTTACGAGATCGAGGTCTCGATATCTTGTTTTTACCCAATTTCTTCAATAATTTCTTTTTCTAACTAACCACTAAATCGGTAAAATTTTTCTATCGATATTTTCATACGATTTTCCTATCATATCAATATTCATGCATAATGTTAAAATAAATTTCTCTTTAAATCAAATTTGTGGTTACGAAACCACTGTTCCGATAACCTTGAATTTAGGCCATTACAGATCTCCATCCGTTGCCATTGAGAAAAAGACTCCACAAGAGGTATGGTCTGGTAATCCTGCTGGCTATTCTGATTTAAAGATCTTTGGGTGTCCTGCGTATGCTCATGTTGATAATGGAAAATTGGAATCGAGATCCATTAAATGTGTTTTTCTTGGTTATAAAGCTGGTGGAAAAGGGTATAAGTTATGGTGTCCTAAAAATAGAAAAGTTGTGATTAGCAGAGTTTTTTTATGAAACTGCTACGCTACCTAACTTATCTATTAAAGACTCTTCCAATAAAGAAAATTAAAAGTAGGTGGAGCATCAGATTAATCTAGAATCTACAACAGAGTCGACACTTCAAGCCAGTACAAAAATTCAAAATAGAGTTGCTTTTTTACCACAATACTCTATCGCTAAAAACAGAACTAGAAGAGAAATTAAACCTCCAAAGAAGTATGTCGAGGCTGATCTAGTTACTTATGCTTTAAATGTGACTAAAGATATAGATGCAAACCAAGAGCCATCTAATTATTTTGAGGCAGTTAGCTGTGAAGACTCGGAAAAGTAGATGTTTGCTATGCAAGAGAAGATGGAATCACTCCACAAAAATAGAATATGGGATCTTGTGAAACTTTCTAAAGGTAAAAAGGTTATTCATTGTAAATGGGTGTTTAAAAAGAAATAAGGAACTCCAGGAGTTAAAGAACCCAGATATAAAGAAAAGCTTGTTGCAAAGGGTTACAGTCAAATTCCAATAGTAGATTTCACAGATGCGTTCTCCCCAATTGTGAAGCATAGTTTGATTCGAGCTTTGCTTGGTATTGTGGCCATGCATGATTTGAAGCTTGAGCAGTTAGATGTAAAAACTACATTTTGGCATGGAGAACTTGAGGAGGATATTTACATGCAACAACCAGAGGGTTTTACAGTCTCAGAAAAAGAAGACTATGTTTGCTTGCTGAAAAAGTATCTTTACGATTTGAAACAGTCACCAAGACAGTGGTACAAGAGGCTTGATTCCTTTATGGCTTCTCATAATTTCAAAAGAAGTAGTTTTAACAGTTGTGTTTACTTTAAGAAAAACAGTGATGGTTCTTTTGTGTATCTACTCATTTATGTTGATGACATGTTGATAGCAGCAAAAGATAAATGAGAGATAAGAAAGGTCAAAGCCCAACTAAGTGAAGAATTTGAGATGAAAGATTTGGGACCAACAAAGAAGATACTTGGTATAGAGATTCTCAGAGATAGAAAAGCAAGAAAATTGTACCTAAGTCAGAAGGGGTACATTGAGAAAGTTCTTTGCAAGTTCAGTATGCATAGTGCTAAGCCTGTTAGTACTCCTTTAACAACCCATTTCAGACTTTCATTGGCTTTGTCTCCACAATCAGATGTTGAGATTGAGTACATGTCACATGTTTCATACTCTAGTGCAGTGGGATCTCTCATGTATGCTATGGTTTGCTCACGTCCAGATTTATCTTATGTAGTTAGTGTAGTTAGCAGATACATAGCGAATCCCGGTAAATAACATTAGAAAGCAGTTTAGTGGTTTTTAAGATACTTACGAGGTACTACTAATGTTTGCTTTCGGTTTGGAAGAACTAGAAATGGAGTCATTGGGTATGTTGATGCTGATTTTGCTGGAGACCTTAATAGAATAAGATCTCTCACAGGTTATGTCTTTACAATCAGAGGTTATGCAATCAGTTCGAAAGCCACTTTGCAAACTACAGTCACTTTGTCTACCATTGACGCTGAGTACATGGCGATTACTGAGGCTTGTAAAGAAGCTATTTAGTTGAAGGGACTCTTTACTGAACTCAATGAAGACCTTCAAATCAACACAGTATTTTGTGACAGTCAAAGTGTCATCTTCCTTACAAAAGATCAAATGTTTCATGAGAGAACAAAACACATTGATGTTTGGTATCATTTTGTTCGTGATATTATTGCTCGTGGTGATATTGTTGTGAGCAAAATTAGTACTCATGAAAATCTTACATATATGATTACTAAGTCACTTCCTATAACCAAGTCTAAGTTGCTCAGACTTGATTGGTGTTCATTGTTGAAGTTAAATCCTTAAGGGGTTTTATGGAAGAGCTGGAGAACTTGTTTGTTGAGAGTTCGCGATGAAGAACTTATTCATTGAGAATTCGTGTCAAGGTGGAGATTGTTAGAATTAAGTGACCCGAATCCTTATTTAAATAAAATACAGTGGTAAAATAAAATAAAAGTAAAATCCCTATAGAACTACAATTCTTTTATTTTATTTTAGAATAAGGTTTATTTTTAAACCTTATGAAACTCCATCTATTTGATATTGATTAGAATAAGGTGTTTCAATCTTACTACACTCCTATTAGAATATGGTTTTACAAGCCTATAAATAGACATAATCTACTCCCCTTGTAATCATTCGAATTTGACATAGTAAATTTTCTTCTCCTCTACCCGTGGTTTTTTTTCCTGAAAGGGTTTCCACATAAAAATCTATGTGTTCTTTATTTTTATTTCTCTTTTTTCTTTGCAATATATTGTCATTACCGACGTTATATTTTTACAATACCTATCGTCGACTATCTGTAAAGTTTTGGATTCATTGTTGGACAATTAAGTTTGTATTATTCAAGTTATATTGATAATGGTAAATTTACACTTTGCTCCCAAAATGATAAAAAATAATTTTATTTTTAAAAATAATAAAACATAAACTATTAAAATGGTGATATTACATTGTTACTATTGTAAAAGTACACAATTTAATTCTACCAAAAAATTTAACTTCACCGCTAATTACTATAGTCATCTATTTGAGGTTGTAAAATAAAGTTACTTTTGAGTGTTGTGATAACGAATTCCAAAAATAATTTTTCAAAATTATAATAACAATTCTTTAAAAAAGACGCTAATACAATATATGTATTAAATGTTAACCTTTCATAAAATATTATCATATTTCATTTACTTTTAAAACTTAGATCATTTTTCATTTGTATTTTAAAATTAGAAACTTGGATAAAAGAAATATGTTAATTTTCTTTAAAATTTTCAAAGTTTACTTTAAAAAATCATATTAATAGATAAAATTGATACAAAATTAAAATACTGTAATACTAATTATTTTAAAATTAACGGTAAAGACGAAGCTGTAAGGAAGAAATTGTGGAAACATTGAGTGTGTGTTTCGATAAAAAATTAAAATTTAAAATTTTTAAAATGTTAGTGTAAATTCAAAATTACTTTATTTGGAAAAATAATTGATTTAAAAGAATTAAGTTATTGAAATTTAACAGATTTAAAACTAATTATAAAAAATAATATTTATATTAAAAATAAATAATATAAAAACATTCAGTACAAAATCATTATATTTTTAAGATTTTATAAATTATTTCAATAAAATAAAATTTAAAATTTATATATTAGAATTAAATAAAATGATTTTAAAGTTTAAATTTTTATGTTATTGAATCAAAATTTTAATAAAGGAAATTGACTTAGTTATTCAAAGAGATAAAATTATTTTTAGAATTCTGGAAATGTCTTAAATTCAAATAGGAATTGTAATTTATAATTAATTAATAGGTAGGTATGGATAAGATTGACATTGATTTGCAATTTGAACATCTCCAATTGCCTCAAGTAGCATGGCAAATATTCTTAAGCATCTTCCCCTAAGGTCGATAATGCTTTACCGTTAAGAGAAAAAGTTGACATGAATTCCAACAACCAATTCAAATTAGCCATATTTCTTTAAAGAAAAGTGGTGGCTTTTTTGACAATGGAAATCCTGCTCAACCATAAACTGTTTATTACAAAAATATCCCATTTCAACATGCATATCTTCACTTGTTTCACATCATGTCTGTCATCAAACCCACTGCTCTTTTTTTCTCCAACGCTTACATTTTATTTATAAAATAAGATTCATCAAAATCTATGTTTTATTAAAAAATTATCTTGATGTAGTTTAATAAATTTGAAAATATCTTTACTACCAGTGAAATTTTTAATTATTTTTAATTAAATTATACTCGAATAATTTATAATACAAAGTCAATCAAAGAAACAGAGGATGTCTTTTAACTTGATTGATCTTAGCAACACATTATTTTCCAAGATATTGATTAACTTATTTATCTTTTAAATCTAAAGGAAATAGAATAACTTTGTTGGGGAAAATTAAAAGAAAGAAAAGAGGTGAAGGAATTATTCAAGTTTAAAAATTTTAACAACCCAAGTCATTTGCTATTACAATTCACAAGGGAACAATACACATCTCTATCAAAATAGAAACTATGACTTATGTGAAATGGTGCGAATTATATTACAAACAAGTGGCAAGTCACATGTTAGCAAAAATAGGCAGACAAATTCTTAAATCCCCATAAAATTACAGGAAGAAAAATATGATAAAAACTAAAAATAAAAAGCACCAAATTATTCCCACACGGAAGGCTCAAAGTTGGCAGGAATTAAATTCTCACAACTCCATATCTGATCAGAAAACCCTCCATAGAAATCTTGTGGAGGATAAACCCACCCATCAACCGAGTCAACAGGTACAAACTCGCCTTGTGAGTCAAATAACGACTGGAAGCTGCATTCTATATTGGGTAACTCAACAATTTCGCTCAGTTCATCAGCTTGTTCCGAGGCATTGGGCTCACACAAAGATGATGATGATGAAGGTAAAGTATTGAAATTGACCATGGATGCAGCTTTAGCGGCGGCGACTTGAATGTCGCGAGGCATTAATGAAACTGGTCGAGGAAGCAAAATTGCAAGGTGAGGGAAATTGAGAATCGCGGAGTCACCTTTGATGCTTAAAGCTGCTACATCATGAGCGCGCGCTGCCATTTCTGGGGTAGCGAAAGTGCCGAGCCAAATGCGGGATTTCTTGCGGGGCTCACGGATTTCGGACACCCATTTGCCCCAACTCCTCATTCTCACCCCTCTGTAGATCGGGTGTTTGCTGATTGATGATCTTTTGGCTTTGCTGTTATCTTCCATGGATTCACCATTGGAAGTAGAAGAAGAAGAAGAAGCTGGGGAGTTTGAGCTATGATTATGGCTGCTGCAGCTCTCAAATTCTGATGAAGAAAGGTTTGTTTCTGCCATTTGTTTTAGAAAAAGAGTGATCCAAAAATTTTGATGATTCACATGCAAAAGTGAGAATTTATATAAAGTGAAAGAGAAAATGCGAGGCAGGGAAGGGACCCGTCTCCTTAAAACTGACCCCTTAATCTACCATTAATTAATTTTATTATCACAAAAGAACATGCAAACAATGTGCAAGAAAATTTTAAGATTTGTAAAGGGTAAATATGTAAATCAAATTTTGTACTATATAAATTCATAGTTGGTTTATTTGTACATTTGGACAAACTTGATTTGCAGATTAGATATTAGAAATCTTATCGTACGTGTATACATGTGAAAATTACGAATATGCATGTGGAAACCATAAATTTAAAAATAATTTTTATATGAAAGTAACATATAATAAATAATAAAATGTATGGTTTGAAATTAAATAATTGAAATGTAAATAATAAAGTGTGTACAATAAAATTGAAATGTATAACAACATTAAAGTAAAAAACTTTAGTTGAGTAATAAATTAAAGATTTTACTAATGTAATTAGTTCTTATTCAAACCCGTCATTAACATATTTTTATTGGGTTTTTAATAAAAAATTAAAACACTCCAAATAATATAATTTATCTAAGTTACAAAAGAATATTTTATAATTTTCTAATTAAATTAGTCACCTGATTAAAAATAACTCCAATTTAATTAGAAGCTTAAATAATAATAGAGATAAAATATAAATAACCATATTTTGGTTTGTTGGAATTAATTATTCTATTCATGGTAATAATTGGTTTTGATAGTGAATATTATATGTAAGAAAAATCGTTTGACTTCGATACTTATTTGATTAATTATATCCTATTGATATTTATTTAATATTTTGAAAATTTCTTTAACATCGATCTTTAGAGTGTATATATATATTTGATGAGTGAAATTACGTATTAATCCAAGAATAAAATGGTAAAATAAAGGAGAGTGGAAGATGGGGAAGAAGTGGGTCCAATGGAGAATGGGTCAGCTCTCACCCACATTAGCCATTACGATACAAATACAAACAAGTGTCCCTTGCAAGGTTTGAATGGGAAACTGCACATGTTTTTGTTTGCCTTTCCCCTCATTACAAGTCCACGTCTCACACAAACTTCCTTCTCTTCCTTGTACCCTTTCGGTCTTCCTTCTGTCCTATTAAAACCAACGTCATATCGCCATTTTTACATGCTTCTCCTTATTTAATGCTCAACAAGTTGTAAATATGTTAATTTCGTAAGTAATTGAATTAATTTACCACTTGGTTTAAATTAAAGGATCTAAAAGGTAAAACTTGAGACCAGATCACCACTCTTTATGATTCTAATGGCCAAAATAGTAATAAAATGAGGTTCAACTTGTGTAATTGATTTTTATTATTATATATTATACCGTTTTATTAGTTCATTCATGGAATTCAAAATTTTGGTAACAAATTTACTATTAAAATATATCATAAGTCTCTTTATTTTTTGAATTTTGATTATTTTATATTTATTTTTAAAATTTAGTCTCTTTACTTTTCAAATTTTAAAATTCAATTCTAATTATTAATACTATTATTGTTGCTAAATCATTATAATGTCATTTTTAATTACATAGCTACAAATTAAGTATTTTTAATTTCAAAATATCACACAAAAAATTAATAAAAATATTTTAACATGATTCATAGTTGAACCTAAATTTTAAAATATAAAAATAAAAAGACTAAATTCTTAAAAGTAAAATATAATAATTAAATTCTAAATTTTGAAAACATACATGATTTTTTTACCTGGATTTCTTAGAGAAACGGGTTTCCATTGCTGGAGAAAGTTCTTCTAATGCTTTCTTACAAAAAAAAAAAAAGTTGACTCTATGCTTTATATATAAAACCAATCAACACTTATTTATTTAATTTAGCAGTGTTATAATAGACGTCAATAATGGTGATAAAACGATCACAAAGCAATAAGAAAAAGGGGAAAAAAAAGAACACAGAATTTACGTGGAAACTCTTTCGGGAAAAAACCACGGGCGGAGGAGGAGAATTCACTAATTTTGAAAAACAAATTATATAAGAGGAGTTTTGACTACATCTATTTAAGGGTTGAAAAACCATGTTCTAATCACAGTCAAATAGAATAAGTATAGTTCTATACAAACTCAACTTGTGTGGTATGGCCCGTACCATAAGGGCGAAGCACCCCTGGTCGTAACCCTAGTCTAATTTTGTGCTTAATGGGGATCTGTGGTGAGCTACGACATTTTTCCTTTACAAATCCCCTTATTTTGGTGTTGTATTTATTTCTTCAACAAGTGATGGGTTTTAGATCACACAATCTCTAACAAACAGTCCCATGAATTTATTTGTACATTAATAGGCATTTTTACTCAAATAATAAAGAAAAAAATTATTAACTAAAATAGTATCCTCATGGAATTATTTATCAAAATGGGCCACTTGCAACAGTGGCCATGGGTGGTGCATGACAAGGTGGCGACACCACCAAAAATTTTCCATAATCATCAGGTCATGATTAGACCATAATTGGGTTAAAAATCATATTTTATTGGTGAAGGAGCATTATACGACGACATCAATATGTTTATAAGAGTTAAATATAGGTCTTTGGAAATTTAATTTTTAACAGTTGGAAGAAGGTTGTTAGGCGACACCAGTAGGCTGGAGGAGGGTTGTCAGGCGGCACCTGCGATGGGCGTGACCCTTCAGTCACGGGATCATTTGCTTTCTGATAGCCTGAACAAGGGGCATGATTTGACTGAAGTAGAAAGAATACGATATGCTCGGGCATACATCCTTGAGATGATTGGAGGTAATTTGATGCCAAACTTGTCACGAAACCTCGTACATCTGAGGTGACTGTTGAAACTCGTTGATTTTAGAGCAGTTGGCGAATTTAGTTGGGGGTCTACCGTGTTGGAAACATTGTACCGGAAGATGTGTGGGGCGACGCCACCAAATAAAGCCAAAATCAGAGGTTGCCTATCACTACTACAATCATGGGCTCGATTTTGCTTTCCATTTTTACGTCCTCGAGTGAACCACCCATATACATTTCCACTCATAACGAGGTAAAATTTTTATTTGATTTTACAATTATTACATAGATTTAAAATAAAACTGTATGCTAAAAATTTATTTAATTAGGTGGAACCATCCGACGAGTTATGTTGGAATACCTACCGCTCTTGAAGATATACGACTTCTATTAGACCAACTATCAGAAGCGCAAGTAAGTATTAAATAATATATATATACATAAAATAGTCGTTTCATATTTAGTATTTAGTATTATGTATATAACTAATATTTTTATCACATTCAAATAGTTTCAATGGACACCACACGAGGATCCGACAATTCGGGCAGTAATTCCGGATGAATTCTTTCAAAATCCGAACATTTGGCATGTTAAGGTCCCATTGGTCAACTATACTACTGTCGAGATACACCAGACGGATAAAGTGTTGCGACAATTTGGATTTCGACAATCGATTCCCGAGGCACCTGAGGTGTTCGATAAAAACCACAAAATCGACTTATGGCAAACGAATACGAATTGGCCGATATTCTTCTCGGAATATATTAAAATTTGGAAAAATCAGTATATGTATCCTAACCCTTATATGTTTCATTTTCTCAGTCCTATGCCAGGTTGGATTGCATGATCTGGTGTATCTCCTTTCTCAATCACTTCGACTCAACCGACGATATAGAGGCCATCATCACTGGAGGGATTGCACGAGGCATCTTTGGAGAGGTCATCTCATTACCAATCATCATTGCCTTATGGGATTCAAACACCTCCGTCGTGGGTGATGCAAACTCCTCACATTCTTTATTCTATCAAGGTGGGTCATCCTCCCAACACCCACAACCCCCGCCGGAAGCTGAACTAAGGAGGATTCCAGCATGTAATCGTCGACCACCCCCATGTGGCACTGATTTCGACCGGCACATACATTGATTTTTTTAATATATTTGTACAAAATGTTTTTATATTGTTTCATTTAATAAAATAAAAGTTGTTTTTAATATTTTAGTAGTAAATTATTTTTATATTTTTAATAAAATAGAAATTCTTTTAAATACATAGTTTCATTATAACAATTATCAACTATTTCGGTTTGGACATGATCGAATTGTATGACCTGAGTTCCTACACCATCCACACAACTTTTGTTGGTTCGTTCTTTCCCGGATACCCATACTATTACGTATTCCACTAGAGCAAGGTCAACCTTTTGGTTTGCACTGCAATTCTCTATTCGATAACAACTTAAATGGAGCAAGTGATACAGATGGCCACTTATGTTCATCTGGGACCAGCAGGAATACGTGTCTCCACACATTGTACATGAATTCTATTTTGTACACTTCATCGACATAACTCATGGGATCCAAATAGAGATTCTGACAAGCTGCAATTGCATGAGCGCATGGATAATGAAGTGCGTCAAACATCCCATAGTCCCAAGTCTTATTTCTCAAGTGTACACGAGCCATGATTTTCCATGAACATATACCGTCTTTGTACTTTTTTTATCTCTCACAAGCCTGTCTTTTTCCTACAAGAAGCCATGATTTTCCATGAACATATATAGTCTTGCACTGCACACTTGGCCTCGAACTTCTCGGATTTGGATTTAACCACGTTATAGTTAACCTCGTGATTGATGTTATATGTTGTTTCAATGCACCAAGAAAACTATCCTTATTCGGAAAGTCCTTACCAACTTCCAATTCACCTGAATCCAATGACGAACTTGTACAATTATGCCTTCTGTGTGGTAGATCTGAAAACTCCAACGTATCATCTGCCGATATATTGACATTATGCATGTGGGTTGGAGGCAAGTATGCCCTGAATCGCGGATCTTCTTCTTCTTCATCTGAACCCCTTCAATGTCGTCAAGTCCGGATAGAACAGGCTCCGGTTCAAAAAATAATGAAACTTCTACACCATTGAGGCCGAGCTCTCGAGGTGGATCCACATCGGACTCATCATCCAACCTACCATTATCTACAACGTACGAGGTCCCCTCGCCGGTGGACGTCGTAAGGAGTAGTACATCATCCTTTTTTGTGGAAGTTTCATAATGTCCCCAATCAGATGTGGATTGCCAACCATTAAAATTTGATGTCATTCTCCAATACGTATTTCTAGCATCGAACATCGACCCACCGATGTGCATGTCCCATCCACTAACCAAGTGTCGTGCAGAAGTTGTGTATTCCATACTGCCACCAAACACGGGCGCTTCTGTATTCCGCCTCCCACTAACAGAGTGTCGGGTAGGGGTTGTGTATTCCTCTCAAAAAGTAGTAAATGTTGAAGTCGTAAATGTTTCATTTGATGATCAAAATTGTACATATAACTCAAGATAGGGTGATCCACTAGCGAAATGAGTCTGCACCATCGCCTCAAAGCTACGACCACCTTTGATATCAAATGAGTCATATGTCATGGGATCAATTGAAGCACAAAATCGATACTTAATAGAAGAAACCCTCATTGGCATAGTTCCGAATATTTTACGCCTAATTATTTTACGAAATTTTGTTAAATCTATAGTTTGGTTAAAAACTAGTCGCGTTGTGTTCTCCGATAAAAAAACAACACCGTTCTCGGTGTCACGAACCTCACCATCATAGTAAATAATAGCATTAATACGTTCACTCATCTTTAATTTCTATTATGCTTAGCCTCTCTAATTTTTCTTGTCGTAACTTATGCTACCTAAGAATGAAGCTTGGCTCATTTATAGCCTAAGGCCAAACATGAACTACTGTAGAAAAATAGCGTCGACATGGGAGCTTTTTTTCATCAATTTTGTTGACAGTTCATCCTGCTTGAAGCGTTTTTGACACTATTTGTTCAGAAACATCTTCTCAAAAATATTTTTTTAGGAACTACTATAGAAAAAGAGCATTCATGTGGGAGTTTTTTTAAGTAATTTTGCTAATAGTGCATCTTGCTTGAAGCGTTTTTAACATTATTTGCTCAGAAACATCTTTTCAAATTATTTTTTCAAGAACTACTGTAGGAAAAGAGCATCTACGTGGGAGCTTTTTTTAGTAATTTTGCCGACAGTGCATCCTGCTTGAAGCGTTTTTCACACTATTTGTTCAGAATCATATTCTCAAAATTATTTTTTCAGGAACTACTGTAGAAAAAGAGCGTCCACGTGGGAGCTTTTTTCAGTATTTTTACTGACAGTGCATCCTGGTTGAAGCGTTTTTCACATTATTTGTTCAAAATCGTATTCTCAAAATTATTTTTTCAGGAATTACTGTAGAAAAAAACAAAATCCTTATTGTCAATATAATTTTCCCTAAACCCTAAACCTAAACACAATATTATTTTAAAAAAACTAAACCTTAATTTAATTAATTTTCTTAAAACCACAAAACCCTAATTTAATTAATTTTTAAAAAAGAACACTAAATCTTGATTTATTTTTTAAAATTCCTAAAACCCAAAACCCAAAACCCAAAACCCAAAATTATTTTAACAAAACCTTAAACCATACAAACTAAACCTTAAACCCTAACAAAACCCTAAACCAAAAACCCTAGGGACTAAACATGCAAAAAGCCCTAACCTAGAAAAAACATGGAGCAAAACGCACCCCTAGGGGAGCGATTTTACCATGTCAGCAAAGCGCATCCACGTCAGCATGTTTTGTGCTGACATGGTAAAATTGCTCCCCTAGGGCACGTTTTGCTGAAATTTTACCCTAAAACGCTCCTACGAGGACACGTTTTGCAAAAATCGGCCCTGTCTGGTAAATAATGAAGAAATTGGCCCGTTTCCGTAAATATACATGGAAATGGGCCTTTATAGGTAAATTAGTCGGTTCACTTATTATTTATTTGATTTTGTGATTTTAGAAGGAGAGAAGGCAACAATAAATTTTATTTTAAAGGTAATTTTTTGTAATTGTTATTTATTTGTTTAGGGTTTTGTGGTACTTATTATTTGTTTAATTTTGTGATTTTGGAAGGAGAGGAGGCAACAACAAATTTTGTTTTAAAGGTAATTTTTTATTTATAATTATTATTTATTTGTTTAGGATTTTGGGTTTGTTATTATTTGTTTGATTTTGACTTTTTACCCCATTAATACACACACACAAAAAAATATTAATTGAAGTGGAAACAATAATTTAATTGGGTTTGAAGGTGCATTTTTAATTTATTTGTAATTATTATTTATTTGTTTGTTTTGTAATGTTTGTCATTTGTCCCGATTTGTGGTGCTATGTTATTTATTAGTTTGATGTAGCTGTTGAGTTGAGGTTAGATTTTAGAGTAGTTGGTGTGACATTTAATTTTGGTTTTTTTACCTCAATAATTAAAAAAAAATTAAATGCCAAAATGGGCCACCCTACAAATTAATTACCGAAATGGGTCGTTTGTTACAAATTTGTAGGGTGACCCATTTTAGTATTTAATTTTTTTTATTATTGTGATAAAAAATCCAAATATACACTAAATTAATTGCCTTCAAGTATAGAAATTATCATAATACTTATAATTTTTATAAGAAAATTAAATGGATTATGCAACTTGTATAAGAAAATTAATTTTTATGTACACTTGATACTTGATTAAGATTCACTATGTATATAGAATGATTTTATACAAGTTACGTTAAATTGATTGAATACTAATTAATTGAACTCAATTAGCTTTATAAATTTTTACAATTTATATACATTGACTATTCGTTATGTACATCTACATGCAGATGCATATATATATTAGTAATAAAAGTTCTGTAATTGAGATAAAAATGAACAAAAAACGGCAGCAGAGATGGTTGAGCGACATGCATTAGAGTTAAATATTAGATGATTTCTAAAAAATAAATGATCGGCTTACATTAGAGTTAGTGTATCCAAAATTACGTTGTTGTTGGGTAAAAATATTATTAATGCGTCCAACTAAATTACAAATGGTAGAAAATGAATTTTTGTTATTTGTATATTGCTTATTTGTTTAGTCGATAATTTTTTTTTGAAACTGCAAATATCCAAATGTGTAACACCCAAAATCCGGCCTGAACGTTATGGCTGAATCTGGAGTGGTTACATAAAATGGATTGAAATCTAGCTTTCGTTTATTAAAAATAGCGTGAACCTTTGTTACTTAAAAAGCCCGTTTTATTTGAAAACATGTTTGTCATACTTATTTAGTTATAACTGTTGTTTGTGTATATTTTCTAAATAAATCGAATATTTTACAGCGGAAATTCTTAAAACGTTATATTTTGGAAAACTGAGTTTGTTTTCTCGAAAATAGTTGATTGCAGAAAAATAGTTGTTTTCATAAAGTCGTTTTATCGAGTAGCTTGCCAAAAATTCGAAATAAAAGTCCCAAAATTAAAATAATCCAAAATGTCTAGAGAGTTCAAAATTTACAAAACTCTCAAATCAGAATTTTAAATAAGTCAAATTTATATTAAACTGAGTTTACGAAAATGTGGATGTATCCAAGCTCCTGTCGCATTAACCAGCCTAAGTCTGAGGGTTACCGACCTCACGGAAGGCCCACAACTGATCGAGACGATGTGTATGGCCCTAGGGAAAAATTCTGAATTTTGGGCCCACACGACCCAATTTGCCTTGCCCATATAGCCCACACGGCCCACACACGTCTGTGTGGCCCACACAACCGAAAATGGCTTAGACCGTGTGTCACACACGGCCTACTACACTGCCTGACACATGGCCGTGTGGTGTCGATAGAGCCCAATTTAGGCTTTCGTCGTTCATTGTTTTCTAGGTTTCTCATTACACACCTGGCTCGATTGTAAAGTGAACACAACTACGAGGCAGCGAATACCTGAAAACGACACTTAATCGCAAAAAATCAGTCACAAACTTCTTAAATTTACCAAATAATTTACTTGACCAGAGCTGTCAATTATTCAATTCAAACACTAGAATTAAAGTCATCAACGTTTTAGCATTTACCCAACGTCTACAGTAGTTCCTAACGCGATTAAGTCGTCGAAGGACAATCCTGAGCCTATTGATTTTCCCTTATTCGAGCAATAAGACGAATAATACCATCAACAAATCTTTCTGTTACAAGAATAAGGAAACCCCTAAAGCACATGATTAAAAAGAAACTGCCCACAACTTACCTATCCAGAACGAAACAAAGAAGCCAAATGACTAGTACTGTAACACCCCTAACCTATTTCTTCCGCTGAAACAGGGTTACAGAGCATTACCAGAATTTACAGATCACATTTCATATCATTTAACATTCCTATAAGAAAACAATCATAATCAATCATATCGTCCCTTATATGAGCCATCGAGACCCAAAATACATATTAGAAACAAGTCGAGACTAACTGGGTGCTCAGGAAATTTTTCAGAAATCATCAGAATTTTCCAAGGTGTAGGGGACACACGCCCGTGTGGCCAGGCCGTGTGTCTCACACGGTCAAGAGACATGCCCGTGTCTCAGGCCATGTGGGCATTCAAATTAAGGGCACACGGCTGTGTCCCAGCCCGTGTCTAAACATGGGAGCTCTCTGACCTAGGTTACATGGCCAAGCCACACACCCGTGTGCTAGGTCGTGTGAATAATTCGAGCATACTGACTTGCGTTAATAAGGTGCAGGGGTCACACGGCCAAGCCACACGCCCGTGTGCTAGTCCGTGTGATTATTTTGAGCATTCTGTTTTGCAATTTTAAAGATGCAAGGGACACACGGCTGAACCACATGTCCGTGTCTCTACCCGTGTGGACAAAAATAGGTCATTTCCAAGCCATATTTCCCACCCAAATTTAATATCAACCTAAACACAACAATTTGCACAATTAGAAGTCACAACAAGACCTTTAATTTAAGCCAAACTCAAGTGTTATATTTAACATATCATGACATATATCCAAGTATTCAAACTTACTAAAAGAACCAAATATATATATAGGCATACTTGTAACAAATATTAACATACTTATAAAATTACTATCAATCAACCATTACCAAACACTCACATCAAACATGATATAACCTTTTATACACACCAAAACATGCCCATCACAAGCCATCCCAATGGCTAGCTACAAATAGAACATTTATATGCCAACATTGGCTAATTAAACTATACATGCCATTATAACCAAAATTAATTTACTATTTATACCGAAATGAGCTGATGGATAGTGTGAGATATCTCCGCCAAACTTCCAACCCAATGAGCTTTCGAATTACTATAAAATAGAAAAATAAAACAGAGTATGCTTTAAAACTTAGTAAGTTCGTATAATAGGAAATTAACTTACCATTTTTTAATACATAAGGTAAGTATACAAGAAATATCCAATCAATTTGGCCATAGTCTAAACACATATCCATATCACATTAGCCAAGTAATCATGTGTATAATCCATAATCATGGATGAACAGAGTCATCAAGTAAATTCCACATTCGTGATATCTCCAGTTCACACTTTAATAAATCATGTAATATCATTTCTATGTATTTCAAGTATATACCGGTATAGTTCATTTTAAAGTCACGTTGTCTCATGCTAGAACTTTGTCTGTTGAACGATTTAAAATATTGATGGATACATGGGTAGTACACATGAAGTGTACAAATCTGTAATCCATCAATTCTTATTCGGGAATGCTCATAAGAGCACATAAACGGAAAAATCTTCCGAGCCATATAACGAGAAGCTCATGTGAGCCATGTAACGGGAAGCTCATAAGAGCCATATTCGATAAGCTCATGCGAGCCAATATCGGGTAGCTTTCAAGAGCCATTAATCGGGAAGCTCATAAGAGCCAATTATCAGAAAGCTCCGGAGAACCAATTATCGGGACACTCATAAGAGCTGTGGTGTATCGACAACACATGCAAGATCACAACCAAATCGTGATGCTCATAAGAGTTATTAACGGGACCCTGTATTCCATCGAATTGTATTTGTTCAAACGAGACTTAATACTAGACGGACATTTACAGATATGTGATTGATTTTCATACATAAAAGTTACACAATTCACATACACAACATTCAATTCAAACATATAAATTTACAATTTAGTTACACGAACTTACCTCGACAATTCTACGTTGATTTGTTGTCTACTAATCCGATGCTTTTTCTTTTCCTTGATCTAACTTCGTATTTGATCTAATCGGATCTATACAAATGAATTTTACATCAATTCATGTTCAATTCATTCCAACTCACTTTTTGGCAAAATTACCATTTCCCCCTATACTTTTAATTAATTCTAATTTTGTCCCTAGGCTCGAAAAATGAAATTCATGCAATTTAATCCTTATTCCAAGCCTAGCGGATTTTTACAAGTAACAATAACAGCCCATGTATTTCACAAAATTCAAAATTTTCCATAAATTTTCCATCATTTCAATTTAGCCCCTAAATCATAATTTCATCAAAATTCCATTTACAAAAGTTGTTTATCTATCAACAACCTTTCATTTTCTACCATAAAATTTCATATCATCCATGGCAAAACCCTAACACTTTAATAGCTTTACAAATTAATCCCTGAGATAGCTAGATTAAGCTATTACGATCTCAGAAATATAAAAATTATTAAAAACGGGACAAGGATACTCACCTAATTAAGCAAAATAAGCTTGTTTGAACTCCATAACCATGGCTAGGGCTTTCATGTCTTATTTTTAGGAAAGATGATATAAAATGATGATATTTTCTTATTTAATTAATTTATCATCTTTTATTTATTTACTTTCTAATTTTATCCTTTTCTTTATTGAATTTTCCATTGATGAATAATCATACTTATCTACTAACTCCATTAATTGGTCTATTTGCCATATAAGGACCTCAAATTTTGAATTCCATAGCTATTTGGTATCTTTAGCTACTAGAATTCAACTTTTGCACTTTATGCAATTTGGTCCTTTACATCAAATTAGACATGTAATCGATAAAATTTCTTATCGAAATTTTCATACAATATTTCTATCATAATGAAGACCATAAAATAATATTAAAATAATTTTTCTTCCAGACTCGAATTTGTGGTCTTGAAACCACTGTTCTGATTTTTCTAAAAAGGACTGTTATAACTCTTATCCTTAAAGAATTTTTGTCCTCGAAAATCTTACCAATAAAGAGGTTCGGATATTGTTTTCTCAATTTTTCCTCAGGTTCTCAGGTAGCTTCTTCTATACCGTGTTGTTGTCAGTGATCTTTTACTAATGCTATCTCTTTATTTCTTAATTTTTTTTGTCTCATGTGCCAGAATTTTGATCGGTTCCTCACTGTATGTCATGTTAGGCTGAATCTCGACATCCATCGAAGAGATAACATGTGAAGGATCTGATTGATACCATCGTAACATGGACACATGAAAACATTATGAATTCTATCAAGTTTTGGCGGTAGAGGTAATCGGCACGCAACAGGTCTGATTCTTTCAATAATCTCATACAGCTTGATAAATCGTGGACTCAGTTTTCTTTTACGGCCAAACGGAAGAAGTTTATTCCAATGTGAAACTTTCAGAAATACTTTGTCACCAACTTGAAACTCTATTTCTTTATGTTTAAGATCCGCATAGGATTTATGTCGATCAGAAGCTGCTTTTAAACTATCTCGGATCACTTTCACTTTTTCTCCGATGAATCAAATCAATTCCATTTATCTTTTTCTCACTTAGCTCAGTCCAATACAACAAAGTTCTACATTTATGACCATATAGAGCTTCATACGGTGCCATCTTTATGCTTGACTGATAACTATTATTATATGCGAATTTGACTAACTTCAAATATTTCTCCCAACTGCCTTCGAATTCTAGTACATAACACCAAAGCATATCTTCAAGAATCTGAATCACATGCTCTGATTGGCCATCAGTCTAAGGGTGAAATGCGGCACTAAAATGTAATTGCGTACCCAGAGCTTCTTGTAACTTGTCCTAGAATCGGGATGTGAAATGCGAATCTCTATCAGAAATAATGGAAACTGACACTCCATGTAATTTGACAATTTCTGAAACATATAATTCTGCTAATCTATCCAGGTAGAAATCCCTACGTACCGGAATGAAATGTGAAAACTTCGTTAAACGGTCAACAATTACCCAAATGGTATCTTTCTTTTTTGGAGATAGGGGTAATCCTAATACAAAATCCATAGTAACTTTATCCCACTTCCATTCCGGTATCATTACTGGCTGTAACAATCCTGAAGGTACTTGATGTTCAGCTTTAACTTGCTGACATATCAAACATCTAGATACAAATTCAGAAATATCACATTTTATTCTCGGCCAGCAGTACATCTTTTTCAAATCATTATACATTTTATTACTCCCTGGATGCACAGACATAGTACCATTATTAGCTTTGTGCAAAATTTTCTGTACAAGCTCCGAATTCTTCGGTACACAAACTCTTCCTCTGAATAATAGACAATCATCAGGTCCAATCTAAAATTCTGAATTAGAAGTCGACTCACATTGTACTCATTTAGCTTGTAACTCATCATCATTTTTCTGGGCTTTGCAAATCTACTATAAAAATGTCAGTTTAGCTTTTAACAGCTAAAATTGAGCCATCATCTAACAATGACAATTGGGTATTCATTGCTCACAAAGCAAGTAGAGACTTTTTACTCAGAGCATCTGCAACCACATTTGCTTTTCTCAGATGATAATCGATAACCAAATCATAGTCTTTCAACAATTCAAGCCACATGTGCTGTCTCAGATTCAAATCTTTCTGCGACATTAGATACTTTAAACTATTATGATTGATGAATATATGACATTTTTCACCGAACAAATAGTGTCGCCAAATTTTTAGCGCAAAGACAATAGCTTCCAATTCTAAGTCATGTATCGAGTAATTATTCTCATGTGGTTTTAGCTGTCTAGAAGCATAGGCTATTACTTTACCTTCTTGCATCAGAACACAACCTAAACCATTCAATGACGCATCATAATCACAAATTCCTTACCTGATTCAGGCTAAACTAGAACTAGTGCTTTAGTCAATGGAGCTTTCAGCCGGTCAAAACTTTGCTGACATTTATCAGACCAATTAAATTTCACATCTTTCTGTAATAGCCGTGTCATCAGTGAAGCTATCATCGAGAACCCTTTTACAAATCTCCGATAATAACGATCTAATCCCAGAAAACTTCTGATTTCAAACATATTTTTCGGTGGTTTCCAGTTAACAATAGTTGATATTTTATTCAGATCAACTTTAATACCTTCTGCCGATACTATGTATCCTAGAAAACTAATTTCCCAAAGCCAAAATTCACATTTGCTAAATTTAGCATACAATTGTTTATCTCTCAGAGTTTGCAAAACAATTCTTAAATGCTCGGCATGCTCAGTCTCATCTCAGGAATATACCAGAATATCATAAATAAATACCACAACAAATCTATCCAGATACGGTCTAAAAATTCTATTCATTAAATCTATAAATACCGTAGGTGTATTAGTTAAACCAAATGACATCAAAAGGAATTCATAATGTCTGTACCTAGTTCTGAAGGCTGTTTTTCACACATCCGAGTTTTTCACCCGTAACTGATAATAACCAGAACGAAGATTAATATTCAAGAACACTGTGGCACCTTTCAACTGATCGAACAAATCATCAATGCGGGGCAGTGGATACTTATTCTTGATTGTGACTTTTTTGAGCTGTCAGTAATCAATACATAATCTCAACGATCCATCATTTTTCTTAACAAACAGAACTGGTGCACCCCAAGGTGAAGAACTAGATCGAGCAAAACCCCTGTCAGTCAGTTCTTGCAACTGTGTTTTTAACTCTTTCAATTCTTTAGGGGCAATTCTATATGGTGCTATCAATATCAGTGTTGTCCCCGGAACAAGATCTATAAAAAATTCAACTTCTGTGACCAACGGTAATCCGAGTAACTCTTCTGGAAACACATTAGGATATTCACAAACTACTGGCACTGACTTAATCTTCGACTCAAAAACTTTATTATCCAATACATAAGCAAGATAAGCATTACACCCTTTTTTGAGACATTTATGTGCTGACATGGCGGATATCACATTAAACAACCAATCCATTTTGTCTGATTCAATACAGAGCATTTCACCATTCTGACATTTCAACACAATATGCTTCTGTTTACAATTTACCACGACATCATGCTGAGTTATCCATTCCTAGAATCATATCAAATTCATCAAATGGTAATAGCATCAAATCAGCCAGGGAACAGTAACCCCATACCATTAACGGACAATTCAGTAGACTCAAATTGATGGGTTCGATACTTTAACCACGAATTCAGTGGACTAAACAGGTAAATTTTTATTAAACACTAAATTCTTGCAAACATATGAATAAGTTGAACCGGGATCAATCAAAACATTTATATCATTATCAAGAAGAGAGAAAGTACCAGTAATAACCTTTGGTGCAAAGGCACCTTTACGTGCACGAATAGCATAAATTCTATCCGGTGCTCATGCTTCAGATCTGACGGTTGAATCTTTTGTCGTACCCCGACTACCACTCAAATTGCTGGGATTACGAGGTGGTCTACCTCTTGTAGCGGGGTTGCTCGGCCTTGAAGTTTGAATAGTTTCTTTTTCAGGCTTTTCCGAGCAATCTGTAAGATAGTGGTCGAAGGAACCACATCTAAAGCAAGCTCCGCCTTTCATACGACACTCACCAAAATGTAGTTTATTACAGTGCTTGCATCTGGGTTTGGTGTTTCTAACACTTCCCACACTCGCTACAGATGTAGCCTGAGATCTAGGACTGGAGCGTTGAATACTTCTATCTCTCCCAGAGTACCCTGTAGAGGTGATAGAACGGTCATGATATCTTTTTGATTTTTTTGAAGCCGACTGGTGTGACTTTCCTGTAAATCTTTTACTTAAAGTTTGAGCTTCCATCACAACTTGTCTTTTCTCTTTACTCAGCTCTTCAGCTTTATGAGCTCGATCAATAGTACTACAAAGTCTTTTAATTCAAGAATCCCAACTAACAATTTTATGTCTTCATTTAAACCCTCTTTAAACCGCTTACACATTTCGATTTCAATCAGGATACTTTCTCTGGCATATTTACTCAATCGGACAAATTCCCGTTCATATTCAGATACTATCATATGCCCCTGATTAAGTTTCAGAAAAGTTTTCTGTTTCTGATCAAGGAATCTGTGGCTGCTATACGTATTTTTGAATTCAGTTTGGAAAACTTCCCAAGTGACCCTTTCTTTTGGTACAATAGAAATTAGTGTGTTCCACCATTGGTAAGCTGAATCTTTTAACATAGACACCGTTCATTTAAGACATTCGACTGGTGTACAGGATAGTTCGTCCAGAACCCTGATAGTATTTTCTAACTAGAATTCAACCCTTTCAGGATCATCTTCAGCTGTAGCTCTAAATTCTTCTGCACGTATTTACAGATTTTATCAATAGGAGGCTTACTAGTTCTAATAAGTTCTGTACCTTGAGGAATATCAGGAACTGATTGAGAAACAGGAGGGGGAAGAGGTTGTTGTACAGCCAGATTTGTTTTTTAGCCTCTCCTCCTTGGCTCCCAGATACGAGCCTTCTACTACTCGAGGCTACTCTTTGCACATAAGCTTGAGCATTATTTTCAGCTTCTTTAGAATCAGCTCAGTTGTATGACATTGTAATATGAAAAATATGTTTTTGAAATGGTCAGGAGATATCACACTATCACATGTTATATAATGGCATGTATAGCTAGACTTGTATATGCCACGTTAGTCCGAGAATCGACTAAACCGTAGCTTTGATACCAATAAATGTAACACCCTTAACCCATTTCTGTCACCAAAACAGGGTTACAGAACATTACTAGAATTTACAGATCAAATACAGACATTTCATATCATTTAACATTCCTATCAAAAAATAATCAATATCAATCATATCATCCCTTATATGAGCCCTCGAGGCCCAAAATACACATTAGAAACAAGTCGGGACTAATCGAGTATTTAGAAAAGTTTTTAGAAATCATCAAAATTTTTCCAAGGTGCAGGGGACAAACGCCCGTGTGGCCAGGTCGTGTGTCTCACACGGTCAAGAGACACGCCCGTGTCTTAGGCCGTGTGAGAAATCGAATTAGGGATACACAGCCGTGTCCTAGCCTGTGTCCAAACTTGGGATCTCTCTGACTTGGGTTACACAGCCAAGCCACACGCTTGTGTGCTAGCCCATGTAAATAATTTGAGCATACCGACTTGCATTAATAAGATGCAGGGGTCACACGGCTAAGCCACACGCCCGTGTGCTAGGACGTGTGATTATTTTGAGCTTTCTATTTTGCAATTTTAAAGTTGCAAGGGACACACGCCCGAACTACACGCCCGAGTGCTAGGCCATGTGTCACACACGGCTGAGACACACGCCCGTGTCTTTGCTCGTGTGGACAAAAGTAGGTCATTTCCAAGTCATATTTCTCACCCAAATTTAATATCAACCTAGACACAACAATTTACACAATCAGAAGTCACAACAAGACATTTAATTCAAGCCAAACTCAAGTGTTATATTTAACATATCATGACATATATCCAAGTATTCAAACTTACCAAAAGAACCAAATTATATATAGGCATACTTGTAACAAATATTAACATACTTATAAAATTATTATCAATCAACCATTACCAAACACTCACATCAAACATGAAATAGCCTTTTATACACATCAAAACATGTCCATCACAAGCCATCCCAATGGCTAGCTACAAACAGAACATTTATATGCCAACATTGGCTAATTAACCTATAAATGCCATTATAACCAAAATTAATTTATTATTTATACCGAAATGAGCTGATGGATAGTGTGAGATATCTTTGCCAAGCTTCCAACCCAACGAGCTTCTGAAATACTATAAAACAAAAAACAAAAAAAAATAGAGTAAGCTTTAAAGCTTAATAAGTTCGTATAACAGGAAATTAACTTACCATTTTTTATTTCATACATAAGGTAAGTATACAAGAAATATCCAATCAATTTCGTCATAGTCTAAACAAATATCCATGTCACATTAGCCAAGTAATAACATGTATAATCCATAATCATGGATGAATAGAGTCATCAAGTAAATTCCACATTCGTGAAATCTCCAGTTCACGCTTCAATAAATCAAGTAATATCATTGCCATATATTTCAGGTATATACCGGTATAGTTCATTTTAAATTCACATTGTGTCATGTTAGAACTTTGTCTGTTGAACCATTTAAAATATCGATGGATACACAAGTTGCACACACGAAGTGTACAAATATGTAATCCATCAATTCTTATTCGAGAATGCTCATAAAAGCACATAAACGGAAAGCTCTTCCGAGCCATATAACGGGAAGCTCATGTGAGCCATGTAACTAGAAGCTCATGCGAGCCATATTCGAGAAGCTCATGCGAGCCATTAATTGGGAAGCTCATAAAAGCCATTAATCGGGAAGCTCATAAGAGCCAATTATCGGGAAGCTCCGAAGAGCCAATTATCGGGAATGCTCATAAGAGCACATAAACGGAAAGCTCTTTCAAGCCAAATAACGGTTAGTACACATGAAGTGTAAAAATATGTAATCCGTCAATTCTTATTCGGGAATGCTCATAAGAGCACATAAATGGAAAGCTCTTCCAACCCATATAACGGGAAGCTCATGTGAGCCATGCAACGGGAAGCTCATAAGAGCCATATTCGGGAAGCTCATAAGAGCCATATTCGGGAAGCTCATGCGAGCTAATATCGGGTGGCTCCGGAGAGCCATTAATCGAGAAGCTCATAAGAGCCAATTATCGGGACGCTCATAAGAGCTGTGGTGTATCCGCAACACATGTAAGATCACAACAAAATCGGGATGCTCATTAGAGCTAGTAATGGGAAGCTCGTGAGAGCCATATATCGAGTAGCTCAAGAGAGCAAATATCGAGATGCTCATGAGAGCTAATAACGGGATGCTTATGAGAGCTAATAACGGGATGCTCTTGCGAGCTATGGTGTGTTTGCAACACGTGCAGGACCATAACCAATTCGAAAACCCTATATTCTTTCGAATTTATTTGTTTAAACGAGACTTAATACTTGTCAACATTAGCGGATATGTGATTGATTTTCATACATAACAATTACACAATTCACATATACAACATTCAATTCAAACATATAAATATACAATCTAGTTACAGGAACTTACCTCGACAATTGTACGTTGATTTGTTGTCTACTAATCCGATACTTTTCTTTCCTCGATCTAACTTCGTATTTGATCTATCTGGATCTATACGAATGAATTTACCATCAATTCATATTCAATTCATTCCAACTCACATCTTAGGCAAAATTACCATTTTGCCCCTATACTTTTAATTAATTCTAATTTTTTCCTTAAGCTCAGAAAATGAAATTCATGCAATTTAATCCTTATTCCAAGCCTAGCCAATTTTTACATGTAATAATAACAGCCCATGCATTTCACAGGAGTTAGAATTTTTCCATAAATTTTACATCTTTTCAATTGAGTCCCTAAATCATAATTTCATCAAAATTCCCTTTACAAAAGTTGTTTTTCTATCAACAACCTGTCACTTTCTACCGTAAAATTTCATAATTCCATTATACTCATCCATGGAAAAGCCCTAACACTTTAATAGGTTTACAAATTAATCCCCGAGATAGCTAAATTAAGTTATTACGATCTTAGAAATATAAAAATTATTAAAAGTGGGATAAGGATACTCACCTAATTAAGCAAAATAAGCTTGCTTGAACTCCATAACCATGGCTAGGGTTTCCATGTATTATTTTTAGGAAAAATGATATAAAATGATGATATTTTCTTATTTAAATAATTTATCATCTTTTATTTATTTACTTTCCAATTTCATCCTTTTCTTTATTGAATTTTCCATTGATGAATAACCATACTTATCTACTAACTCCACTAATTGGTCTATTTGCCATATAAGAACCTTAAATTTTGAATTCCATAGCTACTTGGTATCTTTAGCTACTAGAATTCAACTTTTGCACTTTATGCAATTTGGTCCTTTACATCAAATTAGACATGTAATCGGTAAAAATTCTTATCAAAATTTTTATACGATATTTCTATCATAATGTAGACCATAAAATAATATTAAAATAATTTTTCTTCTAGACTCAGATTTGTGGCCCCAAAACCACTGTTCCGATTTCACTGAAAACGAGCTATTACAAGCACCCACAACTGCAAACACGATGGAAAAATATCAAAGAAGAAAAAAATCAGAAGAAAATTGTAGAAGAAAAAAATGAACGTGAGAAAATAGGGGATTTTTGGGGAAACAAAACAAAAAAACTAAAACTAAAAAAAAATCTAAACTCCCCACTACCCTTACTAACAACCAATTCCCACAAAATCTAACACAGTAATCCTTATCCAACTACGACAGAATTTCAATTCCTTCAAACCTCTATTACATAACCGGCATGCACACAGAGAAGCAAAATTATTGTCATTTGCTCATACGGGGATTCAAACACAAGATCTTAGGGCAAGCTAACACCTTATCACTTGAACCAGCAGACTCATTCTAACATGAGTTGACCGAAAAATAATATAAGCCAAGCAATTAAGGACAAGGCTAGGAACAAAAATAGCAAAATTTTCAAAAGTGAGACTTGAACCCAAGACCTCAAACACACACAAATCACTTAACCAGAGAAGTAGATAATTATTTATGACAAAACTTAACAAATCACACACATACTAAATTTGGGGCATTATAACTAGACCCCCTAAAAGAAATTTCAACCACGAAATCTACCTAATTCAAACAGATGCGGATACTATTGACGAATTGAGTCTTCAAGTTCCCATGTGGCTTCCTTTGTGCCATGATTTCGCTACAAAAATTTAACTAACGAAATAGACTTCCTCCTCAAGACTTTAACATTTCGATCCAGAATCGAACCGACTCCTCCTCAAATGTCAAATCTGGTCTAACCTCAATCTCCTAAACTATAGAGGTAGCTCCAATTGATAAGCGAGAGGTCCCCTACGTTTCAGAATCTGATATGGCCCAATGAACCTAGGGCTCAACTTACCCTTACGTCCAAACTGTAGAACCTTCTTCCATGGAGATAGCTTAAGGAACATATAATCACCCACAGAATACTCGATGTCCCTCATTTTCAGTCTAACTTAAGATGATCCTGAATCAGTCTAACTTTATCCTCAGTCTTAGAAACCAACTCAGGACCCAAAACTCGTCGCTCACCTAACTCAGTCCAACACAACTGAGTGCAACATTTACGACCATAAAAAGCCTCGTAAGGTGCCATCTGAATACTGGACTAGAAGCTATTATTGTAGGTGAACTCGACTAACGGCAGAAAATCCTCCCAACTACCTCGAAAATCAATCACACAACTCCGAAGTATATCCTCCAATATCTGAATCACCCTCTCAGATTGACCATCTGTCTGAGGATGGAACGCAGTACCGAAGTCCAACCTTGAACCTAGAGCCTCATTAAGTTTCCTCAAAAATCAAGAAGTGAAGCGAGGATCTCTATTAGAAATAATTGATACTGGTACCCCATAAAGTCTCACGATCTCCAAAACATATAACCTAGCCAACTTTTGAAGGAAGTAATCTATCTGAATAGGAATGAAGTGGGCGGACTTGGTCAACTAATATATGATGACCCATACAGAATCCTTTTTAATTGGTGTTAGAGGCAACCCACTAACAAAGTCCATAGGCACACGCTCCCATTTCCACATGGGAGTCTCAACGGGTTGAAGCAAACCCAAAGGCAACTGGTGTTCGGCCTTAACTTGCTGACACATCAGATATCGAGAAAAAAATTTATTACCTCTTGTTTTAACCCAGGACACTAGTACGGTTTACGCAGATCCCGATACATCTAAATTTCATTGGGATGCATAGGATAAGGGCTACTATGTGCTTCCCTTAGAATGGACTGTCTCAAATCAAAATTATTAGGTACACAAACCTGTCCTCAAAAACATAGAACCCCATCACTATTTAGCCCAAAATCAGACGTACTACCATCCTCCACCTGACAGAATCGCAGAACCAGAGAATCATCCCCCAACTGTTTACTCTAAATCTGATCAATCCAAGTCAGCTTAACTTGTAACTCAGCTAACAGACTCCCATCATCAAACAGACTTAAGCAAGCAAACATCACCCTCAAAGTAAACATTGCCCTACGATTAAGAGCATCAGCCACCACATTGGCCTTACCAAAATGATACTCAATCATGCAATCGTAATCCTTAAGTAGTTCAATCCATCTACACTGCCTAAGGTTTAACTCCTTTTGGGTAAGGAGATACTTGAGGCTCTTGTGATCAGTGTAAATGATACACCTATCACCATAGAAATAGTGTCTCCAAATCTTTAAGGCAAATACCAATGCAGCTAACTCAAGGTTGTGCATAGGATAGTTGCACTAGAACATAACCCAAACTGACATGAGATGCATCACTGTATACCACAAACTCCTTACCAGATTCAGGTTGTATCAGAATAGGAGTTTGAGTCAAAACAGATTTGAGCTTCTCAAAACTCGATTGCTACTTATCAATCCAGACAAACGGGGGCATTTTTACACAACAGCTTAGTCAGAGGAGCTGCAATTAAAGAGAAACCCTCGTCAAATCTCTGACAATAATCCACAAGCCCAGGAAAACTGTGGATCTCAAAAACATTCCTAGGCTATTTCCACTTAAGAACAACCTCAATTTTCCTAGGGTCAACTCAGATCCCTTCCGCAAAAACTGCATGCCTAAAAAAAGTCATCTCCCTCAACCATAATTCATATTTGCTCAACTTAGCGTAGAGCTGTTTCTCTCGAAGTATCTGAAGAACTACTCTAAGATGCTCATTGCGATCATCCTCAATCTTAAAGTATATCAGAATGTCATCGATGAAGACCATGATGAACTGATCGAGGAACGATCAGAAAACCTGGTTTATAAGGTCCATGAATACAGCCGGAGCATTTGTCAAAACCAAAGGGCATGACTAAGAGCTCGTGGTGCCTATAACGAGTCCTAAAAACGGTCTGATGGACAGCAACCTCTTTAACCTTAAGCTGATGGTACCCAAAATGGAGATCAATCTTGGAAAACACAAAATCCCCACAAAATTGATCAAACAAGTCGTCGATCCTCAGAAGTGGGTACTTATTCTTCACCTTTAACTTATTCAACTGAAGGTAGTCGATACACATTCTCGTGGTACCATCATTTCTCTTTACAAACAATATCAATGCACCCACGGAGACACACTAGGACGGATGAACCCACGATTAAAAGTTCTTAAAGCTGAGCTTTTAACTTTATAACCTTATTCGGTGCCATATGGTAATGAGCAATAGACACCAGAGCTATACTCGGTAAAAGCTTGATACCGAACACGACCTCCCAATCTGGAGGCAAACCCAGTAACTCTTCGAGAAAAACATCCTAAAATTCTTTAACCGTTCGAATGTTCCCAACAAACGAACCCACAGAAGCTGAATCACTTACAAAAGCCAAGTATGCTTCACATCCTTTCTGAACCAGTTTTTCAGCCATAAGAGTGGAGATCATATTGGTTAAGTGATCCCGATGCACGCAAATCATAACCACCTCCACATCATTCTCTGATCTCAGAACTACCCTCTTAGTAGCACAATCCAAACTGACCTGATACTCCACGAGATAGTCTATCCCCTAAATCAGATCAAATTCCCAAAATAATAGCTCCATCAAATTAGTCGAAAACACAACCCCTTGTATCTCCAACGATACATTCCTCTACAGTTTACTAACCCGAACATATTGGCCCAAAGGATAAATTATAGTAATCTCACCAAAAGTGCTCTCAACAGAAATCTCCAAGTTTACAGAAACAAAGCTAGCTACATAGGACTGTGTTAACCCTATATCTATCAATGCAAAATAAGGGGCATCATAAATAACGAACGTATCAGTAACCACATCAATGACTTCTCTGTCCTTATGACGTCTAGCAGTATAAACCAATGCAGGTTACCTTGCCTCGGCCAGATTAGCACCTCTACCCGGTGCTCTCTGCCATCTACCCATACACCTACCACCCCTGGCCGGACCACGGCCCCTAAGCGATTGCTAAATTACTCGCTGAGTTTGAACAAAACCCAGAGCTGGAGTTTGCATCAGATCAGAATGGTGTGGGAAATCCCTAATGCATGCTCCATTGACCCACATTCTAGACACGCTCCCAACCTCCTCTAACACTCTCCTGAATAACGTTTACCACAATCTCTACATGACTGAGCCACAATGGGAGCAATTGGAACCCCAACTCTTGAAGGCCCTTCAGATTTGACTCGTTTTTTAGGCCTCTGAGCAGAACTAGAAGGCTCTGAATCCCTCTTACTCTTACCCCTCTCACGGTCCCTATTCTCGTGCTCAACGTGGTTAACCTCCTCAGCGATCTTCGTCTTGTCTACAAAGACGGCAAATTCCCGCTCCCTTTGTGAAGCTATCAGAACCTTTAGATTATCTCTTAATCCTTCCTCAAAATGAACATACTTCTCATACTCAGTCGGCACCATCCCACGAGCATAATAACTCAGTCTTAAAAATTTGGTCTCATACTTGACCATAGTCCTATCCCCTTAGGTAAGGTTCATAAACTTGAGTCTACAAGCATCCACATAACTTTCCCTCACATATTTATTCTACAATGCACTCTTAAGTTGATCCCAAGTAATCCAATCCGGCTGAGTACCCTTCTCAACCGTTAACCACCACTGATATGCCTCATCGCGAAGCAGAGATACTGCACCCTTTAATTTCTACTCGAGGGTGCAATCAATATCATTCATGATCCTCTCGATGGCCTCCATCCAATATTTTGCCATAGTTGGGGTGACTCCAGTGACACCCCTAAACATCTCAGCGTTGTTAGATCGGATTCATTCAGTTACCGACCCACAGCACTCAGAACCAGAATGGGGCCTAGCAACCCTTTCCAACACTCTAAGCATGGCTTGGGACAATGCGTCATCCTCAGTTGAGTGACTTTGAGACTCGGTCTTAGCAGTAGGTGTAGCCAGTGTCTCACTTGAATCTGGATACGACTCAGCTCAAGTCCCTTTACGGCATCCACCGCACCCACGAGTAACATTGCCATGTGTTCCACGAGTACTCATCGTATTCTTAGATTATCTACATTACGAAGTTTTATGTATCAGTTTAAGTATTTATTAGGAAGTATTTTATGCTTCAAACAAGTATCAAAAGGAATTTTAAAAGTCTCAAAAATGTTTCAGTCACTAGCTATTTTATCAGAGTTTTCTAAACTAAAGTATTTCTAAGTCAGAAGTACTTAAAGGATCAGTGTCGGAGGCATGGTATTCCACAAGCTTACTTTAAAAATTTAAAAATAAACTTTACTCAGAAAATAATAGTTTTTTTTACAAATAAAATTTTGAACCCAAAATTTTTACAGCCCGAGTTTTGCAACCTCACTTTGATACCACTAAATGTAACACCCCAAACTTGGCCTAGACATTATGGTTGAATTTGGAGTGGTTACGTAAAATGGATTGAAATCTAGCTTTCGTTTATTAAAAATAGCGTGAACCTTTGTTACTTAAAAAGCCCGTTTTATTTGAAAACATGTTTGTCATACTTATTTAGTTAAAACCATTGTTTGTGTACATTTTCTAAATAAATTGAATATTCTGCATTGGAAATTCTTAGAACATTATATTTTGGAAAATCGAGTTTGTTTTCTCGAAAATAGTTTATTGCAGAAAAATAGTAATTACCGTAAAGTCATTTTATCGAGGGTCATGCAAAAAATCCAAAATAAAAGTCCCAAAACAAAAATAATCCCAAATGTCTAGAGAGTCTAAAATTTACAAAACTTTTCAATAAGAAATTTAAATAAGTCAAATTTAAAATAAACTGAGTTTATGAAAATGTGGATGTATCCGAGCTCTCATCACAACAACCCGCCTAAGTCTGAGGGTTACCGACCCAACAAAAGGCCTACAATTGATCGGGATAATGTGTACGACGCTAGGGAAAAATTTTGAATATTGGGTCCACTTGCCTATGTGGCCCACACGGCCTGGCACACGGCCCATATATGCACGTATGGCCCACATGGCACAAAATGGCTTAGACCATGTGTCACACACGGTTGTGTGGCATCGACAGAGCCCAATTTAGGCTTTTGCTGTTCACTATTTTTCGAGTTTCTCATTACACACCTGGCTTGATTGTGAAGTGAACACAACTATGAGACAACGAATACCTAAAAATGACACTTAATCACAAAAAATCAGTCACAAAATTCTTAAATTTACAAAATAATTTACTCTACCACAACTCACAATTATTCAATTCCAACACTAGAATAAAAGTCATCAACGTTCGGGCATTTACCCAACGTCTACAGTAGTTCCTAATGCGATTAAGTCATCGAAGGACAATCTCGAGCCTCTTGGTTTTCCCTTATTTGAGCAATAAGATGAATAATACCATCAACAAATCTTTCTGTTATAAGAATAACGAAACACCCAAAACACACGATTAAAAAGAAACTACCCACAACTTACCTGTCCAAATTGAAACGAAGAAGCCAAATGACCAATACCCAGAACCACAAACACGATGGACAAATATCAAAGAAGAGAAAAAAAACAAAAAAAGGGAGAGAATAGAAGAAAAAAATGTAAGAAGAAAATTGTAGAAGAAAAAAAGAACATGACAAAATAGGGGATTTTTGGGGAAACAAAACAAAAAAAAATATAAAATTATAATAAAAAAAATCTAAACTCCCTATTACCCTCACTAACAACCAAATCCCACAAAATTTGACACACTAATCCTCATCCAACTACCACAAAATTTTAATTCCACAAAACCTCTACTACACAACCGACACGCACACACAGAAGTAAAAATTATTGCCATTCGCTCACACGGGGATTTGAGCACAAGATCTTAGGGCTGCTAACATCTTACCACTTGAACCAACAGGCTCATTCTGAAATGAGTTGACCGAAAATATAATATAAGCCAAATAATTAAGGACAAGGCTAGGAAGAAAAATAGAAAAATTTTCAAACGTGAGACTTGAACCCAAGACCTCTAACACACACAAATCACTTAACCACTAAAGCAAATACTTATTTATGACAAAACTTAACAAATCAAACACAGACAAAATTTGGGGCATTACAAAATGGGTCTTTTGATTAGAGAAGATGATCACATAATAAATATGATTAATGAACCGGTAAAAAAATTGTTATTTATTATTCATGGGTTCCCTTATAAAGTTACATGTTATTTTTTATTCAATTGGGAGATTTTAACTGATTCGATATTTTAATATAGACAGGGTGAGTACCGCATATTGTGGGCCAATGCAATGGTCCGTGCTATCGGCCGGAGGAACGTGTTATGCCATACTTGGAGGCATCTGGATTCAGATCAGTGACATAAATCTGTATGTTTGATTTGAGGGCTGACTTGATATCTACTTTAGTTAAGCGGTGGCACCTGGAGACCCAAAAATTTCATTTGTCGTGTGGGGAGTGCACAATCACTTTGGAAGATGTTACACTATGACTTGGGCTCCCAATCGATGCTAGTGCAATCACGGGTACAAGTTTCTGAACTGGCAACGCTTTGTTATCACTTAGTAGGATGCTTGCCCGGTGATGCTAGAGATAATTTTACAAGTTTGAGATTTTCATGGTTAAAGGAAAATTTCAAAAATTTACCGAGTAGTGTGATTAAGCGGGAGATGATGTGCGTTGCTTGAGCATATATCATGCATCTAATAGAGGGTGTACTCATGCCAGATGCAAATAAAAATAAGGTCCATTTGATGTACTTGCCCCTGTTATATGATTTGACGCTCTTCCGTTCGTACAGTTAAGGCTTAGCAGTTGATCTACCACAATTTGATACGTCAAATTAGACTCTCTATTACATTTAAGGAGCTTATTCTCAAGCAATTTAAGTGTCTTTTATGTGTTTTTGTCAATTTTTAGTTTTTTTTAATAAATTGTTTTTATTAGTTTTAAGCTATTTTTTAGACCCAAATTAGCCAATCGTGCCATGGGAAACATAACAAGTTGATTAAGTGGTGTAGGGAGTCGATGGTGGTCTGAATGTGAAGAGATTATCATCAAGAAGGGGGTTTTCCGATATCAAGGCATGAAAGTCATGATACCCTTGATAGTGTTGAAATAAAGAGAATCGAGGTCAGCTACAGTGATATCACAATAGCAAGTAATGGGTACCGTGATACCAAGACCCCAAGACTCCCAATTTCAAGACTTCTGTAGGTATTGGGAAACCCAAGCCTAAAGAGTGAAAAAAAACTGCCAAGGCAATTTTGTGTCCAAACAAGCTTATGTCTTCCTTTTTACTTAATGGAAAAATGGTCAATATTAGGTTAAATGTTAGTCGGCTATAAATACAACTTTATGATCCTTTCATTTCAGATTTTTTGTGGCTGAATAGTTTTTTTAGGGTTTATAGTTTTTAGGTTAGGTTTTCTTTTCTTTTTCTTTTCATTTTTAGTTTAGGTTTTCTCTTTTCTTTTTAGAGTAGATTTTATTCTTGTAGTTTTATTTCATCTTTCTTGTAAGTAAACATGGATAAAGCTTTTGGATGTCATTTGTTCCACATCTAAATGAACATTTCTTGTCCTTATGTTTTTATTGTGCTTATTAACTGTTTGATGAAATGTCTGTTTGGATGTTAAGATTTATTATGTGCTAAACTATTGGATGGTAGGTTGGTTGGTTGTTTGCTAACTTAAGTTAATGTCTATTCTTAATTGATTGGTTGTTCGATTTTATTGAAATACTTAATACGTTAGAGTTGACATCTCTAGCGAAAAACCTAGATAAACGAGACCGAGAGGAGATTTTATCCTTAGATAGTTCGATATAATCATTTCGAGTAATGAGACCGAGAGGTATATATGCCTAGGTGAGACGGAGAGGTAACCTTAGGTGGTATCTTTTAGTCTAGGATGAGGCTGGGAGGTATCTTAGGTGGTATCTTTTAGTCTAGGATGAGACTGAGAGGAGGTTCCTAATTAAGAGTGGCAACCAATATAATCGGTATAGATGTAATAACCCGTTTTTCAGTGGTGCCAGAAACAGTGGTTACGGGGCCACAAATTTGACGAGTAAGTCTGTAAATATTATTATTTAATATTTATGAGTCAAATATAGCATTTTAATAAATTTTGGTTTGATAATTTATGTTATTTGAACGAATAATTAGGTTCAAGTGGTTTTAGAAAAGCATATATCGAGGCCTCATTTCTATAAACCGAGCCAGTAAATATTTTATTAAATATTTACGAAGTGCTATTAGGGTCATATTTAAATTTGTTTAAGAAATTTTAACATTTAAATAGTTAATTAAGTAAAAAGGACTAAATTGTAAAATTTCCAAAAGTTAGTAACTGTAAGTTTATTTACATTAAATAGGTGTAAAAGCATGAAATAAGGGCCTTAAGTAATAATTCTACCTATTTTAAATATGGTGGATAATTATGGCTTGGCATTTAATGAAATTTGATTTAATTTAAAAGGTTAATTTGGAAATTAGGTAATTTGGAAAATAGAAAACAAAAGATGATAAAATAATGGAATCATCATCTTCTTTTGTTTTTTGGAGAACCGAATACTTCATCGCTAGGGGTGTGAATTTTTGGAGAAGCTTTTTCTTGTATGCATGGTACGTAATTTTGCCCCATTTTTTTTGTAATTTTTATGCTTTTGAGCTCGTTTTAGCTTAATTTAGCTAGCTCGGGGGTCAATTCGTAAAGTTATTAAAATTTTAGGGACTTTACATAAATGTATTTGATGTGTTTTTGAATTTAGTTTATGAATTATTAAAGTTAATACTTAGATATAAGTATTTTGTTAAGTGATTTTTGATGATTTTAATGTTTAGGGATTGGATTATTGATATAATAAAATTCAATATAACTTGAGTGAAATGAGGAAAAATATGGGCTATTATAAGACTAAGGGAAAATCAGCTAGCATGAATTTTAATTAAAAGTGGTTAAATAGCAAGATTCGGGTTTAGGGACAAAATTGCAGAAAAGGTAAAACTTAGGGTGTAATTTTTTAATTTCCCATTGATTAGGGTTATAGGTTGAATTGATTATTTTAAGTTAATGGAATGGTTTAATTGAATGAAAATTATTAGTTAGATCAAGAAACGAATCAAACGGGTCTAAATCGCAGAAAAGTTAAAGTGTTGGATTAGTCGTCGGCTTCATTTTTACGACATTGGATGGATGGATATTAGGCATGTTTTTGGTGTTTTGAATGTGCTTTTATCCATGTGAAATAGGATAGTTATGGTGTGTCTTATTATGCAAGAAATGGGGCTTAAATTGACTTGTTTTAGAAGTTATAAATGTAGCACACGGCCTGGGACATGGGCTGTCACACGGTCGTGTGCCATTATTGTTTTTAAGTGTAGGTTTCACACATCCTTACGACACGATCATGTGACCCAACTTCGGCTGCACACACAGTTTGGAACACGATCTACGACACGGCCGTGTGACCCTATTTTGAATACTCACACAGGCAGAGACATGGTCGTTTGTCCCTACTTCGAATATTCACAAGGTCTGGGCACAAGGCCGTGTGACCCTTGTTTACCCAAATTTACAAGTTTTTCTAGAATTTTTTAATTTTTTTCGATTTGATCCCAGATTATTCCTAAACTATTTTTAGGGCCCATAAACTCGATTGAAGGCCCATAAGAGTATTTTTTCCATGATTAGATTCAATTATTATTTGTTAACATTTAATATGTATAATTGTTTCTGTTATGAATTTAAATGTTCTATTTTGCTTGGTAATACTACATAACTCTAATCCGACAATGAAGACGGGTTAGGGGTGTTACAATTGGTTCATTAGAACTCAACTAATCAATCAACCATTGTTTAATACTTTACATTATCTAAATCAATAGGAATAAATTTTAGCTTAGTTAGTTTAATTAATAGTTTAATTTTAGTTTATAAACAATTTTATTTGAACTTGCACTAAAATTTTTTGATTCAATTAGATTATTAATTACTTAACTTGTAATTAACTTGATAAACACATTTACCTACTTGGCAATACTTTAGGTTTGACCCCTTGGAACACTTCGTATTTCATCAAAACTATAAATATTAAAACTGACACTGTCCGCTTGCAGTTAAAACCACACTTTTAAATTGCTTTATAAAATTGTTTGTTTATCTTCGCACAAGCGCGTGCGGGTTAGCAGTATTAGCAACGTTGTTTTGTGAGACTTTTCGAGCGAAAATGTAACACCCCAATTTTGGCAGATCTAAAGTTTTAGGCACATAGCAGTAAACAATTTATTTGGCGTGGTGTTATATGCCCAAATGATAATTTTGGCACATACGTGTGGATGTATATTGTCGTGTGTAAAATGATATGTGAATTGTGTAAGTATACACGTCTAATCAAGTAATAAAGTGATAACTGAGATTGTCTCCACAGGGATTAGTTAGGTGTAAAATGGCCAAGTTATTATACTGAAGTACGATTAATGTTATGGCGAAAATAATGTTAAGATTGCAACAGTAATTTGAAGGAATAATAATGTGTAATATGTGTAACTGATAAATGATGGAAAATGTTATGACAAGACAAGAGTAAAAATACAATGGCAATTACAAGAATAATTACGTGAATAATATGCGACCGAATAAATAAACAACTAATAATGCTATGGAAAAGATATTACGGCAAAGGATAGAGGATAGAGGATAGAGGGTCTATAATGTTGATATGGAAGGTTTGGATTACCAGAATCTGCCCTTACTGACTGTAATGCCTCAGCGAAACCTTACTTAATCTACTACTCGAAAGAGTAATAAAATGGTATGCTTCTTTCGAGAGCAAAACCTCAAGTTACCTTGCCTTAAGCGATATATGACTATAGGTCTTAAGCATGCCACCCTCCACTGTTTGTTTTCTTACCGTATGAACACTACTCGATGTCTAGCATCTGCTACAAGTATTTGGTCGAACACTTGCTCATATCATTCAATTTCAATCACATTAACCTAACCTTGTTAGAATTAGATTAACTAAATGAACATGTTGTACATCCATCTATGTCTAGAGTTTACAAACATATAATTTTGTAAAACCATTGAATGAAATAGTATATTAAAACAGGTCTGTACTTTAGTTATTAAAGAAAATAAAGGCTTCATCAAGTAATCCCAACCCTACGAAATTTAGCTAATGGGTTGGAAATTAAAATTCAAATCCAAAATTGTTTCAATCTAATCAATTCACGGAGGAACAAAGTAAGAAATACGAAAGAACTTCGGGAAGACAACTTTCTCTTGTCCAGTACACACTCCAACGACACAGTGTCCTATGGTGGCTGAGAGGGACTGCCTTCGTCTTCGTCTTTCCGTTTCTACTAAGCTACTATCCTCTATTTTTGCCTCTGGATTTCAACACACATTACGGTTTCCTCCTTTGGCTTTTTATAATTTTTTCCCTGGGGTAAATCCAGTAGCCTATGATATCTTCTCCACTTTTTTAGGAATATTTTTCTATTACAAGTAGAGTTGGGCTGAGAATCGTATGTGTTAAGTGTTGACTCTGTCATCTTCCTGGAATTACCACGGCATACAAGGTGGCAAACTGTCCAACCTTTTACCCTGGCAAACCTTCATTCATTTATTTTTTTTCTCCAAATCATGCACCTACCAAACCATCAAAGACAACCCTTCCACATGCAATTAAAATTACCTAGCATTTAAACACAGTCCAAGCTCCTAATGCAATCATAAAAATACTAATGAAGTGTCTTAAAATGCAAGTAAATGTACCAAAGTACAAGAAATTAGCTAGGTGTAAAGGCATGAAATATAACTCTTTTCAAGAGTTATCACAGCCCCAAACCTGAGTCATTACTTGTCATCAAGCAAAATATGCATGAATGCATGAATTTTCAAAACTTTTGTCAGCACATATAACCATCTTGTACTACCAATTTATGCAAAGAAGAATATATTCATTAGTTCTCAGCAATTTTCTTTGTCTAAAACGTGTTCAAGTTTCAAAGGTTCGCGCAACAAAGTGCAGAAAATTTCTCCCTAAAACCAAAATTTCTTAAATACTAATTTGTGTTTTCTAGCCATAACAAACATCACCTAATTTACTTAGTTCATTTGTTACCGAAACTCAGGTTATTTTTTTCTTTTCTTTTTCCTTTTTTGTATTATTAGGGGATTTAGCATGTCACAAAATTCTTTGACTTGATAACCACAATGGAGCATACACTGAATTACCTAGTACTTGATAATGTCACAATTTAAACTCACTCTTGAAGCTAATGCTTTTAACTTAGAAGATGGATGGAGCAAAAAACTATCTCCTTAGTTTCTTAGCCTGTTAATACAATGGATTGCCCCTAATTTATTTTCTTTTTTATTACACACTCTTATTTAAACTCACCTTTCTCGTCAATGGCACGATGAAGCAAACAAAGTGGTGATGAGTTACTCGACAATTCTAAGCATTGAAGTGTCTACTGTCCTTTATTTTAATAATGTTGTGGCAATGTGAATGAGTTTGGCTTCAAAAGTCCCTAAGTTCATTAAAAGACACTTGCTATAATCCAAAAAAAAGAAATTTGAGTATAGGACATCTCATTTTTAGGAATTAATTTTCAAGCAACCTAACCTAAGCTAAATTCAACTAATCCATTGTCACATGTTCTAGGTATATTGAAAAATTAAGCTCATTATCGAACATCATAAGTGAAGATTGTACTCCTCATAGGCAAAACAATACTTAGTAGTTACATGGCAATGATAAAACAATTTTAACTATACTAGAATGACTATACTAAATGATCATACATATTAAATATAAAATGCAATCTAAGTACACAATACACCCCCAAACCTAAGGGATGTGTTGTCCCCAATGCATGTACAAATATAAAACAAAAATGCAAGAAGATATATATGAATAAAATATGGCATGGCAAAAAAAAATGGAATGCAAGATGTAAGGAAAGGAATAAAGCTTCCCTGACTTGGAGTGAGTATGGTTACTTCATTCTTTTTTGTGGGTGGATTTGCGTGCACTGATCTTATAACACATATTCCTTTTGATTGGGTGCATATCCTCCCCTGATTTATCAGACTCCGTGATCTCATTAATAAGATGATCAATCGAAAATGAAAATAACGTTGAGTAATTAAAGATAAAAATAATACAAACAAAATTAAAGTAAAATAATTAAAGAAAAGAAAGATAGAAAAGATTTTTTTACGTTTTTTTCCAATTCTGCAACAATTTGGAGTTGCTTAGTCTCAGAGAGGTTGAGTTGCTTCTACAACTAACCGAGTGAGTTGAGCACTTGCTATTCAAACGAATTGTTAGAGATAGAAGATTTTGCTGGGGCAAACGTCTTGCAAACTCTTTTTCCACTATTGTTTCTAGCAAACTGATGGCACAACATTCTTCATTACCAAATGCACATTTCAGAGCATCAAATACAATGAAAGTAACTTGCTGATTATTTACCCTCGTATTCAGTTTACCTTTCTGCACATCAATTAAAGTCCTGCCTCTAGCAAGTAATGATCTTCCGAGAATAATTGGCACATCCTGATCAGCTTCACATTTTAAAATAAGGAAATTTGCAAGGGAAATAAATTTATCTACTCATACCAGCACATCCTCAATTTTACCTTTCGGATATGCGTAGGATCGATCAGTTAGTTGCAATGTAACTATAGTAGGTTTGCTTTTCCAATTCTTTATGAAAATAGAATTAGGCATTAGATTTATACTCACTCCAAAATCACATAACGTCTTACCAACAAAATGATTTCCAATTGAACATGGGATAGTGAAACTCCTTGGGTCCTTCAACTTTAGAGGTAATTTATTCATTAACATTGATGTGCACCCTTTAGTGAGAGCAACAGTCTCAAATTCTGCCAATCTACGCTTCTTTGACAATATATCTTTCATAAATTTCACATAATTGTGCATTTACTCCAAAGCTTTGACTAGCGGTATGTTGGTATGGAGTTGCTTCAGTACGTCCAAAAAATCTTTTGAACTGAATATCCTGCTTAGAATTAAGAAACCGCTGAGGAAAAGGTAGAGGTGGTCATCCTTTAAGTTGGTGGTATTATTTTGCTACGGCTTTTTTGTTGGAAACACGATCTGATTCTGCTGCAACAATCTTTTGCTTAGCTTTTTCAGTTGCAGTGTACTTTCAGATGGCTCTAGGATGTTTACATGGTTATTATTTGAGTTATCCTCTCCTTCCGTGGCATCTTGGGCAGCATCATCAATCTGAGTTCCACTTCTAAGGGTGATGGCCTTGCACTGTTCCTTCCCTTATGATCTCGAATTCTCGGTATCATTTCATAATTCTCTTTATGATCTCGAATTTAAAGTATTTGATATTTTCCCTACTTGATTCATAAGAGCTCAGAGGGATGTAGCCTGAATCTGAATTACAATATCATTCTTGGCCATATATTTTTTCAATAAGGCTTCAACAGAGGTAGAAGATGATGCTTGTCCCTGTTGAATATTTTGCCTAGACATATGATGATCATAGCCTGGCAGTGCACTATTGGCATTCCGTCTCACAACATTGTTTAGATTTCCCACACCTTGATTATTCCAACTAAAATTCAGATTCTTCTTCCACCCTAGATTATAGCTTTTGGAATAAGGGTTATTATTCCAATTAAAATTACCCTTGTAGTACACAAATGATGGATTTGATGGGCATTCATCAAACACAAGGTCTTTACGACAATAAGCACACGCTGGCTTGACTGCTTTTATCTCTTGAACTATAGTGGGTCTCTTCACTTTTTTTATCATAATAACTAAAAATGATACCCAGGCTGTCAATGAAGTGATTGCATCGAGCTCCATGGTGCTAGTAACTATCCTGCCATTCTAATTCACGTGGTAGTATATTGATAATTAGTGTTGGCCATCTTTTCCAAAATGTCATATGGATCATTATAAAATTTATCCAACAAAGTACCATTGGCGGAGGCATCAAGTATGATCCTTGTATGGACATTCAACCCATTATAATATATCTTCATTTGCATCCAGTGCTGGAATCCATACATCAGACATTTCTGAAGTAATTCCTTAAATCATTCCCAAGCTTCACATAACGTTTCATCCTCTAATTTCTATAAAGATGTGATGTTATTTCGAAGCTTGAGATACATATTTGGGAGGATTATATTGTAGCAAAGATCATTCCATGATGCCATTGTTCTTGATGGCACAGCATTCAGCCACGATCTTGCACGATCTCTCAAATAATAAGGAAACAATTTAAGCCGCAATGCAATTGTGGATCTTCAGTAGGCAACCCACTGAACTATCCCATTGTTAGCAACATCGGAAACATCATCGGTTTCAGCTCAAACTACTGAGCTTGTATGTGCGGTCTGACTATTCCTAGATTCAAATCCTCTAAAACTGGAACAACATGCTCTCGAATTGGTCTATCTCGGACATCTATCACACGAAGAATAGGAGGATTAACATACTGACCATTTGGATTATCATTGAAACCATGATTATTTAGGCCAAGATCATTCAATTCCCTAACTATATTTCGCAGTTCTTTTCTCATTCTTTTAAAAGTTCTTTCGATCTCTAGGTCAAAAGGATATTCTTTGTTAGTAGGAATGTCTCTTCTCATACACTGACGACAAACCTATAAAAATTAAATACAACTATGTTAAATAAAACTAATGGAACTAAGTAAAATAACAAAACCAAATTTCACCAAATTGTCAATCCCCGGCAACGGCACCAAAAACTTATCGCTTGTGAAATGATATGCGAATTGTGCAAGTATACACATCGAATCAAGTAACAAAGTGATAAGTGAGATCGTCTCCATATGGATCGGTAGGTATAAAATGACCAAGTTATTATGCTGAAGTACGATTAATGTTATGGAAAAAATAATGTTAAGGCTGCAGCGGTAATTTAAAGGAATAATAATGTGTAATATGTGTAACTTATAAATGATGGAAAATGCTATGACAAAATACGAGTAAAAATGAAATGGCAATTACAAGAATAATTACATGAATAATATGTGAATGAATAAATAAACAACTGAGAATCATATGGCCAAGATACTACGACAAAGGATAGATGATAGAGGGTCTACGATTTTGATTTGGAAGGGTGGGATTACCAGAATCTGCCCTTACAGATAGTAATGCCTCAGCAAAACCTTACTTAATCTATTGCTTGGGAGAGTTATAAAATAGTAAGCTTCTTTCGAGAGCAAAACCTCAAGTTACCTTGCCTTAAGCGATATATGTCTATAGGCCTTAAGCACGCCACCTTGCACTGTTTGTTTTCTTACCATATGGGCACTGCTCTATGTCTAGAGTCTACTACAAGTATTTGGTCGAACACTTACTCATATCATTCAATTTCAATCTCATTAACCTAACCTTGTCAGAATTAGATTAACTAAATGAACATGTTGTGCATCCATCTATGTCTAAATTTTACAAACATGTAATTTTGTAAAACCATTGAATGAAATAGTATATTAAAGCAGATCCATACTTCAGTCATTAAAGAAAATAAAGGTTTCATCAAGTAACCCCAACCTTATGGGATTTAGCTAATGGGTTGGCAAATAAATTCAAATCCAAAATATTATTCAACATTGTTTCAATCAAATCATTTGACGAAGGAACAAAGTAAGAAAGACGAAAAAACTTTCAGAAGATAGATTTTGCTTGTCCAGTTCACACTCGAGTGACACATTGTCCTGTGGTGGCTGAGAGGGACTGCCTTCGTCTTCCTCTTTCCATTTTTACTTAGCCTCTACCCTCTATTTTGTCCTCTGGATCTCAATACACTTTAGGGTTTCCTCGTTTGGTTTTTAGAAGCCTTTTCCCTAAGGTAAATCCAAAAGACCATGATATCTTCTCCTATTTTTTAGGTAGATATTTTTGGCATAAGTAGAGTTGGGCTGAGATTGTATGCGTTGAGTGTTGACTTTGTTTTCCCTGGAATTGTCACAACATACAAGGTGGCAAACTCTCTAACCTTTTCACCCGACAAACCTTCATTCCTTTATTTCTTTCTCTACATCCTACACCTAATGCAAAACCTTTCCACACACAATTAATAGTAGTAATGAAATGTCCTAAAATACAACTAAATGTACCCAAGTATAAGAAATTAGCTAGGCCTAAAGGCATGAAATATAACTCTTTGCAAAAGTTATCGCAGCCGCAAACCTGAGTTATTGCTTGTCCTCAAGCAAAATATGTATGAATTCAAAACTTTTTCTAGCACACATAATCATCTTATACTACCATTCTATTCAAAGAACAATATATTCAACAGTTCTCGGCAGTCTTCTTTCTCTAAAACAAGTTCAAGTTTCAAAGGTTCGCCAGTTTTAACTTGTCCCTCTTCCTCATAGTCTCCCCCACCATTACTTGCCTTTTAGGGCTTCGAAGACTTATACTTATCTTTCCTCAGACCAAGCTCGATAAAGGACTCCACCTCAGCCATCGTCGAACCAGTAGAATGCTTCTTTCTCTCTCAAGTTAGAGATTTTAAGCATCAATTCACTGAAGTCTTTGACGTACTCCTGAAGAGTACCTTGTTGTGTAAGCCAATGCAACTTAGAACGAGCCTCCTTCTCGGCTAACTGTGGGTAAAATTGATTCTTTAGTTCTTTTTGGAATTCCTCCTAATTCCTAATTGATATCACACCTCGTTTCTCATCTGTGGATCTGTGATGCCACAATAAGAGAGCGACATTAGTAAATAGACAACAACAATGTTTACTTTAGTGGCATTATCCTCGATGCCCATCGCATGGAAGTACTGTTCCATGTCATTTCTAGAAACTGAGCCCATAAATATTTTATTAAATATTTACGAAGTGTTATTAGGGTCATATTAAAATTTGGTTAAGAAATTTTAACGTTTAAATAGTTAATTAAGTAAAAATGACTAAATTATAAAAGCTGCAAAAGTTAATAACTATAAGCTTATTTGCATTAAATAGGTATACAAGCATGAAATAAGGGCCTTAAGTAATAATTCTACCTATTTTAAATATAGTGGATGATTATGGTTTGGCATTTAATGAAATTTGATTAAATAATGGGAATTAGGTAATAATTCTACCTATTTTAAAGGTTAATTTGGAAATTAAGTAATTTTGAAATTAGAAAACAAAAGATAATAAAATAAAGGAATCATCATCTTCTTTTCTTTTTTCGAGAACCGAATACGTCATAGCTAAGGGTATGAAGTTTCGGAAAAGCTTTTTCTTGTATGCATGGTACGTAATTTTGCCCCATTTTTAGTAATTTTTATGCTTTTCAGCTCGTTTTAGCTTAATCTAGCTAGCTCGAGGGTCAATTCGTAAAGTTATTAAAATTTTGGGGACTTTCCATGAATGATTTTTTTTAATTTAGTTGATGAATTATTAAAGTTAATATCTAGATATAAGTATTTTGTTATGTGATTTTTGATGATTTTAATTTTTAGGGATTGGATTGTTGATATAATAAAATTCAATGTAAATTGTGTGAAATGAGGAAAAATATGGGCTATTATAAGACTAAGGGAGGATCAGCTAGCATGTATTTTAATTAAATGTGGTTAAATAGCAAGATTCAGGTTTAGGGACTAAATTCCATAAAAGGTAAAACTTAGGGTGTAATTTTTTAATTTCCCATTGATTAGGGTTATAGGTTGAATTGATTATTTTAAGTTAATTGAATGGTTTAATTAAATGAAAATTATTATTTAGATCAAGAAACGAATCAAAAGGATCTGAATCGAGGAAAAGTTAAAGTGTTGGATTAGTCGTCGGCTTAATTTTACGACATTGAATGGATGAATATTTGGCATGTATTTGGTGTTTTGAATGTGCTTTTATGCATGTCAAATAGGGTAGTTATGGTGTGTCTTATTGTGTAAGATATGGTACTGAAATTGACTTGTTTTAGATGTTATAAATGTAGCACACGACCTAGGACACGAGCCATCACACGGTCGTGTGCCACACACGACCACCCCACACGGTCGTGTCATTATTGTTTTTAAGTGTAGGTTTCACACAGCCTTACGAAACGGTCATGTGACCCAACTTCGAATGCAAACACGGTTTGGAACACGACCTGCGACACAGCCGTGTGACCCTATTTCGAATACCCACTCGGGTGGATACAATGGTTGGGACATGGTCATTTGTCCCTACTTAAATATCCACATGGTCTAGGCACACGGCAGTGTGACCCCTGTTTTCCCAAATTTTCAATTTTTTCCAGAATTTCTTGATTTGTTTCGATTTGATCCCAGATTGTTCCCAAAGTGTTTTGGGGCCTATAAACTCGATGTAACCATAAGAGTATTTTTTCCATGATTAGATTCAATTATTATATGTTAACATTTAATTTGTATAATTGTTTCTATTATGAATTTAAATGTTCTATTTTGTTCGGTAATACTTCGTAACTCTAATCCGGCAACAAAGACGGGTTAGGGGTGTTACAATTGGTTCACTAGAACTCAACTAATCAATCGACCAATTTTTAATTATTTACATTATCTAAAACATTAGGAATAAAATTTAGCTTATTTAGTTTAATTAATAGTTTATAACATATTTTTTGAACTTGCACTAATAAATTTTGACTCAATTAGATTAGTAATTGCTTAACTTGTAATTAAATTGATAAACACATTTAACCACTTGGAAATCCTTTAGGTTTGACCCCTTTGAACACTTCGTGTTCCATCAAAACTATAAATATTACAACTAACACTGTCCGTTTGCAGTTAACACCACACTTTTAAATTGCTTTATAAAATTGTTTGTTTATCTGCGCACAAGCGCGTGCGGGTCAGTAGTATTAGCAACGTTGTTTCGTGAGCTTTGTATGGCGAAAATGTAACACCCCAGTTCTAGCAGATCTAAAGTTTGAGGCACGTAGCAGTAAAAAGTTTATTTGGCGTGGTGTTATCCGCCCAAATGATCATTTTGGCACATACGTGTGGATGTATACTGTCGGGTGTGAAATGGTATGTGAATTGTGTAAGTGTACACGTCGAATCAAGTAATAAAGTGATAAGTGAGATCATCTCCACAGGGATCGGTTAGGTATAAAATGACCAAGTTATTATATTGAAGTATGATTAATGTTATGGCAAAAATAAAGTTAAGACTGCAACGTAATTTGAAGGAATAAAAATGTGTAATATGTGTAACTTATAAATGATGGAAAATGCTATGACAAGACAAGAGTAAAAATGCAACGACAATGACGAGAATAATTACGTGAATAATATGCGAAAAATAAATAAACAACTAATAATGCTATGGAAAAGATATTACAGCAAAGGATAAAGGATGGAGGGCCTACGATGTTGATTTGTAAGGTCGGTATTACCATAATATGCCCTTATTGATAGTAATGCCTCGACAAAACCTTACTTAATCTACTGCTCGGTAAGGCTACAAAATGGTATGCTTCTTTCGACTGCAAAACCTCGAGTTACCTTTCCTTAAGAGATATATGTCTAAAGGCCTTAAGCATGCCACCCTGCACTGTTTGTTTTCTTACCCTATGAACATTACTCTATGTCTAGAGTCTACTACAAGTATTCTGTCGAACACTTGCTTATATCATTCAATTTCAATCTCATTAACCTAACCTTGTCATAATTAGATTAACTAAATGAACATGTTGTACATCAATCTATGTCTAGAGTTTACAAACATATAATTTTGTAAAACCATTGAATGAAACAATATATTAAAGCAGGTCTATACTTCAGTTATTAAAGAAAATAAATGTTTCATCAAGTAATCTCAACCCTATGAAATTTAGATAATGGGTTGGCAATTAAAATTCAAATCCAAAATATCATTCAACATTATTTCAATCAAATCAATTCACGGAGGAACAAAATAAGAAATACGAAAGAACTTCGGGAAGACAGCTTTCACTTGTCTAGAGCACACTCTAACGACACAGTGTCCTATGGTGGCTGAGAGGGACTGCCTTCTTCTTCCTCTTTCCATTTCTACTTAGCTATTATCCTCTATTTTTGCCTTTGGATCACAACTCACTTTAGGGTTTCCTCCTTTATCTTTTTATTATCTTTTTCCCTAAGGTAAGTCCAGTAGCCTATGACATCTTCTCATTTTTTTAGGAAAATTTTTCTAGTACAAATAGAGTTGGGCTAAAAATCATATGTGTTGAGTGTTGACTCTGTCATCTTACTAGAATTGCCACGGCATACAAGGTGGTAAACTGTCCAACCTTTTACCTCGGCAAATCTTCTTTCCTTTATTTCTTTCTCCACACCCTGCAACTAATGCAAAATCTTTCCACACGCAATTAAAAGTAACTAGCAGTTAAACACAGTCCAAGCTCCTAATGCAACTAGAAAATTACTAAGGAAATGTTCTAAAATGCAACTAAATGTACCCAAGTATAAGAAATTAGCTAGGTCTGAAGGAATGAAATATAACTCTTTGCAAGAGTTATCACACCCTCAAACCTGAGTTATTGCTTGTCCTCAAGCACAATATGCATGAATTGAAAAGTTTTGGCAGCACACATAACCATCTTGTACTACCAGTTTATGCAAAGAAGAATATATTCATCAGTTCTCAGCAATCTTCTTTGTCTAAAACATGTTCAAGTTTCCAAGGTTCAAGCAACAAAGGCAGTGCAGAAAATTTCTCCTTAAAAAAAAATTTCGTAAATACTTACATGTGTTTTCTAGCCATAACAAACATCTCTTAATTTACTTAGTTCATTTGTTACCTAAACTCAAGTTAGTTTTTTTTCTTTTTTTCGTATTATTTGGGAATTTAGCATGTCACAAAATTCTTTGACTTGATAACCACAATGGAGCATACACTGAATTACCTAGTACTTGATAATGTCACAATTTAAATCCACTCTTGAAACTAAGGCTTTTAACTTAAAAGATGGATGGAGCAAACAACTATCTCCTTAGTTACTCAGCTTATTACTAAATTGGAGTGCCCCTAATTTATTTTCTTTTTTATTACACACTCTTATTTAAACTCATCTTTCTAGTCAACAACACGATGGAGCAAACAAAGTGGTGCTGAGTTACTCGACAATTCTAAGCATTGAAGTGCTTACTGTCCTTTATTTTAAAAATGTTGTGGCAATGTGAATGAGTTTGGCTTCAAAAGTCCCTAAGTTCATTAAAAGACACTTGCTATAATCCAAAAAAAAATTTAAGTATAGGACATCTCATTTTTAGGAATTAATTTTCAAGCAACCTAACCTAAGCTAAATTCAACTAATCCACTGTCACATGTTCTAGGTATATTGAAAAATTAAGCTTATCATCGAACATCATAAGTGAAGATTGTACTCCTTATAGGCAAAACAGTAGTTAGTAGTTACATGGCAATGACAAAACAATTTTAACTATACTAGAATGACTATACTAAAATGATCATACATATTAAATATAAAATGCTCTCTAAATACACAATACACCCCCAAACCTAAAGGATGCGTTGTCCTCAATGCATGTACAAATATAAAACAAAAATGCGAGAAGATATATATGAATAAAAAAATGGCATGTCAAAACAAATGGAATGCATGATGCAAGGAAAGGAAGAAAGCTTCCCTGACTTGGAGTGAAGTATGTCTATTTCATTCTTTTCTGCGGGTGGATTTTCGTGCACTGATCTTATAACACATATTCCTTTTGATTGGGTGCATATCCTCCCCTTATTTATCAGACTCCTTGATCTCATTAATAAGATGATCAATAAAAAATGAAAATAACATTAAGTATTTAAAGATAAAAATAATACAAACGAAATTAAAGTAAAAAAATTAAAGAAAAGAAAGGTAGAAATGATTTTTTTACGCTTTTTCCAATTCTGCAACAATTTGGAGTTGTTAAGTCTCAAAGAGGTTGAGTTGCTTCTGCAACTGACCGGGTGAGTTGAGCACTTGCTGCTTAAATGAATTGCTGGAGATAGAAGAGTTTGCTGTGGCAAAAGTCTTACAAACTCTTTTTCCAATGTTGCTTCTAGCAAACCGTTGGCTTGACATTCTTCATTATCATATAAACATTTCAAAGCATCAAATAGAATGAAAGTAACTTGTTAATCAGTTACCCTCGTATTCAGTTCACCTTTCTATACATCAATTAAAGTCTTGCCTGCAGCAAGAAATGATCTTCCAAGAATAATTGGCACATCCTGGTCAGCTTCACATTCTAAAATAAGGAAAATTGCAGGGAAAATGAATTTATCTACTCTTACAAGAACATCTTCAATTTTACCTTTCGAATATGTGTAGGATCGATCAACCAGTTGAAACGTAACTGTAGTAGATCTTGCTTTTCCAATTCCTAGCTTCTTGGAAATAGACATAGGTGTTAGATTTATACTCGCTCCAAAATAACATAATGTCTTACCAACATAATGATTTCCAATTGAACATGGGATAGTGAAACTCCTTGGGTCCTTCAAATTTGGAGGTAATTTATTCGTTAACATTGATGTGCACCCTTCAGTAAGAGATACAGTCTCAAATTCTCCTAATCTGTGCTTCTTTGACAATATATCTTTCACAAATTTAACATAATTGGGCATTTACTCCAAAGCTTCTACTAGCAGTATGTTGATATGGAGTTGCTTCAGTACATCCAAAAATGTTTTGAACTAAATATGCTACTTAGAATTATGAAATCATTGAGGAAAAGGTAGAGGTGGTCATCTTTCAGGTTGCTGGTATTATGTTATTGTGACATTTTTGTTGGCAACATGATCTGATTCTGCTGCAGCAATCTTTTGCTTAGCCTTTTCAGTTGCAGTGTACTTTTCAGATGGCTTTAGGATCTTTACATGGTTGTTATTTGAGTTATCCTCTCCTTCTGTGGCATCTTGAGCAACATCATCAGGCTGAGTTCCACTTCTAAGAGTGATGGCCTTGACTGTTCCTTCCCTTATGATCTCGACTTCTCAGTATCACTTGCTAATTCTTCTTGTGGTCTCGACTTTAAAGTATTTGCTATTTTCCCTACTTGATTCTTAAAAGCTCGAAGGGATGTAGCCTAAATCTAAATTACAATATCATTCTTGGCCATATATTCCTTCAACAAGACTTCAATAGATGTAGAAGACGATGCTTATCCCTGTTGAACATTTTGCCTCGACATAGGATGATTATAACCTGGCAGTGTACTGTTGGCATCTTATCATACAAAATTGTTTAGATTTCCCACACCTTGGTTATTTCAAATAAAATTCAGATGCTTCTTCCTCCCTGGATTATAAGTGTTGGAATAGGGGTTATTATTCTGATTAAAATTAACCATGTAGTACACAGATGTTGGATTTGATGGGCATTCATCAAACACTCGGTCTTCACCACAATAAACACACACTGGCTCGACTAATTTTATCTCTTGAACTATAGTGGGTCTCTTCATTTTTTTGATCATAATAGCTAAAAATGATACCCAGGATGTCAATGAAGTGATTGCATCGAGCTCTATGGTGCCAGTAACTATCTTGCCATTCCAACTCGCGTGGTAGGATATTGATAATCAGTGTTGGCCATCTTTTTCAAAAACTCATATGTTTCATTATAAGATTTATCCAACAAAGTACCATTAGTAGAGGCATCAAGTATGATCCTTGTATGGACATTCAACCCATTATAATATATTTTCATTTGCATCCAGTGCTGGAATCCATGCATCAAACATTTCCGAAGTAATTCTTTAAATCATTCCCAAGCTTCATATAACATTTCATCCTCTAATTGCTAAAAATATGTGATGTTATTTCGAAGCTTGAGATTCATATTTGGGGGGATTATATTGTAGCAAAGATCATTCCATGATGTCATCGTTCCTGACGACAACATTTAGCCACACTCTTGCACGATCTCTCAAATAATATGGAAACAGTTTAGGTCGCAATGCATCTTCAGGAACACCCTATTGTTTAAACGAGTCAAACACTTTTAGAAAAAGTCTTAAATGCAATTGGGGATCTTCATGAGGCAACCCACTAAACTGTCCCATTATTTGCAACAACTGAAACATTACCGGTTTCAGCTCGAGCTACTGAGCTTGCATGTGCAGTCTGACTATTCCTGGATTTAAATCCTTTAAAACTGGAACAACATGCTCTCAAATTGGTCTATCTCGATCATCTATCATAGGACAAATAGGAGGATTAACATCATGACCATTTGGATTATCATTGAGACCATGATCATTTAGGCCAAGACCATTCGGATTCGCAAAGTTCTTTTGATTTCTAGATTAAAAGGATATTCTTTGTTAGTAGGAATGTCTCTTCTCAAAAACTGATGGCAAACCTATAAAAATTAAATACAGCTAAGTTAAATAAAACTAATGGAACTAAGTAAAATAACAAAACCAAATTTCACCAAATTGTTGATCCCTAGCAAAGGGGCCAAAAACTTATCGCGTGTGAAATGATATGCGAATTGTGCAAGTATACACATCAAATCAAGTAATAAAGTGATAAGTGAGATCATCTCCATATGGATTAGTTAGGTATAAAATGACCAAGTTATTATACTAAAGTACGATAAATGTTATGGCAAAAATAATGTTAAGACTGCAGTGGTAATTTAAAGGAATAATAATGTGTAATATATGTAACTGATAAATGATGAAAAATTCTATGACAAGATAAGAGTAAAAATGCAATGGAAATTATAAGAATAATTACAAGAATAATATGCGAACGAATAAATAAACAACTAAGAATCATATGGCAAAGATATTACGACAAAGGATAGAAGATAGAGGGTCTACAATGTTGATTTGGATTGTTGGGATTACCAACATCTGCCCTTACTGATAGTAATGCCTCAACAAAACCTTACTTAATCTATTGCTAAGGAGAGTTATAAAATTGTATGCTTCTTTCAAGAGTAAAACCTCAAGTTAACTTGCCTTAAGCAATATATGTCTATAGGCCTTAAGCACACCACGCTGCACTGTTTGTTTTCTTACCGTATAAGCACTGCTCTATGTCTAGAGTCTACTACAAGTATTTGGTCAAACACTTACTCAAATCATTCAATTTCAATCTCATTAACCTAACCTTGTCAGAATTAGATTAACTAAATGAACATGTACATCCATCTATGTCTAGAGTTTACAAACATGTAATTTTGCAAAACCATTGAATGAAACAGTATATTAAAGGAGATCCATACTTCAGTCATTAAAGAAAATAAAGGTTTCATCAAGTAATCCCAACCCTATGAGATTTAGCTAATGGGTTGGCAATTAAAATTCAAATCCAAAATATTATTTAGCATTGCTTCAATCAAATCAATTCACGGAGGAACAAAGTAAGAAATACGGAAGAACTTCGGGATGATAGCTTTTGCTTGTCCAGCTCACACTCCAGCGACACAGTGTCCTATGGTGGCTAAGAAGGACTACCTTCGTCTTCCTCTTTCTATTTTTACTCAGTCACTACCCTCTATTTTTGCCTCCAGATCTCAACACACATTAGGGTTTCCTCCTTTGGATTTTTATAAGCTTTTTCCCTAGGGTAAATCCAACAGACCATGATATCTTCTCCTCTTTTTTAGATACATTTTTCTGGTACAAGTAGAGTTGGGTTGAGATTGGTATGTGTTGATTATTGACTTTGTTCTTCCTGGAATTGCCATGGCATACAAGGTGGTAAACTGTCCAACATTTTACCCCGGCAAATCTTCATTCCTTTATTTCTTTCTCCACACCCTGCACCTAATGCAAAATCTTTCCACGCGCAATTAAAAGTACCTAGCATTTAAACACAGTTCAAGCTTCTAATGCAACTAGAAAATTACTAATGAAATGTCCTAAAATTAAATGTACCCAAGTACAAGAAATTAGCTAGGTCTAAAGGCATGAAATATAACTCTTTGCAAGAGTTATCACAGCCCCAATCCTGAGTTATTGTCCTCAAGCAAAATATGCATGAATGCATGAATGCAAAACTTTTGCCAACACATAATCATCTTGTACTTCCAGTCTATTCAAAGAATAATATATTCATTAGTTCTCAGCAATCATTTTTCTCTAAAACATGTTCAAGTTTCAAAGGTTAAAAAAGGTCTGCCATTTTTAACTTGTTCCTCTTCCTCATAGTCTCTCCCACCATTGCTTGCCTTTTAGGGCTTGGAAGACTAAAACTTATCTTTCCTCAGACCAAGCTCGATAAAGGACTCCAACTCAGCCATTTTCAAACCAGTAGAATGCTTCTTTCTCACTCAAGTTAGAGATCTAAAGCATCAATTCATTGAAGTCTTTGACATACTCCTGAATACTACCTTGTTGCGTAAGCCAATGCAACTTAGCACGAGCTTACTTCTCGGCTAACTGTAGGTAAAATTGATTCTTTAGTTCTTTTTGGAATTCCTCTTAACTCCTAATTATGCTCGCACCTCGTTTCTCATCTGTGAATTTGTAATGCCACCCTAAGAGAGAGACATTAGTAAATAGACAACAACAATGTTTACCTTAGTGGCATTATCCTCGATGCCCATCGTATGGAAGTATTGTTCCATCTCTTAGAGAAAATTGTCCATCTCTCGTGGACCTGGTCCCCTTAAAATCCTTCAGCTTGGGGACATCTATTTTATGCTACTTGGGGACCGAAATCAGCATCCGTTTACCCACGACAACTTTTCACCTAGCAAGCTCTCCGTCGAGCTCCATAATTTTCGCCATCATGGCTTTAGTTTCCTCCTTCAAAGTCATAATTAAATCTTTGATAACATTATTCCTCTTTGTTATCCTCTCAATTTAATCATTCATGGCAGCATTGAGGGTCTTTCTCATTTCTTCCCAATTGGAACTTAAAGCCTCTACCACGTAGTCCATGAGTTGCACTTTTATCGAGTCTAACTTATTGGTGCGTCCCTCAATTACCTCAAGTGTTTCCTTCACACCAACCATATATTTCTCAAGATGAGCCACCTGACCTTCCCAATTCGAAACAATATCCCTCGATCTACTATTTTTCCTGGACCTTTCACGAGTCTCCATCAGGACATTCTATTCATCTCCTCCTTTCGTCATCTCAATCGATGCCTTCGGAACACTGGCTCAGATACCAGCTATCACGGGGCTAAACTTTAGTCTGGCAAATCGTGCGACCTTAGGCCTTTTCTTGGGTTCGAATCCTCCTAAGTTAGCCTTTCTCTCGAAAAATGAAAATTCTCGTAAAAATTCTCCAAGGCACTGAAGCAAAGTGGAAGCAAACTCGAAATGAAAGAAGCCACAAATGAACAGAAAAGCCACAGAAAAATAGCGCACACCAAGTGTTTGAGTAAATGCTCTCAAAATTATTCTATTACTTTGAAGTTTACAACTAAGTTATTAAAAATGAGGGGAAAAACCTTTATTTATCATTTAGATACCTCAGATCCAACGGTACAAATTGAGTTACATCAACAGTCATGATTTGTGCCTATCTACAACATGAGAGTCCTAAGGGATTTAAACTTTATACATCTTTATCCCTTAGGATTTGCATAAATTACCCTGGTAACTATAGTTTTACTAGAGTGTTTCACTAAGCCATCAAGGCTTCGAGTAGATGAATTTCTCCATATGTTCCAGAAGTTTGGTCAATTCAAATGGGCCAAATGAGCCCCATTTAATAAGTTGACATCCATGAGATGTTCTGTGCGAAACGGTCACGGGCTTTGATTCACGGCCCGTGACATAAGGGCTTTCATGATGCTTTTACCATCAAATTGCATATTGAATAAAAGTTTATGTATAATTTTAAAATTTGTCTCATTAGAATACTATAATAAACTACGTAAAACATATAAAAATTCCAAACACAATTTTAAAAAAAATGAATCACAAAAATATACAAAGTATAGTATAAATTGATAAATAACACAAAAATTATTATATATTAAAACTAATTTTTTATCCCACGCGATGCACGGGTGAAATGTATATTTGAAAAATGAGGTTTCTTATACTTATGTTAAAATTATTGTAGAATGTACTAAGAATTACTAATGTATTAAAAAATTTAAATATTTTTTAAATTTATACAATAGAATAAGAAGTTGTTTGTTTTGTGTAAAGTATAATTTATTGTAAATTAAACAAGAGTTTACAAAAGTAAACTTTTAATCAATAAATTATTTTTAAATATTTTGTGGAAAACGTATAGAAACAAAAAAAAATTGAAGTAATTATTAATAAATAAAAATGTAGTACAAATTTCTATAATTTTATTTTAACCTTTATATGCAATACTAATGGTTAGAAGAATAATTATTGACGCAAGGGTTTAAAGTGTGTATTTAAATGTTAAAATAAATAAATTTTGATGGAAAATGTAATAAGTAATTGGAATAATATGCTATATAATTGAGAATTTAAATTTAAACATTAATAAATAGACGTAAATGAATTCAATAAATAAAACAGAAAGTATCAAATTGAATATAAATAAATGATTATATTTAGAATTAACAAAGTATTTGTTTTATTATAGATATTATGTTATACAATTTTACAAACAATATAGGAAGATGTTTTGTTAATTAAACAATTAAGACAAGTGTAGTAAATTAAATAAGTATATTAAACTTGTGTTTCACAATGTAAATAAAATATTTTTAGGTTAAATTAGTAAATTAAGGTTTAAATGTTTTTAAGGTAAATGGAAATTTAAATTTAAAAGTAATAAAATAAATAATATAATTAATTTTATCAATAATATTAAGGTTCCGTTTGGCATTGTGGTTTGCGGTGAAAAAGTGTTTTTCACCCACAAAAGTAATGTGAATCACTTGACTTTTGGGGTTAAAAATGTTATGGAAAAGTGTTTATCCATTTAAACACAAAAGTTAGGGTTTAGGTGCTTTTGTCTTTTTGCGTTTAGGGTGCAAATTATCAAAATATTTTTATTTTTATTAATAATTTAAAATTAAAATTTTAGATTAATTTATATTGTATGTATAATTATATTAATTTATTATTTATTATTATATTTAAAATTTTAAAATATTTCATGTATAATTAAATTTATAAATAATTTATTAATTATTACAAATGCATTTAAAAAGTATATTTTGTGTATAATTATATTAAATTATTTAAATACTATCTAAATTAATTTATTTTTTAATTTGTAAACATTTTAACTTTTCATTAAAATTTTCGACAACAATACTAAACACCTTAAATTAATAAAACACGCTTTTAGGACAGTTTCCAAAATCACTTATTTCAAACGTTTTCAAAAGCAATTAAAGAAATTTAACATTTATTAATTGAATTTAGTGACTGAGGGGAGTTACTACCATTTTTAGCATTCACGTGCTATGAAGGGATTGATTTTTTTAGATTTGTGGGTTATCTTTTATTTAGGTCCCTTGTAGTTTGAGAGTTCATCCTCATTTCAGTGGATAAATAGGTAATAAAGGATTAAATAGCATAAAATACAAACAATTAAGGACCAAAAATGAATTATTAAATTTCTAATAAAACAGGCTATCCGAGAGACTGAAAATCATGGGGGATTTCTACTTTCTAGTTTAGAAATAGGGATAAATCTCAAAATTATACATGAATTTTGATTTCGTATGCAATTTGATATATGAACTTTGATTTGGTGTAATTATATATATGTAACTTTGATTGTGGTTCAAATGCATACATGAAACTTTAATTTTGATTCAATCATATACATTTAAAGAAATAAATAATCAATTTATTTTTATATTGAATAAATATAATTATATGTGCATGCAATATATAAACATAAAATAATCCTATATCAATAATTATGTTAATAATTTATGAAAAATTAATAAAATCAACATTTCATGTTTTATTATAATACTATTATCCCTAAAAGTTTTTCAAATTGATTTTAAATATTTAAAATTATAATATCCTATTTTCCTTGTTTAATTAAATGAATGGTATTTTTGATAAGTGATTTATGAGCTTTAAAAATTTAAATAACGTCCAATTTTGCTACCATAGTGTTTTTATTATTATTTAAATATCAACTTACACACGTGTCATTTATTTGATTTGCCAAATATTAGTAAAAAAACACATCGAACAAAATAAATTTTCCTTGTTTATTCAAAACTAGAATATATATATATTAAAAGTCAACATTTCAGAAAAAAAAAAAAACAAATCTAAACGCATACTTTCAAATCATATCTTATACCACTCTAAATCAGCTACTTATTCTTCATGATTTGCCAGAAAGCCTTTTAGCCGTTAAGCTTACTCTGGCTTCAACCATACCCAATTACTAAAAAGTTCTTCCCCTTAAATTCAGAATTTCATTGCTTTGTATGGATTCGAACTTCTATTTCTTCAATGAAATCATGGGAGTGAATTGGGGATACTATTTAATAGTAGGGTATACATTATTATGATATTTCTATATATTTCACCAATATTTCAAATCATATCTTATACTATTCGCCTTTTTTCCTATCCATCAACCCTCTCTTTCTTTCTTTTCCTTCATTTCCCTTCTCTCTTTTCAGTTACAAATCTATTTTGTGGGTATCTTTATTGTCTTCACAAGTTGTAATGGATAGATGACGATTCCTATCATTGTTGAAACTGTAACAGCCCAATTTCAGAGATATCAAAATAGTGGTTTCGAGACAAAAAATTTGATGAGTAAATTATCATTTTATTATTATTTTAATATCTATGAAATGTTAGTAAAGTCATATTAAAATTTCGTTAAGAAATTTTGATGTTTGCATGACTAATTAAGTGAAAAGGACTATATCGTAAAGAGTGTAAAAGTTGAGTTCTATTGGTTAAAAGGGAAAAAAGGCTGTGGAAAGGAAATATAATGGAATTAAATGGTAATTAGACCATTTAGTGAATTAGTGGATAGTTATGGACAAGGTTTTATTGAAATTTTGATTATTTTTAAAGGGCAAAATTGTAAAATGGTAAATAAAGATAAAAACAAATAAGCTAAAATCATCATATTCCTCCCATTTGTTTTCTTCTCAACCGAATCTTCAATGGAGAAATAGCTAGGGTTCGATCAAACACTTTTCACTTGCTTGGTATGTAGTTTTGCCCCATTTTTAATTATTTCTATGTTTTTGAAGTCGTATTAGCTTAATCTAGCTAGCCCGGGGGTCAACTTGTAAAACTGTTAAAGATTGAGGGTTATACCATGAATGTTCTTGAATGGTTCTTCATGTTAGATGGTAGATTATGAATCTTTGTTGATAAATAAACAAGTTTTACAAAGTGATTTTTTATGAAATTTAGAATTAGGGGCTAATTTGTTAAAGGTATAAATTCTAGGGTTTTATTGAGAAATGATGACAAATATGGGTTGTTTCAAGGTCCCCTTGCATGCTTAGTTAACATGGATTTTGATTAAAATGGTTAGATTTTAATTTATTAGTCTAAGGACTATATTGTGAAAAATTTAAAATATTAGGGGAAAAATAGTAATTTTGCATAAATATGAAATGTGGACTAAATTGAATACTAAAAGTATTAAATGAATTAAATTTGTCTATTTAGATCAAGATAGACCACGTATGAACTTATATTGAGGCAAAGCAAAAGCTTTGGATTAGCTCATTTTAACTTCTACGCCCCTAGTTGTCGAGGTAAGTTCATATGTACAGATGTTATATTCATGTTATTCAAATGTATGTTATTATGTATTCATAATGTAATTGAATGATGTATGTCCAAATCAATGCTATGACGGTTATCGAGTCCCGGTTGGACCTTAGGAATTCGTAGGATACAAATAAAATGTCATTAGGGATTTCACGTTTCAGATGTTGGTCTTGAATGTCCTACCGATGTCTGAGGTCCTGCATTTGCCACAGATACTCTACAGGTTATGTGAGTAGCATCGTGTAGCTTACATTCCAACCCACAGCTCGTGTGAGCAAACCTATTTCACAGCTCATGTGAGCAATAATGTAAAGGAAATGTTACGATTATGTAAAGGCACAGTTCATGTGAGCTTTCTCGAGTACCCGATGAAATTCTAGATGGTTCAATGGGTATGAAAAGGAAATGGAAAGGGTAAGTGTTCAAATGTAATGTATCATGGACCTATGAAAAGGAATGGTGATCTAATGATATGAATACATGTGCAAATTATTATTATGGATGAATTCAATTGAGCCATGTACAAACACACTAACTTGTGTTTTTATGATGATGTATAGGGTTGTGCCAAGCTTGTGGTTTGGATTATAATATGCTTATAGTTTATGTTATGTAAATGAATGGTAAGTTATGTTTTATTTTCTACTAACTTACTAAGCATTATGTGCTTACATAGTTTCTTTAACATATTTTATAGATTATCAGAAGCTCGATCGGTTTGGAAGCTCGTGGGGATCTATCACACTATCCACCATAAATGTTGGTAGTTTTTGAATGTTTTGGCCAAGGTTATAATGGCGTGTATAGGTGGACTTGTAATGGTATTTAGTTGATGATTTGGTGTGTATAAGTTGTGTAAGTTAACTTTGTTGGTACATTTGATGCCTTGCTAGTTGGTGTCATTGTGCTATCTTAAGTTGCATGTTTGGAATGGCTCATATGGTAAGTTTTGAGACGACATGATTATGGTCAAGTTATGAATTTTTTTGGAAAGTATTGAATTAGATATTGATATTTGAAACGTGGTGAAATATGCATGTTTAGGTAAGTTTTGGTGATTGAATTTGAGGTGCCTTGAATGACATATTGGTTAGTTGATTTGGGACTCTTGAAATGGTCATTATATATATATATGTTTTGATAGGGTTTTGATGCCTTGAATATGTGCACAAAAGACCTAAAAGTTTATGCATGAAATGGTATTGGGAATGGTTTGATTTTAGGTAAATTAGGGTTTACACAGCCTGAGATACAAGCGTGTGTCTCAACCGTGTGTAACACACGGCCATATGTCATCTAAGGGTTCCTTTGTATGCAAGTCAGTGAGTTACATGGCCTGGCACACAGCCTGTCACACGGGCATGTACGGCAACTCAGTGAGTTACACGGCCTGTCACACAGACGTGTTGTAATACCCTAAAAGTTACTACAATAAGAAAGTGAGATATTGTTCTTGATATAGTAAAATAAGGAAATAAAGTGACAAAAAGGGAAATTTTGAGATATGTCAACATTGAGAATTATATTATGATATATTAATTCAAGAAAGGACTAAATCGCAAAAGTGAAAAAACTTTTGTGACCCAAGAGTAAATACTTAAAATTTGAGGGGTTAAAATGTAAATATGAAAAATTTAAAGGACCAATAGTGAAAATATTTTAAGGGTGGAATGATCTAGAAACTAAGGAAAATGGATGAATTAGGACCCAATTGAATAAGTTGAAAAGTATGAGGGGTTAAATCATAATTTTACCAAAATGAGTGATGAGTCAATGGAGGAATTTTGAAGAATCATAACGGTCAAAATGATCATTTAACAAGGAATATAATTTTGAAGAGTAATGATGATGTTGGTGATATTTTAGATTAATTAAATGAATAAATATTAGTTTATTAATATTTTAATTTGGCTTTTAATTATATTTTTTATTATTTTATTTAGTATATAAAGGAAAGAAAGATGAAGGATTCTCTTCATTTTTCCATGCTACTAACGTGAGAAGAGAAAAGAAAGAAAGAAATTTTTTTCTTTACAATTTGGTCCTTTCACCAAAAATTCACCATTTTCACCAAGAATTCCAAGAAATTTTCATAATCACCAAGAGAGAAATGTGATAAGGAGACTATAGAGAACAAGAAAATCACCTTGGATTCAAGAAAATGGAAGTTGGAGGAGAGAGAAAATCAAGTTAAAGATTGGAATCAATAGGACAAGGTAAGAACATCAAGATTTCAATATAGTTTTAAGTTTGATATTATTGAAAAGCATGACAATGATGTTAAAGTAGAGTTTTCTTATATAAGGTTATATTTTATTGATATGTTAGTGAAGGGAAATAAGAGGAAGTGATGAGAAATATTATAGAGAAAGGAAATGAGGGTGTTATAAACTTGGTTATTAACATTTTGCACTAAAATAGTTTTGGACAGCAACAGTAGTCTGACTTTGAAAATTCACCAAAATTGTATAAATTGAATTATAGATTAATTAAGGAATTAAATTAAATCCTATTGAGTCTAGTTTTACATAGAAGAAACGTTGTGCAAAAAGAATTTCATATTATGATATATATGAATTTTTGTGAGACAAGGTTAGATTGATTTCGGGTTCCCCTGTTCTGACTTTGGAAAATCATAAAAATTTTAAAAAAATAATTAGGGTTTAAATTTATATTTTAAATTCTTAATGAGTCTATCTTCAATAGAAACAAATGGAAACATCATCCAAACCCTGTACTAAGAGATAATTAATTTTTAGTAAAGAAAGGTCGAAGCTGTCAAACAGCAAAATAGGGATAAATTTGAATATTTTATTGTACTTATTGGCTAAATTATAAATTCTAAAATTTTTATGGTAGAAATTTATTTCAGTCTGGTTTCAAAAACATCAAGTGGATCTTAACTTAGAATTCTGTAGCTCAAGATATAAATAATTTAGTGACTATGACTCAAGTGGACAACTTTGATATGAACACATAAGTAAATAGTGGAATTATAGATCATGTTACATATAAGCATGTTATATACTAAAAGCTAAAGATTCTAACAAATATATATACATTAAGGATGTGGAATGGAGAAGAGGAGGAGAATGAATATATATATATATATATATATATTCAACTAGCAAGGGTTTACATTAAAATGGCTAATTTGCATGTTTAGGCTCAAAGACGAAATTGAATAAAAGTAAAATTTTACAGGGCAATTTTGTAAAATGTCAAAATTACCAAATTGCATGAAATGAATTTTTATTGTCTAAATTAATATATTGAAAGAAATTATTAATATCAAGTGGGTTTAGATCTTTAATTTTGTTGTATGATGATATTATAAAATGATTTTGTTAAATATTGATGTTAGGATCAAATTATGAAAATCCTTAAAATATTAGGGTTTGGTACTAAATTTCTATTTTATTAAGGGCTGTATGATAGCCTAGAATATTTGGATAAATTATTAATTGAGAAAAATTAGTTGATTTGATAGATTAACTAGTTAATAGACTAATTTGCAAAAGTTATAAAAGTTAGGGTAATTGTGTAAATTCAAAATATTTAAGGGTAAAAATTGTGAAATGAATTGGAACTGAAATATATGCTAATGAATGAGTAATTTTATATTTTAGATTAAGATTCCATAGATACTGTGAAAAAGAAGAAAAATAGTGGAATAGTCCCTGAACTCCTGCAATTATTACAATTCAATTCAGGTAAGTTTGTGTAATTAAATTTATATATTTATATGTTTGAATTAAATGTTGTGTATGTAAATTGTGTAATTTCTATGTATGAATATTGATCACATATCCAAAAAATATATGACAAGTATTAAGTCCCTTTTGAACAAATGAAATTCGATGGATACAAGGTTCCCGATATATGGGCTCTCACGAGCTTCTCGTTATAGCTCTTCGGAGCATCCTGATTGGTTGTGTTCTTGCATGCGAACACGCCATAGATCGAAAGATCGTCATGTTATTAGCTCTCATGAGCTTCCCGTCATTTGGTTCTTGCGAGCTTCCCGTTATAGCTCTTCGAAGCGTCCCGATAGGTTGTGATCCCGCATGTGTTGTGGACACACCTTAAATCTTATGAGCATCCCGATATATGACTCTTCGTGAGCTTCCCGTTAATTGGATCTTTGTGAGCTTCTCGATATGGCTTGCTTGAACTTCCCGATATATGGCTATCCGAAGCTTCTCGATTAATGGCTCTTCGGAGCTACCTGTTATAGGCTCGCATGAGCTTTCTGAATATGACTCTTATGAGCTTCCCATTATATAACTCGGATAAACCTCTCGATATTGGCTCACATGAGTTTCCTGTATATGTGCTCGTATGAGCATTCTCGAATATGAATTGACGGATTACAGATTGTACACTTCGTGTCTACTACCCGTGTATCCATTGAATTTAAATGGTTCAACGGGCAAAGTTTTGGTATGAGATAATCTAAATTCGAGACGAATCATTACGAAAATAAATTTGAAATATATAGATATGATTTGTACCTGTTATATGGACACGTAATGTGGAAAGTATATTTATATGGAAATTTGATTATTATTGAGCTCATACATGTTTCTTGATATTTGTACGAATTATATGGAAATGATGGTACTTGATATAATGAAATGAATGATATATGATTATGAAGAAATGGTAAGAGAATGATATGTATCACGATATGTACATATATGAATATTTTTGATATGATGATACAAGGAAATTATGTAAGTTGAGACGAGTAATAAACTCAAGTGTGACATCAATATTGGATTATTCTTGATATGTATAAATTTCATATTTGAAAAGAAGTATTATGATTAAAGTTTATACGAGCTTACTAAGCATTCATTGCTTATGTATTTGTTTTCCTTTACTTTTCAAATTATTGGAAGCTCGATTGGGCTGGAAGCTTGTCGGAGTTGTAGCACACTATCCATCGGTTCTATCGATACTTTCGAATGTTTCGATTTTGGTTATAATAACATGTCTAGGTATTTTGTTTAATGATGGCCTATATGTAATTTTTTGAGTTTAGCCACTTATTTTGGCTTGTTTTGGATGTTTAATTATGGCTTGTTGATATGTGTAATGTTGATTGTAGAATGACATAGAATTGGGTGAGAAATATGGCTTGTAAAATGGCCTATTTTCGTCTACATGGGTAGAGACACGGGCGTGTGTCTCAACCGTATGTGACACACGACCAAGTGACACGGCCGTGTGTCCCCTATATCTTAAAATTGCACAAAACAAAATGCTCACACGGTCTAACACACGGGCGTGTGACTTGGCTGTGTGACCAAAGTCAGTATATTCACATGAGCACGGGCACGGGTTCAAACATAGTCGTGTGTCCTTATTTCGAATGCCTACATGGCTTGAGATACGAGTGTGTCTCCAAACCGTGTGATTCACATGGCCTGGCCATACAGCCGTGTGACCCTTGCAGTGTTGAAAATTTTAAATATTTCTAAATTATTTTTTGAGTTTTCGACTTAGTCCCTATTTGTTTCTAATATGTAATTTGGACCTAGAGGGTTCATTTAAGGGACAATATGTATGATTTTGATTGGTTTCTAATATGAATGCTAGATGAAATGAAATGTCTAATAATTAATTTGTAAACTTCAGTAATGACACGACTGTGTGACCTTACTCAGAGGGTTACACAGGTGATAACACAGGCTGAGACACGGCCATGTGTCCCTATTTCAAAGGTTACACGGCCTGAGACACAGGCGTGTGTCTCAGCCGTGTGAGGCACCCGGCCTGACCACACGACCGTGTGACCCCTGTTTCCCAATTTTTGTGAATTGTTTCTAAGTTATTTCTAAGGCCTTGAGGGCTCGATTTAGGGATGATATGTATGTGAATGATTGATTTACGATATTTTTATGTTATTAAATGAATTTAAGTTTAAATGTTCTGATTGTACGATAATGCTTCGTAACCTAATTCGGCGACAGATACAGGTTAGGGGTGTTATAGAAACACCATCGACCTTCGGAAATTTCTTTTAGAAAATGGGTGGCTCTTTGTTGACTTCTTAATCTGTTTATAATTCGAGAGTATTTTAGAATAATAAATAATTTCACGAGTCGGTTTAGACCCATGTTGTCTTAAGTTTTATATGTTTTTTGTTTGTTCTTCCATTGTTTAATAAGTATTCACTTTTAGATATTTTTGTCTACTCTTGTAGTATGCTTTTTAGTCTTGTTTATGCATCCAGTCTTGCTTTTGCGAGTGATTTTAGGTCTAGTTTTGTCGTTGTCCTCTCTAGTTTGGTGAATGCTCAGTTCTTTTGCCGATTTATGCTCGTCACTTTGGACCATCCGAGGCTGATTTCTTTATTCTATTAAGTGCTTGCAATCACTCCAGATATGTGGTGCTTGAGTTGTGACAGAGCCAATTGTCAATGTGTCGTAATGTTCTATTGATGTTGAGGCTGAAGCCTTTGTTGTGTTGATGGAGCTTGTCCTTCACTGCCTACAACGAGTGCTTGTTGTCCTCCCGAATTGTATGGTCTCATTCATTGAATGAATTTATGAATTTCCCTTTCTAAAAACAAATATTTTAGCCAAAACATTCATGTTACTTGAAACAAATTATTAAAAATTAAGAACAAATTAATATTTTATTAAAGAATAAATTAATATGTAAATTTTTTATGGACAAGCCTTTGTGGTAAAATATAGGATAATTTAATCATTAGTCACTAAATTGTGATGTAAGTTTTTGTTTTGGTCATTTAACTAAATAAAATTACAATTTGGTTACTGAACTATTCGAAAGTGTTCATTTAAGTCACTAAATTATTCGAAAGTTTTTATTTAAGTTACTAGGCTGTTAAGTTTTAGTTTTAAAAAAGTTCCGCCAACGAGTTCCAAGCGATAATTCCATGATCGATACTGTGGACTAGTACCCATCAATGAGTAGAAGAACATACCTCAGGTCCAAGCCGATCTGACAGTTAGTGTCGAAGATCGGAGAAAAAAAACTATTTAAATTTTGGTTTTGCAAATTCATGATATCCTAAGCTATTTCATGGAAAAAAATGAATTGTAAAAGAGAAAGAGAAAGAGAAAGAGAACTTTCGATTTGATTGGTGCAGAAGTGTGAACAGAGAAAGCCATATAGCATCAATTTTAACAACGCAATGACTTAATTGAAAAAAATTCAAATAGTTCAATGACCAAATGTAAACTTTTTTAGTTATGTGACCAAAGCAAAAATTTACTTATAATTTAGTGACTAATGATATAATTTACTCTAAAATATATTAAATTCTCAAATAAAAACTTAATTTAAAACCTTGAACACAATATTATTAAGATGGACAATCAAGAACTTTTAAAAATTAAATTAAAACAGACGAATAGAACACTTTAATCATAAAAAAGTTCAATTAATAAACTGTGTAAGCTCTCCATTAATGTGTATAATATGAAATTAAAAATGGTTTTCTTTGTAGTTTACTTACCGGAAATAATAATTTTTATCAGAATTTCGTATCACGTGTTTAAAATTATATGGATCGATGTTGGCTCAACAGTTACTTGCTTTCGTGGGAATATTTCCATCACATGGTTTATGAATTACGGGGAGCTGTGACTTTTGGACCGCCATTGAAATGTCTTTGCAATTAATTTCTTGCACATGTCTTGAATAAAATAGTGAATTCTAAGTAACTTTTAGCAAAAGGTTAAAAAAATATATTCGATGCATTACTATTACATGCATTATTAATAAACAATAACATGAAACCTACTTCGCTATTAAATAAAATAAAATTATCAAAGATTTATAAATAAATACTAATAATTTTATTTAAATATAATTAAATGTTAATTTATTATAACAATTATAAATAAATATTAATAACACTCGAGTTTACGGTTTAGGATATCGAGTTTATGGTCTAAGGGTTATAATGATTAGTATATTTTGAGTTTTAACATTTATTTCTATTTAGTTATTGTTTAATTATGTTTAAATAGAATTATTATTGATTAATTGTGTGTTGTGTTATTATTGACTAATGATGCATGAAGAGCATCAAATATTTTCCCATAAAATAAAAGTTTATATAAATTAATTGAATTAAATATGATCTCATACTAAAACAAAAATTAATTCCTTATGGTCAATTCTCCTTGGCTTCTTTAATTTCATTGCTTTCAGATTATAGCTTCATAGGATCAATTGGTCATACTTTGCCACTAAAAACTTTAGTAATTTGCGTTCACTTGAATCAAATGAGACAAACTTGCATGAAAGCATAGGGTGGGCTGTACTTGAATTCGATTCAGCTTTGGCTTTGCACATGCTGAATTTTGACATGTTTCGTTAGTTTTAAACGCTTAAACTGCTATTGCATGTTTTATCCCTCTCCATATCTGGTTCAGAGATCAATCTCACGTGTATTTTGTTTTTCAACTAAGCATTGAGCAAAGCAATAAGCATGCAAGGACATGGAAATAGTCTCAATAAAAAGGAAGTCGTGATCTAAAATTAAAGGTAAATTATTAAATTTGAATCTGAGACATATTGCATAACATATGGTATGCTAAACTTTGAATTTTGGACTTGATTTAATTCTTGATTTGAACTTGAAGTGAGATCCACATGATCTAAAAATTTTACATTCAGCTGACTTATTTTGACTGCTAAAATGATAGGTACAATATGTCCCAATACGCGCAGCTCGATTAAGCACTACACCAAAACAGACTTTTAGCAGCATTTTTAGCGGCGTTTGGATAAAAAATGCCGCTAAAGATCGATCATTAGCGGCGCTTTATAAAAAATGCCGCTGAAAATAAGAATTAGCGGCGTTTTCCAAAAAGCGCCGCAAAAAACTAAGCCCAATGGCGCCGTGTTCCAAGCTTTCGGGGATTTAGTGGCGTTTTGAAGAAAGCGCCGCTAATGCTCAGGGCTTTAGCGGCGTTTTTGGGAAAGCGCCGCAAAAAAAACTAAGCCCAACGGTGCCGTTTTCTAAGATTTCAGGGATTTAGCGGCGTTTTTAAGAAAGCGCCGCTAATGCCCAGGGCTTTAGTGGCGTTTTTGGAAAAGCGCCGCAAAAAAACTATGCCCAACGGCGCTGTTTCTGAGCTTTCGGGGATTTAGAGGCGTTTTTGGGAAAGCTCCGCAAAAAAAAACTAAGCCCAACGGCGCCGTTTTCTGAGCTTTTGGGGATTTAGCGGTGTTTTTGGGAAAGCGCCGCAAAAAAAACTAAGCCCAACGGCGCCGTTTTCTGAACTTTCGGGGATTTAGCGGCGTTTTTAAGAAAGTGCCGCTAATGCTCAGGGCTTTAGCGGCGTTTTTGGGAAAGCGCCGCAAAAAAAAAAAGCCCAACGGCGCTGTTTTCTGAGCTTTCGGGGATTTATCGGCGTTTGTAAGAAAGCCCCGCTAATGCTCAGGGATTTAAAATAATTTAAATTATTTGTTAAAAATGGAAAAATTAAAATACTATTATTTAAAATAATTTTAAAGTTTTTTGGATACATTACTGATTTTTTAGCTTATATATTAAATAATTTCTTATATAATCGTAAAAGAGATAGCATTAATTTTGAAATATTGAATTAATTATCACTATAGAATATGGTTAAGAGTTTAAAGAGTAGGTCGGGGTATGAATTTAGGGTTTGTGATTTAAGGTTTAGAGGTTAAGTGCTATGCTTTAAGGGTTAGGGGATTTAGGGTTAGGGGTTAGGGATTTGGGGTTTAGGGTTTCAACAGTTAGGTTAGAGTTTAATTTTAGATTATTTAGTTTTATTAATTTTTATATTAAATATGTTCTTATATATTTCTAAAATAGATAATAATAAATTTAATATATTGAAATTATGAGTATATAGTTTATATTATTTAAGAGTTATATAATAGATAGATTATCACTTTATGCATGTAGATTGATTGGTTAATTAAGGGTTTAAGCTTAAACCTTAAGGTTTATACATTGAAACTTGTTAAATGATACAATTAATTAATACTTGTATATTTAAAAACATTTAAACCTAACCATTTGATATTTTTGATATGGATCGATATATATATATATATATACACACACAGTAATTAATTAATTAAATTGGATAGGACCAAAATATAAGAAAATATAAAATAAAAAATATAAATGAAATAAAAAACTAAAATTTATACATGTCTCAAATACTTTTAAATATTACTTAAAATTTTAATAATTATTTACATAAAATTTAAATGAAATATACAAAAAATAAATAAATAAAATATATGATATTTAGCGGCGTTTTTAACAAAAAACGCCGTTACTATATATTCAAATTTCCCAAAACGACACCGTTTGGATAGAGATTTATTAGTGGCGTTTTTACAAAAAACGCCGCAAAAGGTAAGCAATAGCGGCGTTTTTATAAAAAATGCCGCAAAAAATAAATCAATTTATAAAAAATAAATTAAAAAATTTTGTGCATAGTAAAATGACGTCATTTTGTTCAAAATAAAATAATTTTTTGTCGCGTTTTTATGATAAACGCAGCAATAGATAATTAATAGCGGCGTTTTAATCACGAGCTTCAAAGAGAAAATCTGTTAGAGAAAATAGAGTTAGGTGAATTTAGATTTTATTAAAATTATAAAAAAAAAAGTTTTATTATAACATATTTTGTTTCGTTTTTTTAAGTATCATATTCTATTAATGTATGAAAAAGAGAATATAGTTTAAGTGAAAGTAAAATAGTATATTAATCACCTACTTTTTCTTCTTTTTTGACTTGTATATATATACATATATATATATATATATATATGTTATATGGCAGGTGACGAAAGAAAAATTAGGAGACAGAATTACAGCACTTCACCAACTTGTTCACCATTTGGGAAGGTATAAGAGAAATGTCTTTGAAAAATGGGAATACGGGTTTTGTTTAACTGTCTCAATTGCTTCTCGACAAAACCCAGTTTACAACATTTCTGACGTTATAAAATCTTGATTCCTTACTGATTCTGCTGAATTTGTGTTTATGGTTGTCGATATATGATGTTTGTTGTTGTATATTGCTTTTGAGTTTTACAAAAGTCGAAGAGAAACATTTTTAAGAATGGGAATTCAGGTGTTGTTTAACTGTCCGAATTTCTTCTTAACAAAACCCCATTTTATGACATATCCGAAGCTATGAAATCTTGATTCCTTGATGTTTCTGCTGGATTTGTGTTTATGATTGTTGATATATGCTATTTGTTGCTATATATTGCTTTTGAGTTTTTCAAGAGTCGAAGAAAAATGACTTTTAAGAACGGGAATCTGTTTGTCGTTTAACCATCCGAATTGCTGCTCTGGTCGTATGATCGATGTTGAGAATATCTTTTTCTGGTCGTTTAACATTATTGTCCTATTGGATTAATTCCATGTACATATAAATTATATATATACCCAGGTTATTAATTTCATGTTTTTATGGTGCATATTGACTGAGAATGGTAGCATCTAATGGCTGAATCAGCAAACATGTTGAAGACAGTAGAGGATCTTGAAGTTTCAAGAAAGTATTGGTCTTTTTATAAGATTCAACCCCCCACCAAAATATATATTGGGGTTAAAATATAAGGTAATTCCATGTACTCTGAAAAATTTTGATCCATCTTTGTCTCTCACTGTGATGAACATTAAAGGCTTTCTGCTATGCAGCAATAAGCTCCAGTTGCAGGCTTTTTGACATATGTATAATTATCTCGGCACTCACAAATGCTTTTGCCTGCCAAGGATGTTTCTGGTCTACTTAGATGAACAATGCTTGTTTGTTTTTTTGTTTTCTTTTAACTATAAATGATAAGAATGGAGTCTTAATGACAATTATTATCAATGCTCTTTTACTCAGTTTGCAAGTGTGAGCTAAGAAGAAAAGCTATTTTTTTTCTTGTTTGTAAAATTGCTAAAATGTGTATGCTTATGATAGAAACGTGTGTGCTAAAACTGACTACTGCAAATATGACAACCAACTCGTCACACTTTTTAAGTCTTCGCTCTACTTTGCAGGCCTTGTTTCTACATTTGGAGCCTCCTATGTTACTAGAAACAAAGGACGTCGAGCCAGCATCGTTGTTGGTGCAGTCAGCTTCTTCCTAGGAGGAGCTAGCAATGCAGGTGCGGTGAATATCACAATGTTGATCATAGGACGCATTCTTCTTGGTGCGGCATCTAAATGTGTTTGGTATTTTAGGAATCCAACATTTATTGATGCACTTAGAGATTTGGATGATCCTCTTACAATGGTGCACCTGTTTGCAATGTTAACTTTGAATCTTTGAATCTTTGGATTTAGGATTTGTTTGAATTATCCTTCTAATTAGTTACTTTTCTCATTTCCTACTGGATAGAAATGTGTTTGACTCTGGATATTTTCATCATTTCTGGCAAGAATGCTTGATTTTTATTACAGTCTGATTATGGTTTTAGTCCCTTTGTTATCATTTGATTTTAATTTAGTATAATTTGGTTTCTTTAATTTTATAATATTGACGTGAATTTAAAAAAAAATGGTAGATATGTGAATTTATTATTTGTTAGGATTGATTGGAATTTTAGGTGCTCATTTATTTAAACATAATATTTTAATTCTAAATTTAAATTTATTAATTTTTATATTTAGCTTTAAAGTTAAAATTTTAATAGAAATTTTAATATTAATTAATATTTTTTATCCTTAAAAGTATATAGTTTAAACTTTAATTTTCAAAAACATAATATAATATTTATTATAGAAATAAATATTATTTAATTAAAATATTTTTTAAAAAGTCATGTTTTTAGCGGCGTTTGTCAAAAAGAGCCACTAAAAGTCTTCTTTATAGTGGCGTTTGTTGTAGAAGCGCCGCTAAAGGTCATGATCTTTAGCGGCATTTGTGTTAGAAGCGCCGTTAAAGGTCTTGTTCTTTAGCGACGTTTGTGTTAGAAGCGCCGCTAAAGGTCTTGTTCTTTAGCGGCGTTTGTGGTAGAAGAGCCGCTAAAGGTCTTGTTCTTTAGCGGTGTTTGTGGTAGAAGCGCCGCTAAAGGTCTTGTTCTTTAGCGGCGTTTATTTTTAAAAACGTCGCAAACGTTAGTGACGTTGTCAACAGTGGCATTTTTTGCGGCGCTTGCCGCAAATACTTTTAGCGGCGCTTGCCGCAAATACTTTTAGCGGCGTTAAAAGCGCCACTAAAGGCCTAAAAAAACGCCACTAAAAGCCTATTTTGGTGTAGTGAAGGTTTAGGGCATGTGTGGATGGATGGTGCGAAAAGTACTACTGCAATTCAAAGATAGTGGCAATACATTTTATTCTATCCATGACTATGCTCATATATGTTAAAATGAATCATATGTTTGTACATTTATTTTGTTGTTGATTATGCTCGTATATAATTTCTTTGGGAAATGGCTATCGTTTTGTTGTAATTAAGAAATATTATGATTCAGAACTTTAAGATTTTAGGTAACTGTTGTAACTTCAAAATATATCGTCAAATATAATAAATGAACCAATTTGAGTTTTCTTAATTTTAAGATTTAAGAGTTAATTGTGCCAAACATCTCTAAACTGTGGCTCTCATTTTGAATTGGTTCTTAGATTTTAAAACATTTTAAATGCATCTTTAAACTATCGGTGTCATATAAACAAGATTCTTCCGTTACTAAAATCGTTTATTTAATCTTTAAATGAGACGTCAAATATTATGTGATATAATTAAAATGAAATTTTAAAGAAAAATAAATATTGTAAAATAGATGCTGTAAACATCTTGATTTTTGAGGTTTTGGAACTTTTGTAGAAGCTATCGTTCAGGTCTCTTATAGTTTTTAATTTTAAAAGTTGTGCAACACATTTTATTTTTCTTTAAAATTTTATTTTAAATTACGTTGCATAAGATTTTACATATCATTTAACGGTAAAATTAATAGTTTCAATAATGGAAGGCTTGATTGATCTAATATCAATAGTTTGGGGATGTAATTAGAATATTTTAAAGTTTAAGGACTAATTTAAAATAATGATCATAATTTAGGGATGTATATTGCAATTAACTCTAATTTTAAATGTGCAAGATTAAAGTTTATATATATCTTCTGAGATAATTTATTAGAAATTACATTAGTATTATAAAATAAACAATAAAGAAAGTAAAAAGAACAAAAATAGGAGAATAAATAGAGAATGATATATTTTTATTCATCAATGAGATATCAACAGTGTTTCTCCAAAGTCTACATTTATAAACACAAGAATAGGGGTGAATGTTCGATCGAATCGAGTAAAAAAAATTTGAGCTAACGAGTCCTATTCTATCAATTTCAAATTGAGTCGAGTGAAATGAAATTTGAGTCAAGTTAATTCGAGTGAAATTGTTTGAGTTAAACTAAAAAGTAAACATATCAAATTAAAATCTTGTTACAATATAACTAATTCTATATTGGAGGATATAAATTTGAAACCAAATACATTTGAAACTTTTTCAAAGCAAAATAAGAGAAAAAAAAAGATACTTTAGTATGTTAAACTTAAATTGTTAATTTACTTATTTAGGTCCCAAAATTATAAATTTTTTATATATTCTTTAGAATTTTTATTTTTTATAATTTTTAAAATATAAAGTTTAAAATTTTAAAAATATTTTGAATTTTAAAATTATTTTGAATTTTTAAATTTTTGTTGTGAGAGAGACTAATTGATTATTTTCAAAATTCACGGGGCCCAAAGAGGTATTTACACCAATCTATTATTTGAGTTATTCGATTGTAAAATTCAACTTGAATCGAACTCGAAAATCAAATTACTTATTTGAGTTGACTCGAAAAAATTAAATAACTCAATTTGATTAACTCTAAATTTATTTTTTTGATTTTTTGAGTCGAATTGAGTTTTCTCAACCCTACACAAGAAGTATAAATGATACAAAATTCCACTCCTAATGACATTAGAATCCTAAAGTATATCAAACTTCTTATACTAATGGACATTCACTTTAGAATAATAAAACATTTATAACACTCCCCTTTGATGTATATTCATAGATTATGTTCCTCTTTAAAACTTTACTAAGATAAAACCCAATGGTTAAAATTTTCTTAGTGAAAAAAGAGTACACATATTCATAATACACATAACATGTTGCCTCATAAAAAAACTATTACTAGGAAAACCCAGTGGGACAAAACTGATGTGTTGTAAATCGATATGGTAAATTAGGCCATTTTCACACTTAATGAGATTGTTTTCAAGTTGCATTTAGAGTCATTTTGTGTGTTTTAGCATTAGTATTAGGAGGTTAATTAGATGTTGATTTTGATTAGGTTTTCACATGTTTTGAGCATTTATATTAATTACCTTCAATTATGAACTTATTCACTATGAAAATGGTAATTCAAGTCTCAAGTGGATGTTAGAATGAAGGAGAACACAAGTGGTGAACACAAGGAGAACACAAGTCGCAACCAAGCTTATACTAACTTGCCAAGAAGTTTCCATCACCATCCCTTGTTACGACCATAGAAGAAGTGACGTCGTAACCACGATCTCACTAAGTTGAATACTGAGGTTGCTTATTCATCCATGGTTGTGACCATTAAAATGGACTTGTCACGACCATGAGGCCATTGACTTGGAGGTGGAATAAGTGAGATGGAGCCATTGTGACACCCCAAACACGGCCTAGACGTTATGGCCGAATCCGGGAGTGTTACGAAGAAGGTTTTTGAAACCGATGATACTTCGATAAAACATCCAAGTTTAATAAAACATATTCATTTATATACTTATTACTGATCGTTACATGTTATCCTTTAAGGTTAACCAAATCATTTCGCAGCGGAAGTTTGAAAAACCGTTTAAATCAAAACCACATTGTGTTTTCAAAAACAACATTTGTTCGCGTAAAATAGATATTTTGTCTATTCGTCGTAGTCTAAAAATCATAACGCATCCGAAACAAAAATTTAAACCAAACAGTCCAGAAAGTCCGGAGAGTCCAAAAATTACAAAACTCTTACGAAAATCAGAATTTTAGTAAAAACCATTAAATTATAATAATGGAAAAAAACAATCTCCCGTCAAGTGGTCACCACTGAGCCTCCGTCGCATCGACCCGCCTATTTCTGTGGATTACCTGAACAGAACAAACAAATAGATGTGAATTTTCGTAGACTCAGTGTGTAACCCAACAGAAATCGCCATGCAACATACACAGAATTTCATGTACAGTCTGATGTATATTCGGACCTAAATCCATAACAGATACAAATATCAGCATCAGATAAGCAGAACAGATATACAAAATCCTACCCCTATCCTCTACACACCATCTCCGACCATCCTATCACACCATGTGAGGTTAAAAACACCCACCCATCCCAACACACTATATAGGGTCGATGCGACATGTAACGGAATAATATGCAGCCAAGCTGCTAGAATATAGGCGAAAGGTCGTCGTACAGATAATTTCCTCCACATTTGCAAATCCCACTCCAAACACAGATACAAAATACAAAAACAGAATTAATAAATTTAACATGCTTAACATGCTCGTATATAGATAACATGCATACTTAAACAGTACGGTCAAACATACATATCAATTTCTACTCAGATCAGACTATCAAAATATTAGATCACATGAAAAAGGGTTTGATTAGCCCTTATCGACCTTATGGTAGGCCCACAGTTGATTGGAACGACCCGTGCGACCATAGGGAAAATTTTAGAATTCTCAGCCCATATGCCCATATGGCTTGCCCGTGTGGGCCCACACCCCTAGATTGGCCTTGCCCCTGTAACCAACACGGCTTGGCCCAAAACCCATAGGCCTGTGTGGCCCACACGGCCAATCTGGCCTAACCCGTGTAGCCCACACGACCACACACACCGTCACACGGTCGTGTCATACGCACGGCTACACCTTCGTCAGTCACACAGTCGTGTCTCGCACACGGCCAACCACATAGTTGGGCACACGCCCGTGTGGCGTCAACAGTGCCCATTTTTCAGCTTTCACTGAACTTCGATTTTTCATGTTTAGGGAACACACCTGGTACAATTTTGATGTGAAACTACTCCCGAGACCACCAGCACCTAAAAACAAAATTCCAACGATCAACTCTAAGTATCAAAACACCAATTATCAAAACCCCAATTGACATACTTGAACATAGTACACAAACGAAAATTTCAATAACTTAACAGAACAGTGACGACATCCCTAACATTCTACACGATAGATGAAGAATTTTGATCCCCTTGATTAGCACCTAACACCAAAATACACAACAATAACAAAACCAAAAACGACCTACAATCGCACAAAACTTCAAGAGCACTTACCAATCACAACTCGAGTAGGAATCAGAAAACCAAAATGCAGAGATTGACGACAGTTTTTGAATGAAAAAGGAGAAGGTGCAAAGAAATGGGAGAACAAACTGACGTCAGTTTCTTTTTAGAAGATAGAGAACAAATTTTGAAAAAAGTAAAATAAAATAAAATCAAACACAGGACCTCCAGCACACTAACTCCTTACCACTCAAACCAGCAAGCTCATTCTGATATGGGTTTACAAAGAAAATTACAATAAGCCTACACAGTAGGGATAAGGCTAGGATAAAAATAACAGAGTTTGCTAAAAGTGAGACTTAAACCCAAGACCTCTCACACACACCTAGAACACTTAGCCACTAAAACAGATACACATTTGTGCCAAATTTCACAAAAAAAACTTAAATTATTCAGGGTGTTACAACTCTACCCCCTAAAAGAAATTTTAGCCTTGAAATTTACCTGATCCGAACAGATGAGGATACTACTGACACATCAAGTCCTCAGGTTCCCACATGGCTTCCTCAGTGCCATGATTCCGCCACAGAACCTTTACTAATGATATGGACTTCCTTCTCAGAACCTTGATATCTCTATCCAAAATTTGAACTGACTCCTCCTCAAAAGTCAAGTTCGGTTTAACTTCGATCTTCACAACAGAGACAATGTGAGATGGATCAAACTCATACCTCCTCAACATCGAGATGTGAAGCAAATCATGGATACGGTCTAACTTTGGAGGTAGCTTTAACTGATAAGTAATCAGCCCTACACGTCTTAGAATCCAATACGGCCCAATAAATCTAGGACTTAACTTGCCCTTACGACCAAACCGCAGAACTTTATTCCACGGAGATACCTCAAAGAATACGAAGTCACCCACAGTTTCGATATCTCTCATTTTTAGATCTCTATAAGACTTCTGTCTATTAGAAGCTACCTTTAGACAATCCCGAATCAGCCTAACCTTATCTTCAGTCTCGAAAACCAACTCAGGACCAAAATCTGTCTCTCACCCAGCTCAGTCCAACATAGCAGAGTACGCCATTTATGACCATACAAAGCCTCGTAAGGTGCCATCTAAATGCTAGACTGGAAACTATTGTTTTAGACGAACTCAACTAACGGCAGAAAATCCTCCCAACTACCTCGAAAATCAATCACACAACTTCGAAGCATATCCTCTAGTATGTGAATCACCCTCTTAGATTACCCATCAGTCTGAGGATGGAATGTAATACTGAAGTTTAATCTCGAACCCAGAGCCTCATGCAGTTTATTCCAGAATTGAGAAATGAAGCAAGGATCCTTATTAGAGATTATTGAAATCAGAATCCCATGCAATCTTATAATCTCAGAGATGTAGAGTTTCGCTAACTTTTACAGAGTGTAGTTTGTCTGTACCAGAATAAAATGGGCAGACTTGGTCAATCGATCCACGATGACCCAAATAGAATCCTTCTTAATGGGTGTCAAGGGCAACCCACTAACGAAGTCCATCGTCACTCGTTCCAATTTCCATAAGGGAATCTTAACATGTTGTAGCCAACCTGAAGGCAGCTGGTGCTCAACCTTAACTTGCTAGCACGTCAAAAAATGAGCAACAAAATTTGTTACCTCACGTTTCAAACTTGGCCACCAATACAGCTTACGAATATCCCAGTGCATCTTATTACCATCAGGATGCATAGCATAAGGACTACTATGTGCTTCCATTAAAATCGACTGTCTCAAATCAGAATCATTTAGTGCACAAACCCGTCCTCCAAAACACAAAATCCCATCTTTATTCAGCCCAAAATCAGAAGTACTGCCACTCTGAACCTGACAAAACCGCAAACCTAAAAACTCATCACCCAACTATTTTTCCCAAATCTACCTAATCCAGGTCGGCTTAACTTGCAACTCAGCTAACAAACCCCTATCATCAAACAAACTGAGTCGAGCAAACATTGCTCTCAAATCAGACATCACTCTATGACTGAGAGCATCAGCCACCATATTAGCCTTACCGAGATGATACTCTACCACACAATCATAATCCTTAAGCAGCTCAATCCATTTATGCTACCTATGATTCAACTCATTCTGAGTAAGGAGGTACTTGAGGCTCTTGTGATTGGTGTAAATGATACACCTCTCACCATACAGGTAGTACCTCCAGATCTTTAATGCAAACACCACAGTAGCTAACTCGAGATCATGCGTCAGATAATTTCCCTTGTGTGACTTAAGCTGTCGGGATGCATAAGCCACAACCTTACTATCTTGCATCAGAACACATCCCAAAATGACGTACGACACATCATTATACACCACAAACTCCTTACCGAATTCATGCTGTATCAGAATAGAAGCCCGAGTTAGAACAGACTTAAACTTCTTGAAGCTCGATTGTTGTACATCGATCCAAACAAAAGGAACATTCTTACTCAAAAGCTTAGTCAGAGGAGCTACAATTAGTAAGAACCCTCAACAAATCTCTGATAATAGCTCTCAAGACGTAAAAAACTACGGATCTCAGAAACGTTCTTAGGTTGTTTCTAATCAAGCATGGCCTCAATCTTTCTAGGATCAAATCGGATCCCCTCAGCAGAAACCACATGCCCCAGAAAAGTTACCTGTCGCAACCAGAACTCATATTTGCTCAACTTAGCATAGAGCTATTTCTCTCGGAGTATTTGAAGCACTACTTTAAGATGCTCATTATGCTCACCCTCAGTCTTAGAGTACACCAGGATATCATCGATGAAGATCAGGATGAATTGATCCAAATACGGCTGAAAAACTCCATCAGATCCATGAATATACTTGGAGCATTCGTCAAACCAAAGGGCATAACTAGGAACTCGTAGTACTCATAATGAGTCCCAAATGTCGTCTTATAAATATTAGCTGCCTTAACTCTAAGCTGATGATACCCAAAACGAAGATCTATTTTCAAGAATACCGCAGCCCCACGAAACTGATCAAACAGGTCGTCGATCCTCGGAAGTGGATACTTATTTTTCACATTCAGTTTATTCAACTGCTGGTAGTCGATACACATCCTCATGGTACCATCCTTTTTCTTCACAAATAAAATGGGTGCCCCTTACGGGGACACACTTGGACAGATGAAACCACGATCTAGAAGCTCTTGAAGTTGAGCCTTAAGCTTTATAAGCTCCTTCAGTGCTATACGATATAGAGCGATGGACACCGGAGCTGTACCTAGTAGAAGCTCAATGCTGAACTCAACTTCTCGATTCAGATGTAAACCCGATATGTCCTCAGGAAAGACATCCAGAAATTCCCTCACTTTTCTAATATCCCCGAAAGAAGAACCCCCATAAATTGAAACACTGACGTAGGCCAAATACGCCTCACACCCTTTCCGAACCAATTTCTCATCCACTAAAGCAGAGATCACATTAGATAAGTAACCCCATTGCTCACTGATCACAACCACCTCCTTATCATCCCCAATCCTTAGAACAACCCTCTTAGTCACACAGTCTAAACTCACTTGGTGTTCTACCAATCAGTCCATACCTAGAATTAAGTCGAACTTCCCAAACGGTAGCTCTTTCAAATTTACTGAAAACATAGCCCCTTGTACCTTTAACGAAACATTCCTATAAAGTCTATTTACCTGAACAGACTATCCCAACAGAATCAGTACAATAATCTCACTAGAAGTACACTCAACAAAAATCCCCAAGTTCTCAAAAATAGAACTAGCTACATAGGAGTATGTAGAACCTATGTTTATCAAAGCAATATATGGAGAAAAAAAATAAAGAACGCACCCGTGATCACATCAGGGGCATTTTTGTCCTTTCAGCGTTGAGCAGCATAAACCAGTGCAAGTTACCTTGCCTCAGTCTACTTAGCACCTCTGCCCAGTGCTCTCTGTCCTCGGCCTATGCCATTACCACCCCTAGCCGATCCTCAGCCCCTAGGCGGTTACTGTACTACCCTCTGAGGCTGAACAGTACCCGGTCTTAAAGCTTGCATCTGATTAGCATGATGTGGACACTCTCTAGTCTGGTGCTCAAAAGACCCACAACGCAATCAAGCTCCTAATCTCCTCCAACACTTGCCCGGATGGCGCCTACCACACTCACCACAAGGCTGAATCCCAGCAGAAGCAATAGGAACTCCTACTCTAACAAGCTCATCAAGTCTGGCCCGTTTCTTAGGCCTCTGAATAGAACTAGAAGGCTCTGAATTCTCTTATTCTTGCTTCTCTCACGATCTCTATTCTAGCGCTCCACGCGCTTAACCTTTTCAGTGATCCTCACCTTATCCACAATAACTTCAAACTCTTGCTCCCTCTATGGAGCAATCAATACCCTCAGACTATCCCTCAAGCCGTCCTTAAAACAAACACATTTCTTATACTCGGATGCCACAATGCCTCGAGCGTAATAGCTCAGTCTCCAAAACTCAGCCTCATACCTGGCCACAGATTTATCACATTGTGTGAGATTCATGAACTCACACCTACGAGCATCAATATAGCTCGGGCCCATATACTTCCCCTAGAAGGCAGTCTAAAAGTAATCCTAGTTCAGACGATCTAGTTGAATACCCTCCTCAATTGACAACCACCACTGATATGCCTCATCGCGAAGTAAAGAATTGCACCCTTCAATTTCTGCTCAAGAGTGTAGTCGATGTCGTTCATTATCCTCTCGGTGGCCTCTAACCAATACTCGACTAGAATAGGGGCGACTCTAGTGATGCCCCTAAATAGCTCAGCTCCATTGGACCAGATTCGTTCAGTTATCGAGCAACGACCCTTAGATCTAGAATAGGGTCCAGCGACCCTTTCTAACACTCTCAACATGGGTTGGGATAGTGCGTCGTCCCCAACCGAGTGGCTTTGGGACCCACATTAAGTAACAGGTGAAACCAGTGTCTCACTCGTATCCAAATTTGACATACTGCCCAGAGAGGAAGACTCAACTTGATTCCCCTACGGTGCCCGCCGCCCACGAATACCACAAACGCGAGTTCCACGAGCGCTCATCGTATTTTCAATTTTATCTACATTATAAAATTTTATGCATCAGTTCTACTGTTTATTAGCAGATAATTTAAGCTCAAGTTATCAGAAGTTTGAAAAACTGTTTAAATCAAAACCACACTCGTGTTTTCAAAAACAACATTTTTTCCCGTAAAATCTATATTTTGTCGATTCATCGTAGCCTAAAAATCATAATGCATCCAAAATAAAAATTTAAACCAAATAGTCTAGAAAGTCCGGAGAGTCCAAAAATTAAAAAAACTCTTACGAAAATTAGAATTTTAGTAAAAACCATTAAATTATAATAACAAAATTCTCCTGTCAAGTCGTCACCGCTGAGCCTTCGTCACACCAACCCGCCTATGACCGTGGATTACCTGAACAAAACAGACAAATAGATGTGAGTTTTAGTAAAATCAGTTGTAACCCAACAGAAATCGTCATGCAACATACGCAGAATTTCATGTACAGTCAGATACAGATTCGGACCTAAGTCCATAACAGATACAGATATCAAAATCAAATAAGTAAAATAGATATACAGAATCCTACCCCCATTCTCTACACACCATCTCCGACCATCCCATCACACCACGTAGAGTTAAAAACACCCATCCATCCCAACACACTATATAGTGTCGATGCGACACGTAACAGAATAATATGCAACCAAGTTGCCAGAATATAGGCGAAAGGCCATTGTACAGATCACTTCATCCACAAATGTAAATCCCACCCCAATCACAGGTACAGAATATAAATATATAATTAATAGATTTAACATGCTTAACATGCTCGTATATAGATAACATACATACTTAAACGGTCAAACATACATATCAATTTCTACTCAGATCAGACTATTAGAATATCAGAATACATGAAAAAGGGTTTGATTAGCCCTTATCGACCCTACAATAGGCCCACAGTCCATTGGAAAAACCCGTGCAACCCTAGGAAAAATTTTAGAATTCTGGGCCCACATGGCTATGCAGCTTACTTGTGTAGGCCCACACGCCTGAATTGGCCTCGGTCATGTGGCCCACACGGCCTGGCTCAAAACCCATATGCCCAACTTGGCCTAGCCCGTATGGCTCACATGGCCACACTCACACCATCACATAGTCGTGTCATGCGCACGACCACACCTTCGTCAGTCACATGACTGTGTCTCGCATACGGCTAGCCACATGGCCAGGCACACGCCCGTGTGGTGTCAACAGTGCCCCCTTTTTTGGCTTTCGTCGAACCTCAATTTTTTGTGTTTAGGGAACACACCTGTATGATTTTCATGTGAAACCACTTTCGAGACAACCAACACGTAAAAATAGAATTCCAACGATCAACTCTAAGTACCGAAACACCAATTATTAGAACCCCAATCGACATACTTGAACGCAGTACACAAACCAAAAGCTCAATCACTTACCAGAACAGTTACAATAGCCCTAGCACTCTACACGATAGACAAAGAATTTTGATCCCCTTGATTAGCACCTAGCACTAGAATACACAATAATAACACAACTGAAAATAACCTACAATCGTACAAAACTTTAAGAGCACTTACCAATCATAACCCAAGCAAGAATCACATAACCAAAACACAGAGATTGTCTACAATTTTTGAACGAAAAAGGAGAAGGTAGCAAAAAGAAAGAAAGAAAAAAAAATGAAAGTGCAAAGAAGGGGAGAACAAACTGACGTCAGTTTCTTTTTGGAAGAGAGAGAAAAAATTTTGAAAAAAATAAAATAAAATAAAATCAAAACAAATAATATCTAATCCTAACCTTCCACTAACCACTAAATCCCACTAACCCACTAGCTCTCAACTCTTTCAGAATTTTGGTTCCTCCAAACCTCTATCAGACCCTCGAAGCAAAAATTATCACCCTCGCTTACGCAAGGATTCGAACACAGGACCTCTAGCACACTAATTACTTATCACTTAAACCAGCAAGCTTATTCTGATACGGGTTTACAAAGAATATTACAATAAGCCTACACAACAGGGATAAGGCTAGGATAAAAATAACTGATTTTTTTTAAAATGGGACTTGAACCCAATACCTCTCTCACAGACCCAGAATACTTAGCCACTGAAATAGATACACATTTGTGTCAGATTTCACAAAAACAGACTTAAATTATTCAGGGCGTTATAGCCACTTTCGTGACATAAAAGTTTTCTTATTGCGACTACAACCCTTTGAATAGAATAAAGCTTGAAACGGAGATACCATGGTCGTGACCATGGGAATTGCGTGGTCGTGACAATAATGTCGTAACTACCAGATCTAGAGTGGTTACCATGGGTAGTGAAGTTGAATTTTGACCCAATTGAGTTTTTAAAGGCTTTTATCTAGTGTTTAATCGAATGAAAATTTTGTAAACGAACATTTTTAAGACTTTTAGTATAAATAAAATCATTTTAAAAATATGAAGGGGAGCTAAATAGGAATTAGAGATTATAATAGATTTTTAGCTAAGTAATTTTATTTTTATTTTCGTTGCACAATTTCCTATTCTTTTGTAATCATTTTCTTAGTTTCTTCTTGTAAACATTGTCCTTTTTAATTTAATATTCAATTACTTTCGTTCTATACATCCATTCACTATAATTGCTATTGGGCATCAATATGGAAGTGTGGATCAACTATGATAGAGCTTCACAGGCAAAGATTTCCTCATTTTAAATGAACATTTCTGAACCTTTTTAATCTCCTTTTGATTTGATCTTGTTAAATTGAATGGGAATCAAGTGTCTTATTGTGGTTAACATGAATTGAGTTGAATTTGTATGGTGATTGGTTATATTGATTACTATTGATGTGATTTTTTCCTAAATCTGACTTTGGTGCATTGTTTAGTTAAATTGAGATTGTTAATAGCTTAATATTAACAACATTGAGTGAAACATCTAGATAATTTAAGCTGAGAGGATAACCTATTCAGTTTAAATAATTTATTTAGGCTTAAATGTATCAATCTGAAAGGAGAATTCATTGGTGCTCCGATTAATCACTTGAGATTGAGAGGTAAAATATTTCTAGGAGGAGAACCTTGTGCTTAAGTTACTTATGTGTAAATTTGTCTAATTTTTCATTACTAATCAGTGAATTGAACCTTTTAACTTTAGTACCATTAGTGTTGTTAGTGCTTATAACTCATTTTCCTTAATGATTTGCCTTAATAACTTATAAATCTTGTAAACTGATAAGCTTTCCTTAGTAAAGAAAGCATCTAATATCAAAGTTAAGATAAAAACATTCTAGGCTTCGATCCTCAGAATATTTCAGTGTTTCATTGTTAACAAAATTATAATACAAGTTGACACTTTATACTTGCAGTAAAGCCAAATTGAATGATCCACGGTCAAGTTGTTGGCGCAGTTACTGAGGAGATTTACAGTTGTTAATGTTAATGTTTTTGTGGTTTTGTGTTAATTGTGAAAGACACATTTTGAATGAGTCATGAGTTAGTTAGGGCACTTTGCATTGTTTTTAATTGTTTTCTTTTCCTTTATTTTTTTTCATTCTTTTCTCGTGGTAGTGGTCGATAACTAGGATTTCTATTTTTGTTTTGTGCTTTTGTTATATTTGTTTTACTTTGTGACTGGGATTGCTTGTTCAGTTTTCAAGGTCTACCTTTGTATGCCTAGATTGAATAGAGCCATTTTTCCATTAGATCCCAAACCTGAGTGAACCGAACATGAAATTAGAAGGAATCAAGTGGTAGAACTCTCTATTTAACCTCTACAAATGATGGGTAGTTGTAACAACCCGTTTGCAATGGTGTCAGAAATAGTGGTTTTAGAACCACAAATCTAACTAATAAGTCCGTAAATTTTATTAATTTAATTCATATGAGTCAACTATAGTTTTATATTGAATTTAGATTTGATAAATTTTAGCTTATTGAAAAATATAGTAAAGGTAAGTGGTTTGTCTTGAAAGTCTAGTGATTTTGGAAAATGAGGTGTCGGGACCTCATTTCTGTAAACCAAGCTCATAAATATTTAATAAAAATATTTACGGAGTTATTATAATGGTATGTGAAGGTTCAGTTCAAAAATTTTGTTGTTTGGTTAGTTAACTAATTAAAAATGATTAAATCATAAAAGACGTAAAATCTAATCACTATTGAATTTTATTGATTAGATGACTTGAATAATAAATGTGGGAGGGCTTAAATGGTACTTAGACCTTAATAATTTAGTGGACGGTTTATGGATAGATTTTAGTTAAAATGTATATTTTATTAAAGGTTAAAATGTAATTAAGTAATTAAGACTTAAGTAAAATAAAAATAAAAGTATCATCATCGTCCTTAACATTTTATTTCACCGAAAATAGAAAGAAAAACACCATGGAACTGTTTTGAAGGTTCAACTATTGAAATTTTCTTGCATGTAAGTCCATTTTGAACCCATTTCTTATAAATTTTATGCTTTTGAATCGTTGTAGCTTAATTTAGCTAACCCATAGACTATTTTGCAAAATTGTTAAAGGTTTTGAAACTTACCATTGATGAATTCTAGGTGTTTTGAGATTAAATGATGAATTTGTAATATTGGTTGTTGATTAGGACTATTTTGTTAAGGAATTTTGTTTGTTTTGAACTTAGGGATTAATTTGAAAATATGTAAAAATTTAGCATGTTAATTATGAAAATTTTGGATGTTTGAAGGTTGTTTTGGGGTGTTATTAAATTTAGTTAAAAGTATTAGGGTTAAAAGTGAAAATTTAAATAGTTTTGGTGTTCTAGACTAAATTGAATAAAGTGTACAAAGTTTAGCAAAATTTTGTAAAATGAAATTTAAAGGTCTCATGCATAGAAATGAGTTATATATATATATATATTAAATTTAATCATTATATAGATTAAGAATTGAATCATATGGAGGGTAACTGAGGAAAAGGGAAAATCGCGAATTAGTCCCTACGAGTCAACCGATAATGTATATTTGGTAAGTTCATAGTCTAGATGAATAAGTACATATGAATATAATTTATGCAGTTTGAAATTTTTTAAATTAAATGTGGTTAAATATTTGATATTGGAACTTTAATTAAAAATTGTTTATAACTAAGTATAAATTGAATGTGTACTTATTTGAAAGTTGTGAAATATGAATTATATGATCTTGGAATAGACGTAATGGATTTATAGTATGAGTGCGGATATTATGGAAGTGCCTCTGATTTATTAATGTGATGAATTCAGTTAAAATACCCGTTTAAATGTAGTAAATATTTAGGATACGATTGGCATGCCAATAGGGTTAGAACGCATACTTGTATAGGATTGCACCTCGGTGCCTCTGTTTACACTTCAGTGCATCTGTTACCATTTTGATGCTCTTTGGTGTGTTTTGGGGAAAACCCGGGTATCCAATTCATGTTGCTATAGTTCATCGGGCCATGAAATTATGTGACTAAGGTTAAAGCTATTTGATATATTTGGATTATATTTCAATATAATGATATATCAAGAATTATTATATCAGTATGTTACATTATAGTATTGATGTGATGAAAAATGGAGATGTTTATATATATATATGAATTTATTTGGTTTTAACCATTTTGGAGTATCAATTATATAGTGAAATGTTTCAGCACTAATGTTATATGATCTTGAAAATAGTTGTCAGGGTTAAATAAGTTAAGTTCTGCTATATTCATATGTTAATTGAGGTAAGATGATTTGAATTTAGCTATGGAATTACAATGTTTGTTTTTGTTTTCTATAGATAACATTTTGCAGAATTGGTCAGATGGATTAACTTTAGAGCTCACACTATCCAGCCTTTGTTCGGTAGTTTTTGATCTGGTTATTTTGGTTTGTGGCATGTAAAGTTGTAGTTCAATTTGTAAATTAAGTGAATGTTTGTATATGATGTTAAGTTTATGTTTCTTGTTGATTTTGTGATCGATATGGAGTAAATAGTTGAATTATCATGTTTATCTTATTTGGTATGATGTTATTTTGTGCAATTTGAATGGTAGGCAAGTGTTGGTTTTGGTATCTTGTGAATAAATATGAAAATGGTCAATTTAGCATTGGTATCTTATAGTTTTGGAATTGAATGTATTTTCTTTGGTAAGTAGCATGAATAAATGATTTTAGTAATTGATATTTGAAACCTTATTAATGATAGAATAAGAATCATATGATCATTTCATCTTTAGTTAAATTGCTTGTTGTTTATATACACAAATTGTGGTGCCAATGAGGGCATATTGGTTTGGCACTTAGGTTGAATGTTTTGGTATGTTTTAAGCTTGTTTAGATGTGTTTTGAAGGCATGTAAATGGTTGATTTTGGTTTTTCTTGGAACCTAAGGATTTGGTAAAGTTTTGACTTGTTTTAGAAGTCATTTTAGGTGCACACAGCCATGTGGCTTATTTAATTTTGGTGCAGGTTTATTCCACAGGGTCATAGGCTGTTACACAACCAAATTATCTAAGCACTCGTCATAAGAATCCCCGAACAAAATTCATCTAGAAATACTTCCAAAATTTTTTAAACCATGTCACTAAATATAACCATCATTCATATTTGAAAAGTTGCATGTGCATTGCACAAACCAAAATGCATTTTCCTAAAAGCAAACGTACCGTACAGATAACTGAATATCATTCTATGCTAATCTTCTGGAGCTACAATTATCTGATCACACCCCGAATATTCGTTTAAGAAACAATAGTAGTCGCGCCCTACAAATCTGTCTAACATCTGATCTAAGAATGGCCACGGGAAAAGATCTTTCTGAGTTGCTTTGTTTAACTTTCTACAATCCACACAGATCCTTTAACCCGTAACTGTCCTGGTTGGAATCAATTTGTTGCTTTCATTCTCCACAATTGTAATGCCTCATTTCTTTGGCACATATTGGACTGGACTTACCTATGAACAATCTGAGATGGGGTAAATAATTCTTGCATCTAACCACTTGATAATCTTTCTTGACCACCTCTTTCATAATCGAATATAGCCTTCCCTGTCCATCAATCGTTCCTTTTTCACCATCTTCTAATATGATTTTATGCATGCAGAAAGATGGGCTAATACCTCGAATATTTTCTATGGTCTAACCGATTGCCTTTTTGAACTTCTTCAAAATCTCAAGCAACTTCTCTTCTTGACTCTCAGTTAACTCATCTGAAATTATCACATGTAAAGTCGAAGAGTGTAACACCCCTCACCCATCTCCATCATCGTATTAGGGTTACAGGATGCTACAATAAATAACATAACAAAATCATGCTATTTCAACTAAAAACTTATTAAAGCATTCATTAATGATCAAATATTTAGTTAAACATGTTATACATGCAATATCGAGCTTAAATCGAGGTTACAAAAGGTATAAAAACAATTTAAAACTAAGCATGAACTAATTTGAAACTTTTCAGAAAAGTATGACAAAAATACAAAACAGGGGTCACACGACCTTGTGACCAGGCTATGTAACTAGCTTTGGTTGTATCGACCTAATTGTAAAACTTTGCAAACATTCACATGGTCGTGTGGCTAGGCCATGTGAGAGACTAAGGCTGTGTCAATCATCCTACACCTAACTCATTAAGGGCACGCAATCGTACCACATGCCCATGTGAGCCACACGACTGTGTTCAACTATATGTACCCTATAAGGCAAGTTACAAACCACAACTTTCATATACAACATATTCACTTTATACTATTCCTTAGACCTAATAAAAATGCACCAAAACATACCAAAAACACCATTTAAACTACCATTCCTAAGTGCCTAACCAATATGCCATTTGGAACCATCATAACCAAATTTAAAACATAGAACAATGTGCATTTTACCATAAATACCTTCCAAACCTTACCTTTCTATCAACCGAAAGCATGCCTTAATACAAACCAATATTGACCATATAAGTCTCAAGCAAACTATTAATATTTTAACATATAAAGTTCATAAACCTCAATTTCCATTCATCCATTCATTATTCAAGGCATATCATATAACTAATAAACAACATTTCACCAAAACATTACCATTTCATAATTTTTCATGATTTAAGGATAAGCACACATCTGAAAAGCATACTTAGACCATTCATTCCATCAAACATGCTAAGTAATATGGAAGAAAACATTAAATATAGACCTTATAAATCACATTACAACACTTATCACATAATCCCAAAATAAGCTATATACATGCTACAAAATCGAAATAACAAAGAATCAAAATCTTCCGAGACTGAAACTTGATAGTGTGAGCCTTGAAAAGAAACAAATTAATATTATATAGATTAGTAAGTTCATAGATAAATCTTTATTCAACTTACCCCAATCATGTAATTGAAATTTAAATAAGTAATATAAAGATATCAACCTGACATTTAATATACGAGAAGCAAGTGAGATTTACACGAGTTTAAATCAGAACATAATTCCATGTATATCATGAATTCAATCCAAGTCATTCATATGCACTCACATATCTTAACAAGTCATTTGATGATCAGTCACAAGTTTTACTAACCCGATGAACTATAGTAACATAATTCGGATACCCGGGTAGCTACACCACACCAGGGAGCATCGTAATGCTATATAGAGACACGATTGTGCAATCAAAGGCACTAGAGTGCAAACAGAGACACCAAAGTGTGAAAAGAGGCACCAAAGTGCAAACCCATACAAACGCACATTCTAACCCTATTGGCATGCCAACTGTATCCTAATTGTTTACTATGTTTAAATGGGCATTTATACAGAATTCATAAATTTCATAATTCAAATGCACTTCCATAATATTCATACACATGTTGTAAACAATTCATGTTTATTCCAAAATAATATAACACGTGTTTCACAAATATTCGTCAGTTTTCGAATAAGTAATTTCTCACATTGTACTTAATTGTTACAAATTTATAACATCAATTTAATATAAAAGATTCATTCACAATTCAATTAAAACAATTCATAAAAACACAAGTTACATATAAATTCATCTATACTATGAACTTACCTATTATATTTGGCTATCGAGTTGATTTGTAGGACTATTTTGTAATTTTCTCTTTTCACCGATTTTTCTTCGCATTTATTCAACCCTTGATATATATAATAGTTAAATTCAATTGATCAAATTTAATTACATTACCATATTCATTTTCATGTATATAAACTATTAATCTCATTTTTGCAAGATTTTCGTTAAGTTTTACACTTTGTTCAATTTAGTCCCTAAAACTAAAACTATTATAACTTTCACATTGAATCCTAATACTTGAAACCGATTATAAATTCATTCCTAATCAATCTTCAAATACTAAAATTTTTAGATATTTCATACAAAGATTAACATATTTTCATATTAGTCCCTAAGTTCAAAACTAACAAAAATTCTTTTTCAAAATAGTCCTATTTAACAACCAAGTTAAAAAAATCTAGCATTTAACTTCAAGAAAATCTACAAATAATTAGTGGAAAAATTTAAAACCTTTAACAGTTTTACAAAATAGTCCTTAGGTTAGCTAGATTAAGCTCCAACGATCTGGAAAACATAAAACTTTCAAGAAACGAGTTCAAAACGGACTTACATGCAAGAGCTTTTTCACTTTGCTGAAAGCTTCTAGGTTGGCTATTGTGGTTTTGGGTGAAAAATATGAAATGGGGAAGATGATTAAATTTTTCTTTATGTTATTATTATTATTATTATAAATTTTAAAATAACATATAAATTATGAAAAACGCATCCACCAATCGTCCCACATTAATCATGTGTTTTAATCAATAGCGATTAAATTTATGTCTTTTACAATTTAGTCCTTTTTCCTTCATTAACCATTCAATCACTAAAATTATTGGACCAGGACTTAATATAAATCTATAATGGACTCATAAATATTATAAAATAATATTTACTGACTCGATCATCAGAAATTGAGGTTCTAGAACCACCATTTCTAGTACCACTAAAAAATGAGATATTATGAAGAGTTACCTAAATAAACATATTTCAAATCGGAAGGAAGTACCTTTAACTCCAACTTGGGCGGTTCTTAAATCGAAGCCTTCTGTTGTGTATACTCATGAAGTGTTAACTCTAACAATTTGAGTAGAGATTGTGAAGTGAATCCCTTTGGGTTGGCTTCCAATGCAACCATATTTTCATATTCATCACTTGGTAGGTCATGTGCTAGAATTTGTTCCAACGAGTCATCCGTAGAAACTAGCAATTCTATCTCAGTCATAGTAGAACATTCTTCTCCTACATCAGGAAATCTGATAGCTTTAAAACCATTAAAGGTTACCTAATAGTCTTGGACTCGCATGGTGAGTTCCCCTTTCTAGACATCAATTAATGTTTTACCAGTTGCCAAGAAAGGCCCTCCTAAGATGACAGGGACTTCTTTATCTACTTCAAAATCCAAAATAAGAAAATCAACAGGAAATATAAGTTTATCAACAAGTACAAAAACATCTTCAATCTTCCCTTCAAGATGTTCTATTTACCTGTCTAGTAATTGAACTGTAACTGTTGTTGGTTTGACTTCGCCAATACCCAATCATTTAAATACAGACATGGGCGTTAATTTTATACTTTCTCCCAAATCACAAAATGCCATACCATAATAAGACTCACCAATATTGCACTATATGGTGAAACTCCTAGGATCTTTCATTTTTAGAGGCAACTTATTTTTGCAAAAAATGCACTGCATTCCTTCGTCAAGGCCATTGTCTCAAATTCTTCCAACCTTGATATCTTTCATAAACTTAACATAATTTGGAATTTGTTACAGACCTTCTACCAACGAAATGTTGATATCAAGTTGTTTTAGCTCATTTAAGAACTTATTAAATTGTAGCTATTGCCTTTCCTTTTGGAATATTTGAGGATAAAGAGGTATTCAAACTTTAACCTTAACCAGATAGTTTTGTACCATCCCACTGGCGAAGCCCTAATGTTCAAATATTGCTTATAGAATTAAGGTATATAGAGTAAGTTCAGGGTAGGTAGGTACTAAACTCGACTAAGTATAAGAATTCTTCGAGTGCGCCTTCGGGTGAAGTCTACATTAAGCAAGCTTGGTGGTTTGGCAGACTCTTTTAAAAAGTATACGCTACCCTAACTGTTAGACAAAACGTTAGACCATTAATGTTAAGACCTTATTTTGAAAGAACCGTATGCTTTATTATTATTTTATTATCTTTTTTGAACAATCTGGTTAGATGAACGAGAATTTGCTTAGTATAGGACTAATTTTTTGTAGTCTGTCAAATTCGCATTTATGAAGAGAGAAAAGTGCTTATTCACAAGGAATGAGGGGTTTGGAGGGAAATCAGAGTTATCCACTAAATTTTTCATTATGTGTATATCTATATAAAACAAACTTTGGCTTCTTGAGCAAGTTTTATACTTTCTTTGGTGACAGCATTTTCTTTTCAAGCTTTGAAATCATTTTCTTTTCAAGCTTTCTCCATAATTTTTCTTTAAAAAACCTCTAAACTTAATATTTTCTTAAAGAATTCGGTTCGTTGTACTCAGCCAACTCCACGTTCGTTTGGTACATTGTAAATATCGATGAAACTCAAGTTATTTTCATGGTTATTTATAAGCCCTTAGGTTTTTATGCTTTAGGGTCAGTTTGAGGTGTAAGGGAGGAAAGTTCCAAATTTTGGGTTTCCTATTAATGTTCATATTAAACTTGTTTAATTTTTCTGGTAAAATAGTCTAATAAGTTAACCTTTTTGTATTATAGGTCAAGAAACTCTTGAGAACTCCCGTGATAAGGGTAAGAGTCCTACTGCCTCATCTTGCTGCATTTTTCTAGTGAGTTCCTTCTTATTTCCATGTGTGTGTATTATGTTCTCGTTTATGTTTGACTAAGGTAAGCACTCTTATGCCATGAGATGATATATTTGTGTATGAGTAACGAAGGTTCATGATTATAAGTCTAAGTTAGTTGTCTGTGTAAATGAAGTAAGGGCCTTTCTTCATGTTTAAGCGATCACCCATTGTTTCTGGAATGAATAATATGAACTGAGCTATGAAAATGAAATCATGGTGATGCCTTCAATCAAATGAGCATTAAACTGGAAGATCGTGATATATGAAAAAAAGGATTATGCAGCCTCTGGTATGGCACATGTTAATGCAAACTAGATTGGCAAATCATGATGGAATGAATGAAATGAATGTTAAGACTTGATCATGGACTTAGGTGTGGCTAGGAAAAAAAAAAGGTTGTCTGTATGGTTGCATGGACGTAATTTAGGTGCCAAAGGAATAGTGTATGTAATAAAGTCTGTTTCTGTATGGTATTCACCAATATGCAAACTGTATGATTTGCTGAGTTTGAAAGGTTTGTTGGTATTGTATAAATAGCTATTGAGATGTTTGCTCTGGAACTGACTAAGTTCTTGAAACTTATTTAGTTACATTTCCTTCTCAAGATCATTGATAAAGTAAAGGACCTTTTGAAGACTATGCTGGATGACATCTATTCTATGATATTTCCAAGTATTTTGTATTATGCATGGCATGGAGGTGGTGCCATGCTGGTGTCATATTAGAGAATGAACTTTTTATTTTAAATTTATTCTTTTAAAACTGTTATTTTAATGAAACCTCAGCGAAGTGACTATGTTTTCTTGCAAAGTAACGAATTATTTATGTTGAATGATTAATGTCAGTCTAATAATATTTATATGTATACGAAGTTGTAGTCAAATATGGGTTACGCTGAACATGGTTTTAAGAGCTTCCAATAAAGCCTATTTATTTTTCATTTTCCTTATAAGTGTATAAACTTAATTATCTTTAATTTCGCAAAGGATTTACAAATCACATTTTTGAATTATATTTTTAAGAAGACCGCGTCTGTACATGTTTAAAGATAAGATTTTAAGTCAGTGATGCGTCAATCCTGGGTCCTCCTTAAGGATCAGGTTAGGGGCGTTACAAGTTTGGTATTAGAGCCTAGATTTAGACAATTCTCAGAGAAATAGAAAGTATTGTCACACCCTTATCATGGATAGTACACCTTTGGCATAGTCTTTAATGTTTTTTAGTAAGATAATATCTCTTCTGTAGTGAGAAAAGAAACATTTCTAATAGTTTAAGAAAAGCAATGAGTGAAGATAGTCAACACCCTCTTAAACCACAGCTTGAAATAGTTCACCCAGTTCAACCTGCGCCACCTACACCTGTGACAGCTACTCCTAAAGTCAATCTTGTTCGAGAGATTAGGAAAGAAGGTGCCAAGGAATTTCTTGGTAATAGGAGAGATGACCTCACGGTGGCTGAGTAATGGTTGTCTCGTCTACGTAGGATTATTAAGAAATTAAAGTATAATTAAGAAGATAGTCTTAGATACATTGTGTCCTTACTAAAAGGAAAAGCATACCAATGGTGGGAAACCTTGGTTAACATTACCCTTAAGCACATGGCTGACTAATAATTCATCATGGAAAAGTTTTGAGAGAGGTATATCAATCAGATGTTTATTGAACAAATGAAGAAAGAATTTTTGTATTTCAAACAAGGCAAGATGTCCATTTAGGAGTATGAGCGTACATTCCTTTGACTTAGTAGATAGGCCAAGAACATGTTTCCAACGGAGAAGGATATGTGTGACAAGTTTGAATGGGGGCTCAAAAATGAAATACGTGCTCTTGTGGCAGTCTCCGAATGTAAGAACTTGGCAAAAATAATGGCCAAAGCTCACAAGATGGAATCCATTATTAAGGACAGGAGTAAGAACTTCAAAAAAGAAAGAATGGAAAGAGGCAGATCAAGTTCTGCACCTCCATCGAGTTTCAAGAAACAAAAGGACTGAAAATTTTCAACTTCAAGGAAAGACTCATAGTTCATTAGCTACAAACGTGAAGGATTTAGCAAGTCAGTAGTGCCCATGGCAATTTTTTCATGTCCCAAAATGAAATAGTTGAATGTAACTAGTATGGAAGGAGTCATGGTGGTGAATGTAGAAAGAAATTGAGGGCTTCCATTAGTTGCCTGTCTAAGGCTGAGTTTAGTATGGAGCAGTCTGTTAGAAGCCCAGAGAAATTCTAAAATGAAAGCATTTTATAGATGGTAGCCAAGTCCAGGTCACTGCAAGGGTCGTAGAGGAAGAACTATAGCAAGACAAGTTTTGACGCTGGGTTATAATTGGTTACTTTTCTTTTCTTAACAATAATATTTATACTTTGATTGACCCTGTGTTTACCCATTCTTACATTTGTACTAAGTTCATATAAGGTCTTAGCCTTGAGGTAGAGTATTCTGAGATTAACGTATTGGTAACAAATCCCTTGGGGCAAACTACAGTAGTGAATAAGTTAATAAGAAATTGTCCTTTGTCTATTAGCACGCATGTGCTTTTGGTGGACTTGCTATTGTTGGGTTTCCACTAGATTGATGCTATGCTAGTATTAGATTAGTTGACTAGGCATAATCCTATGGTTGACTTTCAATTTAGAAGTGTATGCCTTGCAAGGGATGAAAGTGAAGAAATATTATTGTCTAGTAAATAGTTAGAATCGGTGAACATGATTATTTTTATGGTGTTCGCAAGAAAATTAATTGTTCAAGGCGCAGATGCCTATTTGGTGCATATATTGGATACGCGTGAGTCCATAAGTGAAATTAGCCAAGTATCGGTAGTGAGGGAATGTTTAGATGTGTTTCCTGAAAACCTACCTAGTATGCCCCCTAAAAGATCGATAGAGTTTTCGATAGAGCTTGAACCAGTGACAGCCCCTATAATGTGCACTCCCTATAGAATGGCATCATTAGAGCTTAATGAATTAAAGGAACAACTACAAGACTTATTGAGAAAGGGTTTCATTATGCCCAAAGTGTCACCTTCGGGTGTGCCAATTTTGTTTGTTAAAAGGAAAGATGGATCTATGCGTCTATATATAGATTATTGTTAGTTTAACAATGTCACAATAAAAAACAAGTACCCTCTGCCCAAAATTGAAGACTTTTTTGATCAGTTAAGTGGGGCTTCAATATTCTCTAAAATCAATTTAAGGTCAGGGTACTACCAGATAAAGATTGAGGATATTGATGTGCCAAAGAGAACTTTCCAGTCTATAGATGGTCATTATGAGTTTTTGGTGATGTCATTTGGGTTAATGATAATACTCTGGAATGACATATTTTTACGTATTAATTGCATATTTATTTTGAGTATGATCCTACTAATTTGATATATTTATGGTTTTTTATCTTGTAGGGACTAAATTGAAGGAAAAAGAAAATTTAGGGGCAAAAAGTGTGAATTTAAAGATAAAATGGACCAACATGCAAAATAGGAAAGAAGTGGTGCCAAAAATACAAAGTGTGGAAGACTTGGGGGTAAAAGTGCAAAGAAGAGATTTTATAAACACAAGACTCTATTTAAATTTTAATTATATTAGGATAATTGTTAATATTATTATTTAGATTTCATTTTAGCTTTTATCTTCATTTATCTTTATTTATCTTTTAGAATTTAGATAAGAATACACTAGGTTTTCTAAGTACTATAAATAGGGGATGGAGTGAAACAAATTTCACTCATCTTTTCTATAACACTCCCTCTCCCAAAAAGCTCTAGTGTTTGTTCCTTTTTTATTCAATAAAATTCCATTTTTATTAAGCTTATTCCTTTTTTTTCCCCAAAAAGCATGAGTGACTAAATTCATCAAGCCAAAGGTTGTCAAGATTCCCCAAAAAGTGTTCATGAGGCATAGAACCCGCGCTTAGCCTTGTTAACAAATATTCATCATTTCTCTGCGTTACGGGACTAACGCTTCCGTCCATGTCACTTCAAAAGTGATCTTTTCATCTTGTGCAAGGATGTCCGTTTTGTATGTTTTGGGAAGGTTGCACAGTCGATTCGTTAGCCTACTGCATCAGTGGTTATCGAGCCCAAGAGACAAAATGGCGTGCTATTCGCCATTGAGAAGTGATGATCTAGTGTAAGACAGTCCCACAAAAGTGACGGTTGGCTAAAGTTACGTTCCTCTAAATCGTAAGTCTAAAATCTAAGTGGAGCTAGTGGTCGTAGACATTCTCTTCTACTATAACTAGTTTATTCAGTTCGAGAAGGATCATCTAAAATCCTAGGATTGAAGCCAAGGAGCATCGAGATAACCGGAGGCTGGAATCTCTCCATCAAAGACTTTCTCCTCTCAACTCTATTTATTTTTTTACGATTTCAATTTCAATTTACGCAATCTTAATTCATCCAAACTTTTAATTCCATTTTTTTATTTTTGTTCTTGGTATGCAGTTTTTTTTGGGCACGAATCTGCCCAGAATCTCGAGGAACCGGAATTCGTGCAAATCCAATCCCTGAGGATTTGGCCTTACTTCCCTTATAAGATTCTTTTCGTAATTTTATAGGGATAGGATATTTTTGGTGCTCTCAACGACGCATCAAATTTTGGCGCTGTTGCCGGGGATTGGTAACGTACTAATCTTGTTTCTTTTGTTTCTTACGATCAGATTTGCTCCAAGTATTCTTGTGTTTGATTCAGAAATAAAGAAGACCGCGAGAGCCAATAGCAAGGTAACAAAGTTACGAAAAAAGCAGTCAGGGGTGGTAGGGACTCAGAGTAACCCACCGCCGAAATAGAAGCAGACGACAAGGTTGAGTCTAGGGTTAACAAAAACCCTACTCAAACACTAGAAAGTGAAAGAATAGGAGTCGATCCACCAGAATAAGTGCTTAACATTAGGGTTAACAAAAACCAAAATCTAGCACATCAACCTATGGCTCAAACAATGCGGCAAATGGAAAAAGCTCCAGCAGAGCAGCAAACATTATGCATTGCGTATCCTACTATGGATACTGATTTTGATCTAAAGTCAGGATTAATCCATTTACTGCCGGCTTTTCATGGGTTGCAAAACAAAAATCCCCACAAACATCTGAAAGTGTTTCATTTGGTTTGTCTTAGCATGAAACCTTAGGGTGTAACTGAGGATCAAATCAAATTGCGAGCTTTCCCTTTTTCCCAAGCAGACTCTGCTAGGGAATTGTTATTTTATCTACCCCTTAAGTCTGTTACAACTTAGACTGATCTTTCTCATTTGTTTCTCAATAGGTTTTTTCCAGTATCGAGTGCAGCTGAGTTAAGAAGGGAAATCGTTGGGATAAGGTAAAAATAAGTACAGTCTCTTTACGACTATTGAGAGCGATTTAAGAAGTTGTGTGCAAGTTGTCCACAACATGGTATAACAGAACAGTCTCTACTCCAATACTTTTATGAAGGCTTGAAACCCATAGATATGAATATGGTAGACGCTGCCAGTGGAGGAGCATTGGTCAACATGACTCCCCAACAAGCAAGGGACTTGGTATCCACGATGGCTGCAAATACTCAATAATTCCGAGTCAATCTTGAGCCCACTAGAAGGGTTCACCAGCTAAGTAATTCAACCTTAGGAGATAAAGTTGATAGACTTACTAATATTGTGAATTCTCTTGTAGCAGAAAAAAGCAAAACCAACCTGACTATGCAGAATATGTGCTACACCTGAACATACAAGTGATGCATGTCCTAGTTTGTATGATGATACTATGACCCATTTGGATGCTATGGGGAACTTTCCTGGGCCACCATAAAGATGATATGACCCCTACTCTAATGCTTATAACCCAAGATGGAAAGACCATCCTAACTTGAGTTATGGGGCCAACCCACAGAATAACCAGCCACACCAAAATCGGTTTCCATAACAGCTGCGAGATTTAGGTACATCTCTAGAAACCATGGTCAATAAGTTAGTAGCTAACATGCTTGATTTTCAATAGAAAACTGAGGCATCTATAAGAGAGTTGATCACATCAATTGAGAAAATGAACTCTTAAGGGAAGCTGCCGTCACAAACAGAACCGAACCCGAGACAAAACACAAATGTAGTGACATTGTCAAGTGGAAGAAAACTGGAACCAATTCCTGGTAGAAATCTTGGCTAAGATTTCTCCCAAGAGAAGCAGGAGAACGATGAACAGGTCCGAACGAAACCTCCATTGCCTAAAATTCAACCTCTATTTCCAGGATGATTGAACCAATGTCGGAAAGGTAAAGAGGACAAGGAGATCCTCAAAACATTCAGAAATGTCGAGATCAACATACGACTGTTGGATGCCATCAAAAAAATTCCATGATATGCCAAGTTCCTTAAAGAGCTCTGCACTAACAAGCGAAAATTAACTAGTAATGAAAGGGTAAGGATTGGTGAGAATGTATCCGCAGTGTTACAGCGGAAGATGCCAGCGAAATGCAAAGATAGGGGCATTTTCACAATACCATGCAAAATAGGCCACTTAGGAATTAAAACAACTATGTGTGATTTAGGGGCCTCCATAAATGTAATGTCTTTTTTTATTTATGAATCACTTAATGTAGGTTTTTTGACAAAAATAGGTGTTATCATTTAATTAGTAGGCAGGTCTATTGTGTATCCTGAAGGAGTCCTTAACAATGTATTAGTGAAAGTCAATGGGCTTATCTTTCCTGTAGACTTTTATGTGATAAAATAGAAGATGATAACACTCCTGGATCTTCGAACATCTTCCTGGGCTGACCTTTCTTTAGTACCGCTAGTACTAAGATTGGCGTGCGTGGTGAAACTCTCACGATGGGATTTGACGGGGAGATCTTGAAGTTTAATGTTTACGACGCTATTAGTCACCCAAGTGAAATCTTGAACAAAAACCGTGTCAACATAATTGGCTCATTAGTAGAAGAAACTTATGAGTCTACTTATGAAAATAAACCTGAAATGATATTTGATGATTTTGAATCTGGTAATAAATTATTGTCTCCAAAGAACACTAAAATTTTACCTTCTGTTGTGTAGGCTCCAGAGTTGAAATTGAAACCGCTTCCCGAGCATCTTAAATATGCATTTTTTTGGGAAGGATAATACCCTACTGATCATAGTCTCTAATAGACTCTCTAAGCTCGAAGAGGAAAGTTTGATACAGGTACTAAAAAACCATAAGGAGGCGATTGGTCGGACCATTGCCGACTTAAAAGGGATAAGCCCTTTGACAAGCACACACAAGATCTACTTGGAGGAAAACACGAAACCAAAGCGAGAGGCATAAAGACGGTTGAACCCAAATATGATGGAAGTGGTAAAAAAAAGAAATAATCAATATGCTGGATACTAACATAATCTACCACATTTTAAACAGCAGATGGGTAAGTCCGGTGCAAGTCGTGCCCAAGAAAATGGGCGTGACAGTAAAGAAAAATGCTGAGGGTGACTCGGTACCAACCCGAGTGCAAAATGGGTGGCGTGTCTACATGGATTACAGGAAGTTGAACTCTTATACTAGAAAAAACCATTTCCCATCTTCGTTTTATAGATCAAATGCTTGAACGTTTAGCTGGTAAAACTCACTTTTGTTGTCTTGATGGATACTCAGGTTTCTTCCAAATCCCAGTTACACTGGAGTAGCAAGAAAAGACTACCTTTACATGCCCGTTCGACACATTTGCATACAGAAGGATGCCATTCAGACTTTGTAATGCACCGGCCACCTTCTAGAGATGCATGATAAGTATATTTTTTGAATATGTTGAAAATATTATCGAATTTTTTATGGATGATTTTACTTTTTCGGGGAACTATTTTGATGAATGCTTTAAAAACCTCACGATATTTTTAAGTAGGTGCATAGAATTTGATCTTGTTTTGAATTATGAAAAGTGTCATGTTATGGTAGACAAAGGTTTGATTCTATGACATATAGTTTCAGCAAAGGGAATTGAGGTCCATAAGGCCAAAACTGACATTATAAATTATTTGTCATATGCCTCTACTGTAAGGGAAATACGTTTTTTCCTTGGCCATGCTTGGTTTTACAGGCACTTTATAAAGAACTTCTGAAAAGTAGTTGAACCACTATGCGAATTATTGCAGAAAGATAAGAAATTTGAGTTCAGCCTAAAATGTAAGGTGGCTTTTTTACAGGCTCAAACAGAAGTTGGTTTCCGCTCCTATAGTACAAACACCAGATTGGAACCACCCCTTTGAAATTATGTACGATGCAAGCAAGCGCAGTGTGGGGGCCGTGTTAGGGCAAAAGATAGACAAAGAGCCCCATTTCATTTGTTATGCCTCAAAAACCCTAGATGCTACACAAAGAAACTACACCACCACGGAAAAAGAACTCTTAGCTATTGTATTTTCTTTGGATAAATTTTGGTCTTATTTATTAGGATCTAAAGTGATTAGTTTTTCTGACCATGTAGCTTTTAGGTACTTGATCGCAAAGAAGGAAGTGAAACCAAGGCTCATTAGATGGATTTTATTGCTCCAAGAATTTGACATCGAGATTCGAGACAAAAAGGGATGCGAAAACTTGGTGGCTGACTACTTGAGTAGGTTAGAAACACCTTATAATGACATTCCTATAAAGGATGAGTTCCTTGATGAAAGCCTATTTTTGACCGAGGCACATTTCCCATGGTATGTGGATATGGTAAATCTCCTAGCCACTGGTTCATTGCCCACTAGGTTAGCATGTTTCGTGAAGGACAAGCTTAGACGGGAGGCTCGATATTACATTTGGGATGACCCATACTTGTGGAAACACTATTCAGACCAGATAATAAGACTGTGTGTTCTAGAAACCGAGGTAGCTTCTATCCTACAGAAGCTTGTGGAGGTCACTTTGGCCCTAAATGGACTGCTCATAAGGTATTGGAGTGTGGGCTATACTGGCCCACAATTTTTCGAGACACATATAATTTTTGTAAGTCTTGCGATAAATGCCAACATGTAGGTAACATAACTAAACGAAATCAAATGCCCCTATCCCCGATTCATGTATGTGAGATTTTTTATGTGTGGGGCATTGACTTCATGGGTCTATTTATTTCCTCATTTAGAAAATATATAATTCTTGCGGTAGACTATGTTTCTAAGTGGATAGAAGCAAAACCTACTCGCAATGATAATGCGAAAACTGTCGTGGAGTTTCTAAAACGAACTATTTTTTCTAGGTTTGGCACACATCGAGCCTTGATTAGCGATCATGGAACCCATTTTTGCAATAAAGTCATGGAGGCACTCATGAAAAAATGTGGAGTTCACCACTGTATAGCGACGACCTACCATCCCTAAACGAACGGCCAAGCAGAAGTCTCGAATAGAGAAATCAAGATTATTTTGGAGAAAACAATTCAACCTAACCATTGGATTGGAGTCTTTGGCTAAATGACGCACTTTGGGCTTATCAGACAGTGTATAAGGGACCAATTGGTATGACCTATATCGGCTTGTCTTTGGCAACGCTTGCCATCTTCCGGTAGAATTGGAACATAAGACTTACTGGGTTGTACGACAATGTAACATGGAATTAGAACCCGCGGGGAGGGCAAGGAAATTAGACATCTAAGAATTAGAGCAAATTCGTAATGATGCCTATGAGAATGCTCGTATTTATAAAGACAAGACAAAATTGTTCCATGACAAGAAAATATCTTAGAAGCATTTCTCGATAGGACAAAAAGTATTACTTTATAACTCCGTGTTAAAATTATTCCCAGGAAAGCTTTGGTCTCGATGGCAAGAACCTTTTATTATAACCGAGTTATTCACACATGGTGTAGTTGAAATAGAGTGAATAATTGGGAAAGTGGTTCACAGTCAATGGCCAACAGTTGACGAATGTGCCAGCAATATTCATGGCCCTAATGAATAGAGTATTCTAGCCTTACTTGGACCAATTTCTTGTAGTCTTCATTGATGATATACTGGTTTATTCTATAAATGAAGGGGATCATGGAAAGAAGATAAGAATTGTGTTGAGTACCTTGCATGAACATTAGTTATATGCAAAGTTCAGCAAGTTTGAGTTCTGGCTGAAAGAGTTGTAATTCTTAGGACATGTTATCTCGCCGAATGGTATTATGGTAGACCCTATTAAGGTAAAGACAGTTCTAGAATGGAACTCACCCAAGAATGTTTTTGAAGTCTCTAGCTTCCTAGGGTTGGCTTAATACTACAAGAGATTTGTGAAGGGTTTATTGATTATAGCATCGCCTCTCACCAATTTGTTGAGAAAGAAAAGTTTGTATGGAGTGATAAATGTTAGTAGAGCTTCGAGGAGTTGAAAGCGGTCCTGACTGAAGCTTAGTTGTTAGCACAACCAGAGCCTGGTGTTGAGTACACAATTTATACTGATGCCTCTTTGAATTGGTTAAGATGTGTCCTTATGCAAAAAGGAAGGGTCATAGCTTATGCATCATGCCAACTGAAACCTGATGAAAATAATTACCCTATGCATGATTTGGAATTAGTAGCCGTGGCCTTAGCACTGAAACTCTGGAGGAATTGTTTTTATGGGGAAAGATGCCATATATATTTTTATTACAAAAGTATGAAATACTTGACTACTTAGAAGTATTTGAATCTATGCCAAAGAAGATGGCTAGAACTATTAAAGGACTATGATTTGATCATTGAGTATCAACCTGGAAAAGCAAACGTTGTGGCAGATGCTTTGAACAGAAAGACTGTGGCGGCCTTCTTGTCCGTTCGAGCTAAGGTGACCATGTCCGATGATGGAACTTTATTGGGAGAGCTAGTTATGAAACCAACCTAATCTCTCTCTATTATTAAAAGAACAAATGAAGGATGCCTAGCGTGATCGTTTGTAACACCCCACACCAAGCCTAGAAGTTATGACCCGAGTCTGAAGGTGACATTGATAAATTTTAAAACTTTAACCCTTTGTTCCCATAACACATCTTATTTTGGAAAATGAAGACTCAGAAAATAAAGGACAGGACAATAATAATTTTTCACTAAACCTTTTGTGCATTCTTTGGAAAATCACTTAATCACTTTCTTAGTTTAGTATCGAAAAATTTTCAGAGTTTTAATTGAAAACCAAATTTCAATTTGCTAAATCACATGATTCTGCAATTTTATGTTAAAAGTACCCAAAATTGATGAACAAAACAAAAACAAAAAACAAAGTCTAAAAATATATTTATATTCCAAAAGTCCAGAAAATTTAATAATGTAAACAAAACAAAATAGATTTAAATGTAAGTACAAATGCAGTTTTCAAATGCAACCACAGATGCAGCTCCAAAGACAGATACAGATACAAACGTAGACATAGATCTAGATATAGATACAGACACAGAACCTACCCCCATCTACTACACAACATCTCTATCCTAGCAACATACACAAAATAGGACTACAATAGCCCATCCAACCCCACATACATATAAGCGAGCGTATGTCACTTTTTCATAATAGCGTAATCAAGCTGCCAGAAATAATACGGTATTCTACCAAAATCAGATAAGTGTAGTCAAGCCACCAGACCAGATATGTGGTTAAAACCACAAAATAAATCATCCGGGGTTGCCCGACAACGATAACCCACCACCTAAGGTTGCCTGGCAATGATGACTCACACCCTGGGTTACCTAGCAACAATGGCGTACTAATATTAGTATGTAGTTAAACTGCCAGAGCACTTTCTCCATCACATCATTATCCCACCCCCAATGCAAATGTTAAGACATATTAGATACTAACCAATACCAAATCAATGTATGCCTTACTTACTTTTCACATCATATCATGCTAACAGAATTATCAGATTACTGATCACATACAAATGTCTCATTTTTAACATGCTAACAATTGTTACACATACATAATTCTTATCACATACAGTAGCAAAATATCATATTTTGTGTTTAAGAGTCTTATTTACATAGTACGAACCCTACGGCTTGGCTAAATTTGAATCGCTCATCAAATACAACCCTAGGTAATTTTTTTAGAAAATGAGCCTACATGCCCATGTGGCCTACACTACCTAATTCGCCCTACTCGTGTGGTCCATATAGCCTAACACACGCCTATGTGGCCTACACGACCTAACTAACCCAACCTGTGTGGCCCACACGGTCTGACACATGACCTGTCACACGGCCATGTGGCTCACAAGGCCTGGCACACATCCGTCTTGCATCGATAGTCTAGTTTTTAGCTTTGTGATCTGCTGTAATTCGATGTAGTAGATTAATCTAGTTTTCACACTTTACGAGCTTAAAAATAAGAATTTTAGTGAACTTTAAATTATGTTTTAGTAAAGTTTAGTAAAATCAATAAAATGTGTAATTTGAGTCTTTTATTGACCTTAGGGGCCGAATGAGGCCTAAGGGTGAGCAAATGAACTGTGTAAGTGTGCAGGAGATCATTAGAATACGTGCTAAATGGATACTGACTGCTATGTCGCAACACAAAGGAGTCGATGTTGCAGCATAAGGAGCAAAATGGAGGGATTTTGAGACTTCTTTTGATGTCGCGACACAGCCTAAGGGTGTCGCAACATACCCCTGAAGACATCTTAAAGAAGAGTGTGTTGACTTCTATGTTGCGACACAAGTCCCAATGTGTCTCAAAAATTACTTTAGATGGGAATTAATACGAGCTAAATGATGTTTTGGTCCGTACAATCCAATTTAAAGCTTGGGAACGTAATTAACCTAGGGTTAAGAATGACGACTACCTCAAGTCTATAAATAGGCTCGTTTGACACATATTATGGACACTAATTACTTAGCTTAGAATCTCTCTTTCTAATTCTAGTTTAGTCTTTCTCTGTTCTTAGGTTTTAAATATATTTCAATTTGTTCTTTGTTTTATCTCGAGAAATCTGGTTTGTGGATGCGATCAGACTTTGTGGATTCACTCCTTTTCTTAATACAAATCAGGTTTTTTCCTAAACTTTATACTTTCAATTTGTTTACTATGTTCACGTTTTATATAAATTTTACATTTTTTACAAAAACCATGAGGAACTAATCGCTCTATGGGGGATTAGCGAGTGGAGGTATGATGGATTGACTATTTTGTAGGGTTACTCAACAGTTTAGCTGTTCGGGAAAGGGAGAACCTAAACCCTAATATTAATAACCCTAGGAAGTTATCAAGGTGGGAATTAACCCAAAATTGGTATGCCCTATCCGTGAACACATTAACCCCGAGTCAGTGTGGACTGTGAGGTTGAAAGATAAGTAGTCTTTGTTGACTCGTTATTCTAGTGGACATATCAGAAGATCCTATTAGGGTATCGACTAGTTGATTGACAAGAAGCCCGAATTGATAGTTGATCAAGATTATCGAAGTGAGCTAGTCACCCATAATCAAATCTAATCAATTTTACTCTTCAAATTCCAAATATTATTTGCTGTTCTTATTATTATTACTGTTATTATAAAAATACAAAAAATCCCCATTATTTATATTTTCGTAATATAACCTATTTCAAGTACTAACTAGATCTTTTCGTGTTTAGGTTGAAATTGATCTAGTTCTGGCCTCCTTCGAGTATGATCCTTGGAGTACTCGCCTACTCCGTTCTAACTATATTATAACCTGACCCGTATACCTGTGGCCATCGCCTCATTTATATATATCTTTTCCTGCAGTATTCACACTCTGCACGTTCAAACGTCTAGAGGTGGTCACTTCCCATCGTTCGTTGCTGTTAAGGTTTTTCATTACAAACCAAATTAGAGTTCCCCAGATCTCTTCCATCCAAAACCACACCACTAGATAATTGTAGAAAATGCCACCAGAGTTAAAGTTAAAATTGCCATATCATATATATGTGGTCAAGCCACTATATTGCAACCGAGCTACCAGAAATGCAGTCAAGCTACCAGAACAGAAATATGATTAAACCACGAGATAATGCAAATCATTAAAGTGCCAAAACTTCCTCCTTACCATATTATCCCAACCCCATGCAATTTGACATGGCATGCAAATACAAAATCTAAATGAAAAGCATGTAAGACATGCAATTGTACAATAGCAGAAATCAGAAGGCATGGAATTCCATGCTTTGCAAAACAGATGTGTCACAAATACAACAAAGCAAATCAGTTGCACCATAACGTTACATGCATGGTCATAGAATAGATTCAAAGTATACAAATTAACATAATCAAACATCACATGCTCTTATACAAACATAGCAAAACAAAAACATGCCATCATAATTATCAATGTCTAGATCATGCATATATATTTCATGTACCTTTTCCACATTACTTACAGTATCATACTATTAGATATCATGTTTTCAAGTCCTATTTATACAATATGGACCCGACGGAGTGGCTAAATATGCATCATAGGTAAATACGACCTTAGGTGAAATTTCGAAAAAAATGGGGCCACCCGACCTAATTGGCCCATCCCATGTGTCCTACACGGCCTAGCACACCCGTTTGGCCCACATGGCCCAATTAATCCATACGGTCTGGCACACTGCCGTGTGGCTCACACAGTTTGTCACACGGTCTAGCACATAGTTGTGTGACGTCGACAGTGGGTTTTTCGGCTTTCTTCTATTCGTCGTTTTTACAAGATTGAGTCACACACCTTGTCATTTTTCGATGTCGTCACAACATCAGCAATTCTAGCACCTAAAATAAAATTTAGAACGAACTAATTTAAGAATGGCACACTAAATCTAAGCCATAAACTTGGCCACAACCATTACATTTGGCCTTAGCAAAACGAGTCAGCCCCTAATTGAAAGCATTAATCACTTACCCTTGAAGTAACAAAAATTTCTATCAACACCTAGACTGTTGGAAAAAAGTTTCTTGTCTATCGATTCTCACCTACCAAATCACAATAGGAATTAACCCAAAAAAATTCAATTAAAACCAAAAATCGTCAAAATTCATTAACCCCTTATAACCCCATGAAAAGAGTTCACTTACACCAAAATTCGGTACTGCAGCGGTGAACTTCCAAACAATCAAAACCTAAACTGATAATAGTGGATTAACAATCGCTCAAAACAGGGAACAAAATCGGAGAAGTACAACCCCAAGTAGAGATGGCTAAAGGTTGTCGAATAGAAACAAAAGGAGAAAGAAAAGGAAAGTTTTCAGAAAATGGAAAATAAAATTGATGAAAAACAGAGGAAATCTCTTTTAGTTGTCTAATGTGAAAACAAAGTTGGAAGAGATAGGAAAATAGGGATGTTGGACGTGAGAGAGAATGGGATAGTGGAAGATTTTTTTGGAAACTAACTTCTAAAAATAAAAATAACACAAAAGAAAATCCTATACTATCAGATTATTCGAAATTTAAATTTGACTCAATTTCTAATCACATGAGTGGCACAAAGCTAGGGAATAAAACATATTTTTGTTTTACACATGTAGGGATTCAAACACAGGATCAAAGGGTAAGTTAAAACCTTACCTCTATTCTAGTAGGCTCATTCTATAATCTGTTGAGTGAAAATAATATGTGAGTCATATGTTAAAAAATAAGGGTTGCAATAGAATCACTAAAAATTCAAGAGAATGGATTCGAACGTAGAACTTCATACACACTAACACAACACTTAACAACTAAACTAGATCATTTCACTTGACAAAATTTTCATAATCTTAACTCAAAATTCGGACGTGACAACTCTTAGCTTCACTAACCCTGTTTTTGGGATGCTACAACTCTCCCTTCCCTAAAAGAATTTCGTCCTCGAAATTCCCGCTATCACTCCATCCAATTAACCACAAAATGAAAAATTCCTCATTCCAAACTCACCACCAAGCTATCATTACACAACTTTAATTTCAATGTAATCCCGACACTATTTCACTCTCAACCCAGATAATATTTCTAATAAACTTCTTATTCACTATCTCAGATTGTCTCCTAAAACTTTTTACAAAAATATCACTAACTATCTCTCTACCCAAGATTCTCAAAAACACCATTGGAAACAAACACATGGATACAAACAATTGGAATGGATCGTAGAAGTACCTGTATCGTTGCTAGATGCATCTCGATCCTCTCAACACCTAGTTGCATAACCCAGTCTCTAATTTCATTTTTGAGCTAAAGCTTGCATCCGACTAAGAGAGTATCATGAAAAATCCCTAATTTGGTGCTCAATGGACTCTCCCATTTTCCTCCAACACTCTCCCAGATGACACCTATCACAGAGAGCACAAATTGGATCCCAATTCACACTCACAACTGCCTCCACCTATTGAGGTATGTCTATTCTGGCCCGTTTCTAAGGTCACAAATTTTAGCTAGTAGGACAAACACCCCTCTTATTCAACACTTTTTTCCTTTCCTTATTCTCGCCCTTCAAGTGATTACTCTCTTCCACTCACTAAGTCTTATTCGTTTGAGGTTGCTTAATCACAAACTCTTGGCCTACAGATCCAAATTGGGGCTCGACGACCCTATTCAAAACTCTTCCCCACTCTTGGAACACAACATCGTCCCCAAATTTCTGATTACCACCCTTAGAAATGGGTGTCTCCACAGTCTCGCTTATTTCCAGATTGGGCACACTGCCTGAAGAAGAGGACTCGACACGAGCCAGTTGACTACGCTCACTGCTCCCTCACGTACTACAACTACGTACACTACGAGCACTTATAATATTTATCTACAATTTAGAAATCTAATTTTTAGTTTAGGTTATTAAACATCCTAATTCTAATGTTTAGCAGAAATAACTCATTCTCTTTTCCTAAAGTAGGAAAGCTTTACTCTACAATTTCTAAAGTTCAACAATTTTACTAAAGTAAATATAACTAAAGTAACTAAAGTAAAGAGTTTCTTACTTGGATCAATGTCAGAGACTCAGGTTCATATTTTATTACTAGATATAAAAATTTTATCAGAATTCCAAATTTCGAGTTAAAACAATTTTCATAAAGGAAAATTTGGAACCCAAAAATCATAGCACGAGTTCTACAACCTAACTTTCATACCACTAAATGTAACACCCCAAACCTAGCCTAAACGTTATGGCCAAATCTGGAAGGTTACAATAATACGTTGAGAGCTTTACTTTCCAGAACGTGTCTCGTTACAAAATCGAAAATCAAAGTTTAATAAAACTTGCCACAATTCCTTGATAATAAAATTTGTCATTTTTAAAATGTGTATGTGAATTTATCAATTTTTAACTTAAAAACCAAATTTTATGAAATCATAGTGCTTAAGACACTTAATTCATGAAACTCGCAATTCTTAATAAAACTTTGCAGCGAAAAAATTTGGAGTTAATAATTTGAAAATTGTGATATCAATAAGCGAAAACATATAGTTTGCTGATAGGGCGGATTTTGAAACATTCGTTATTATTTTTTTGTAAAACTCGTTTCTAATTTGTAGCAGAAAATCCTTAGTTTGTTTAATTTTTGAAAAACAAGCATTTATTTTTAGTTAACAAAAATCATGTAGAAATCTTTATACGAACTCGTTTCGTGATTGGTTCGAGTCGTATGTTTCCCGATCGTGAATTTGAGTAAAAGAATGGATCGTTTCAAAGAAACAAAGGCTTGTCAAATAAAAGGCTTAAAGAAAAAAGAAGATGGCTTTGAAATCAGTAATAAAGGCTTAACAAAACAAATGATAAATTTACTAAGGTCGAAAATAAACCAACAATACTTGATTGTTGACCAAATCTCAAATGGCTCTTAGATGATTACGGTTTAAAAGACCTCGACCCACTATCAAGAATGATAGGAACCTTGGTATATGATGAACCTCGACCCACTATCAAGGATGATAGTAACCTTGGTATATGATGAACGCCACACTATGAAAGTGATAAGTTCGGAAACAAGAAATGGATAGACGCCACAAGCTAAGCTTGATAAGTCAAATCAATTCCATAAGAACAAAAAGAATTGGATAACTCACAATTCAAAGATTCCATGTATATTCAGCAAAAAGTGCCATTCTAAGGCTAATTAAATCTATTTATAGTGTTTGAATAGGCTAGCCAAATGGTCACAAACATTCAATTTAATGTGCCATAAAAATAGAAATAAAAGACTCAAGTCTTTTCTTATTCTTGAACAAAATAACTCATTTCTTGAATTCACTTCAATTCAGCTGAATTAAATGACTTTGATTGCTTGAAAATGACTCTTGAGTTGTCCTTGGCCATCCAAATAGACACCAATTTATTAACCAGCTCCTGAATGAAATTTTGAAGGCTTGATTAATTTTCTTGAATGAACAAAAACTACTGGAAGAAGAAAGGTTGCTGTTGAATTTTAAAGGGCATAAAAATGCTCTTAAAAACTGCTTAAATGATTTTTAAGCCTCCCTTATAACAGCCCCTTTACTTTGTAACTGAAAATGACTTGAACAGCCACTTTATTCAATTTATAACAGCCTTGAGTTGTAACGGTTATGAGCTGAAAAGACACCTGTAATAAACTCATTCAAATGAGCTTATTAAACAAATGTAAGCACTTATTAAACATAACACACATTAATACTTAACTTAAGTAAATGAACTAAAACGTATGCATCAATTATTCTAGCAACTAGTTAATTAAAGAGCATAATTAAATGAACTTAACTCATGCATCAATAAATAATCCTACCAACTAGATTAATTAAGAGCAACACTTATTAATTAAACTAAGATGAGTTGAATAAATGTCCAAGAACTCATTTATTAAACTAAGATGCTTAAATGCATGCAAACTAAATGAACAAATGAGTTACTTAATGCAAGACTTAATATAATGATGCAGACTTAAACTAACATGGGTGTTACATAATGCATGACTTTATTAATTGTAGAACACATTATAATGATGTGCAAACTATGACATAATTAAAACACAAATAAAAATAACTAAAAATTAATGAATCAAAGTTCTTATTTTTCAGTAGCCAAATTGACAAACTAAAATTAGAAGCTTCATTTTGCACTTGGGCCTCTCAAGTTTGGGCCAATCTCGGTGGCATCGAGTTGTGTCGTAACATGATGCAGCCAGGATCGCATCAAATCTTTAATTGAACGAAAAAAATCACCACAAAAACCAAAATTAAAGTCAAATATTAAACCAAAACCAAAATATCCAAAAAAAGTTCAATTATTACCAAATTAAACCATTTATACGACAAAATCAATTCGAGTTCCCAAACGCCGCCCAATCCTAATTATGTCGATTACTTGGAATGGTGGAAAGAAAAGGGTGAGCTATAAAGCTCAGTGTATAACTTAACTCAAACAGAATCACAAATATCACAATTAATAGATCAAAATGTCGCAGAGAATTTATCAAACTCAAATGGAAAAATTGTGCATACAGGGTTATGCCAATGAAATATTTCAAAAAACAAAAAGCAGATTTTTTAGAAAACTTCCTACCCAACTCTGCTACATATCAAATTAGATTTCCGCAGAACACTTCCATCCAAAAACACACCAACAATAATTGTGGTCAAGCCATCGGAGTTGCAGTTAAAATTACCATATCAGATATATGTGGTCAAGCCACTATATCACAGCCAAGTTGCTAGAACAAATATGCATGGTTGAGCCACTATAAATGCAATCAAGCTACTAGAGCAGAAATGTGGTTAAACCACCATATAGTGGAGATCATTAAACTGCTAGAACTTCCTCCTTACAATATTATCCCAACCACATACAATGTGACATGGCATGCAAATACAAAATCTGGATGAAAAGCATGTAAGACATGCAGTTGTACAATAAAAAAAATCAGAAGGCATGGAATTCCACGCTTTGCAAAACAGATGTGTCACAAATTCAACAAAAGCAAATCAATTTTGCAATAACGTCGCATGCATGATCATATAGCAGATTCAAAGATATACAAATTAACACAAGCAACCATCATATGCTCATATACAAACATAGAAAAATATAAACATGCCATCAGAATTGTCAGTATACAGATCAAGCAAATATATTTCACGTACCTTTTCCACATTACTTACAGAATCATACTATAAGATATCATGTTTTTAAGTCCTATTTAAACAATATAGACTCTAAAGAGTGGCTAAATACGTATCACAGATAAATACTACCGTAGGTGAAATTTCCAGAAAATGGGCCCACACGGCCTAATTAGCCTAGCCCGTGTGCCTACACACAGTCTGGCACATGGCTGTATGGCTCACACGGTTTGTCACATAGACTAACACAAGGTTGTGTGACGTCGACAGTGGGTTTTTCAGCTTTCTTCTATTTGTTGTTTTACAAGATTAAGCCACACACCTAGTCATTTTTCGATGTTGCCACAACATCAACAATTTCAGCACCTAAAAATGATATTTAGAATGAACTAATTTGGGAATGATACACTAAATCTAAGCCAAAAATTCGGACACAACCATTACATTTGACCTTAGCAAAATAAGTCAGCCCCCTAATCAAAAGCATTAATCACTTACCCTTGAAGTAACAAAAATTTCTATCAACACCTAGATTATCGGAGATGAGTTTCGTGTCTCTCGATTATCACCTAACAAATCACAATAGGAATTAACAAAAAAAATTCAATCAAAATAAGAAAGTGAAAAACACATTCACCCCTCATAACCCCATGAAAAGAATTCACTTACACCAAAATTCAATACTGCAATGGTGAACTTCCAAACAATCAAAACCCAAACCGATAACAGTGGATTAACAATCACTCAAAATAGGGAACAAAGCTGGAGAAGCACAACCCCATACAGAGATGGCAAAAGTTTATTGAATAAAAACAAAAGGAGAAAGAAAAGGAAAATTTTTAGAAAAAGGAAAATAAAATTGAAGAAAAACAAAGGAAATCTCTTTCAGTTGTCTAACGTGAAAACAAAGTTGGAAGATATGGGAAAATGGGGAAGCTGGACGTGAGAGAGAATGGGAGATTTTTTTGGGAACTAATTTTCAAAAATAAAAATAACACAAAAGAAAATCTTATCGTATTAGATTTTTTAGAATTTAAGTTTGACTCAAATTCTAATCATTTGAGTGGCACAAAGCAAGGAAATAAAAAATATTTCTATTTTACACAGTCAAGGATTCAAACATAGGACTAAAGGTTAAGCTAAAACCCTACCATTGAACTAGCAAGCTTATTTTGTCATTAGTTGAGTGAAAATAATATATGATCCAGATGTGCAAAGATAGAGGTTGCAACAAAATCACTAAAAATTCAAGAGAAGGAATTCGAACCTAGAACTTCAACCACACTAACACAACACTCAACTCGTGAACCAAATCATTTCATTTGACAAAAGTTTCATAATCTTAACTCAAAATCAGGACATGACCACTATTAGTTTCACTCACCCAATTTCTACTAACTAAATTTTTGGGATGTGACATTAGTTATCGAAGATTCATAATGTGTTCCATGTATCAATGTTAAGAAGATATAGATCCAACCCTGATCATGTGATACAAATTGATGAACTTAAGCTTGAAGTGAACTTGTCTTACGAGGAAGAAACCGTCTATATTCTAGCCAAAGAAGTTAAGGAGCTGAGAAATAAGAGAATTCCCTTGGTTAAGGTGTTATGGAGGAATAATAACATTGAAATAGCTACTCGGGAAAGAAAGAGCTTAATGAAATAATAGTACCCTCAGTTATTTTTTTGTATGAATTTTGGGGATGAAATTTCCTAAGTTGGGAAGAGTTGTAACATCCCGCCCAACGAAACCCTAATGTTCGAATATTGTTTATAGATGTAAGGCATATAGAGTAAGTCCAGAGTAGGTAGGTATTAAATTCGACTAAGTATATGAATTTTTTGAGTCTATCTTCAGGCGAAGTCTGCATTATTCGAGCTTGGTGGTATGTGAGACTCTTTTGAAGAGTATACACCACCCCAAATGTTAAACAAAATGCTAGACCTTTGGTGCTAAGACCTTATTTTGAAAGAACCGTATGTTTTTTTATTATTTTATTATATTTTTTGACCAATCTAGTTAAAATAATGAGAATTGGTTAGTATAAGACTAAGTTTCTATAGTCTGTCAGACCCGCATTTATGAAGAGAGAGAAGTGCTTAGTCATAAGGAACAAGGGGTTTGAAGGGAAATCAGACTTATCCACTAAGTTTTTCCTTCCGTGTATATTTGTATAAAGCAAACTTTGGCTTCTTGAGTAAGTTTTATGCTTTCTTTGGCAACCACATTTTCTTTTCAAGCTTTCTCTACAATTTTTCTCTTGAAAAACTGTAGACTTAATATTTGCTTGAAGACTTGGGTTCGCTGTACTCAACATACTCCACCGTCATTTGGTACAAGGTAAATATCGATGAAAATCAAGTTATTTTAATGGTTATTTATGAGCCCCTAGGGTTTTATGCTTTAGGGTCAGTTTTAGGTGTAAGGGAGGAAATTTCCAGATTTTGGGTTTCCTATTAATGTTCATATTAAAATTGTTTAATTTTTCTAGTAAAATGATTTTATAAGTTAATTCTTTGTATTATAGGTCAAGAAACTCCTAAGAAATCTCCTGATAAGGGAAAGAGTCCTGCTGCCTGATCTTGTTGCATTTGTAAGCACTCTAATCCCATGAGATGATATGGTTGTGTAGGAGTGATAAAGGTTCGTGAATATGAGTATGAGTTAGTTGTTTGTGTAAATGGAGTAAGGGCCTTTCTTCGTGTTTAAGCCATCACCCATTGTTTTTGGAATGAACAATATGAACTGAGCTATGAAAATGAAATCATGGCGATGCCTTCAATGAAATAAGCATTGAACTGACAAATCCTGATATATGAAAATGGATCATGTAGCCTCTGGTAAGCACAAACCATATTGGAAAATCATGATTGAATGAATGAAATGAATGTTAAGGCTTGATCATGGACTTAGGTGTGGCTAGCACAAAGAAGGTTGTCTACTTGGTTGCATGGGCATAGTGTAGGCACCATAGGAATAGTTTCTATAATAAAATTTGTTTGCGTATGATACTCGCCAATAGGGGAACTATATGATTTGCTGAGTTTGAAAGGTTCATTGGTATTGTATATGTAGCTATTGAGATGTTTGCTCTGGAACTCATTAAGTTTTTGAAACTTATTTAGTTACCTTTCCTTCTCAAGATCGCTGGGGAAGAAAGGACCTTTCGAAGACTACGATAGAGGTCATTTGTTCTATGAGATTTCTAAGTATTTTTTATTACACATGGCATGGAGGTGGTGTCATGATGGTGTCATACTTGAGAATGAATTTTTCATTTTAAAGATATTCTATCATCATTTCAATGAAACCTCAGTGAAGTGATTATGTTTTCTTGCAAAGTAATAAATTATTTATGTTCAATGATTAATGTCAATCTAATCATATGTATATGTATACGACACTGTAGTCAAATATGGATTACACCAAACATGGTTTTAAGAGCTTCTAGTGAAGCCTATTTTTTTTTCAGTTTCCTTGGAATGTATAACCTTAATTATCTTTAATTTCACAAAGGATTTACAAATCACATTGTATGAACTTTATTTCTATGAAGACGACGCCTATAAAAGTTTAAAGAAAAGATTTTAAGTCAGTAACGTGCCAATCTTGGGTCCTCCTTAAGGATCGGGTTTGGGGCGTTATAGTTTTTTTAAGGTCATGAATATTTTCATTTTTTTTGGGTGTTGAAATATTTCAGGAAAGAAAAGCAAAAATGCAAGACAAAGGTCACATGATCGTGTGACAAACTGAGGCCTTGAAGTTTTGTATCACACAGCCGTGTACTCAAACTGTGTAATTCTGAATCACACGATCATGTAACTAAATGAGGCCATGTTAACCAAAACATCCTTAAAATTAAAGTGCACACGATTGTGTCACTTGCTCATATATGACCCACTGCTATGTGATGGCACATGTGAGCAAAAATAAGCCTTAACAATTGGTCCATCTAACCAATTCTAAAAGCATGAAATGGTACTATAAAAACATGCTCAGTTCACATCCAAAACCAGACGTAAACATGGAATAATCCAACCTACAAGTGCCTAACCAGTAGGCCCTTTACGCAGCATCACATTCAATCTATAACTCGATTCAACATTTCTTCCATTAGAAAACATATTGCATATTATTCAATCTAACATCACATCAATATAAGCTTCAATTAGCTACACCATACAAAGATCAACCTAATGGCTCAAATGGTGCAAATTTGATCATTCAAACCTACACAAAATGAAACCAAATACAAGCCCAAACAATCTATTTAACCATTTCAATCATTCAATGCAACAATTCCACAATTTGGAATCCAACATATCAATCCAACTTATAGCAATTCAACTTACTCAACTTTGTCAATTAGCTATTCAATAATATCATTTAACCAAATCATACCATTTAAGAGTCATTCAACATGTCACCACATGTTACCAAGCAAACATATATATACACCTAAGTATTATCTTTTCCAAAATTAAAAACTTAACCAAGTTTCAACAAAAAATTATCATTCAAAATACAAATCAATTCAAGATTGACAAACAAAATCACCTATATACATGCCACAAAACCGAGTTTTAAACAATTAGGAGATTACTGAATCAACAACATGATAGTGTGAGCTTCTCGGCAATCCGCCTGACACATTCTGTAAGCTAACAATCTATAGCGAAAAGGGAAACTAGAAAGTACGCATTTTGCTTAAATTTATAAATTTTATAAATTTATACAAGTTATTGAACTTACCTCATTTTATAAATTTATACAAGTTATTGAACTTGACGATTTTGCTTAACCCAACAACCCTATGTCAACAAGGTAAGTTCATCCCGTAACCAATTCATATAATAATCTGAAAATTTAGCATTTCAAATAATTTTAATACCAATCGCATGGAATCAAAAACCCAATACCATTCACAACATTCTAATCAACATTTCAATTCACAAATAAAACTAAAAGTCTTAATGGTACACATGTATCAATATATACAAGTTTCAATTAATCAATATAAAGTTTATATCGTATCATTTGTCACCAGTACATCCAATTTCAATATAATGATAGTCATTATTTCGTTTTATTGTTTGGATTTTGCTTCAAATTCATAAATTTATCACAATTCCTTATTGGCCCCCCGGCTCGTATATTTGATATGTTTAAGCATTCAATACTATCGATATTCACATATATCGTTAATACACTTTGTATTACCATATCACAATTATCAATCCAATTTATATCTCGCAAATCAAATATCACATTTTACACCCTTATTAACCCGACTCGGACGAATACACAGATCCAACCAACACACCAATTTGGCACCAGTGCCTCGTCGGACAATGTCTAACTAAATAGTTTGTGCCTAGCACTCATCAATGTATTTGGCACCCATTGCCTAATCGGTATAACCGATGTAATTTGGCACCTAGTGTCTCATTTACATGTATTCGAAGTAACCCTAAACTCTTCCTATCCTATGGCATGACAATTATATCTGACTCTGCCTAAAAAGTTAATAGGGTAACCATTTTCAATTTCCATTATAAGCCAATTTCTCAATTCAATTATATATGTTCCATAGCAATTCACCAATAAATATCAAAATATAAACATAATTCTTCTTAATACAAAATAATTTTTGCATTTGCATTAATATACAATAATCTCAAATTAATTCAATTTAGTCCTTACTAGTAAACAAACGATCAATTTCATACCAAAGACAATTCGATCAATTATAATCAATTTTCAATTCATTTTATTTCAAATATCAATTCATCATTGTAAGTTTTAACCATCAACTTATCATTTTTCTATGTTTTAGTTCATAACTCACTTGTTGTACCAAATTATACACAATTCAAACTATTATCAAACAAATAAAATTCACAAATAAAATATAAAAAAATTTAAATACAATTATACTATGTGAACTTACAGATCAAAACAACGACAAAACAACTCTTTAAGGACTAATAAACAAGTTCAAACTAATATGCCATAAGACACCTTCACATCCAACCTAATTAAATAATTTGAACCATTCATCTAAACACTTGTATAAACATCAATGTAAAATGTATCATATGAGTCATCTAAACCATACTTTGTTATTGAATCAAAACTGACTTAACTTTACCATTATAAACTTACATTATACTTAAGCAATACCATTACTTTGTTACCTAACCAATTACACCATAACATTATACATCTATGCACCAAAATTTCACATTTCATATTCATCAACTAAAGCATAAACCACACACCGCATTCTAATTTCAACCATATAACAATCTAGCTCAACATGACATTACCAACAGAGCTTCATCATATCTCTTATTAGCATACCATAAACACATTGGATATAACATATTACATAACCAAATAGAAATTCAAATTTACCAACTTCACAACCCTATATACATGCCACAAGACCAAAATAACAATTCAAAATCTACCAAGGCAACAGCTTGATAGTGTAAGCCTTGAAGTTGATCCGTTCAACTAGTTCCACAAAACGTTAACTATAGAAAATAGAAATATGAACAGAGTAAGCTTAAATATCTTAGTAAGTTCATAGCTAAAACTAAACCAACTTACCTCATTTAATTAATTGAAATTAAAACAATTTAGGTTATAAAGACTTGACATTCGATTTATAAAAATAGGTGAGATCTACATAGAAACAAATAATCAAATAACTCACATCCTTGAATAGTTCAATAGAATCATTTGCATAAACAAGCCATTTGCATATACTCATTCATTTACATTCAATAACAATATTCTATTACTATCAATCACATACCTTAACAAATTCTATGAAGATCATTCTAAAGTTTCATTAGCCCGACGAACTATAATAAAAAAATCGGATACTCGGGTAGCTACACCACACCAGAGAGCATCAAAATGCTATACAGAGGCACCGTGGTCCAACCAAAGGCACAAATGTGCAATCAAAGGTATAGAAGCACAAAAAGAGACACCAATGTTTATACAGAGTCACCGAAGTGCAAACAGAGGCACGAATGTGCAATCAGAGGCATTAAAGTGCAATCCCGTACAAGCGTTGGTTCTAACCCTATTGGCATGCCAATCATATCCTAATCATTTACTACGTTCAAACAAGCATTTTAACTGAATTTGTCATATTAACATATCAGAGTCACTTACACATGAAAAATATGTATGCTGTAACAATACACATTTATTCAGACATCATATAATTCATATTTCCAATATTTAACAATTCATGATTTAATCCACACTCACCTTGGCTTTCCTTTATAATGATTTAAACTCACCACATAACATTTGCATATTATATTTTCAATATTATACAACAAGTAATATATATTCAAGGATATTTTAATATTCTATGAACATACCTAATAATTCGCTAACAGTTGACTCATAAGGACGAATATGTAATTTTTTCTTTTCCCGTTATCCTCTCATGCGGTTCAATTCTTGATCTATATAATAGTTAAATTCAATTCATTATTTCAAATACATCATCATAATCACATTTCTACATATGACTTATAAAATTCATTTTACAAATTTTCCTAAACTTTTCACTTTATTCAATTTAGTCCCTAAAATAGAAACTATTAAAAACTTCACAATTAACCCTAATACTCAAAAATGATTTTAACAGCACTCCAAATCAGCCCTTAAACATTTGAAAATTTCACAAATTTACATGTTGAAGTTTACTTATATTCATATTAGTCTCTAAGCTCAAAACTAACAAAAAATTCCTTTACAAAATAGTCCTAATCAATAATCAAGCTTATAAACCTTTCATTTATCTCATGAACGCCACAAATACAATAGTGGCAAGTCCCTAAACCTTTAAAAATTTTACAAGATAATCCTCAGGCTAGCTAGATTAAGCTATAACAATCTCAAAAACATAAAAATTACAGAAAATGGATAAAAGATACATACCATGCAAATTAAAGAAGATGACTGAAAGCTTTAGGATGTTCTTCAATCTGTATTTGATTTCCAAAGGAGAAGAAGAAAAATGATGAAAGTTTTGTTATGTTTTTACTTTTATTATTATTTTAACATATAATTTACCATACAAAATTACCAAAATAACACCACTATCCATCCGCCATTTATATATAATGGCATAATTGCAATATAAAACCCTCACATTTACCAAAAAACCATTTAATCAACAAAATTCAATAGTGATTAAGTTTTATGTCCTTTATGATTTAGTTATTTTTCTTTAATAAACTATTCAATCACTAAAATTACTAGACCAAAACTTAATTTAACTCTATAATAGACTCGTAAATATTTTAAAATAATATTTATTAACTTGATAATCAAAATTAGGGTTTTGAAACCACCGTTTTCAATACCACTAAAAATAGGATGTTACAAGCGAATTTGTAAGTTTTTAAACTTATTTAAATTGCTTAATGTTAGTTTGCCTTTCATAAAATTAATTTAAAATTTTCCTAAATATGCTAAATACTTAAAAGAAATAATGGCTAGGCGTAGAAAAATCAAAATGGGAGAGCAAGTTAATATAGACTCATCTTGTATTATGATTATTTCAAAACAGATACCCCAAAAATTAAAAGACTCAAGGAGTTTTACTATTTCAATAGAGATAAAGGACATTCATTTTATTAAGGCCTTATGTGACCTATGAGCTAGTATTGATTTAATGCCTCTATCAATTTATAAAAAAACTCAGGTTAGGGGAACTAAAAAATACACATATCACACTATAGTTAGCTGATAGATCTTCGATACAATCGAAAGGGGTACTTGAAGATATGTTATTTAAAGTGCACAATTTTATAATCTCGGTAGATTTCATAATTATAGACATCGAAGAAGAGCGTGAGATCCCTACTCTGTTAGGGAGATCATTTTTAGCCATATCCAGGTTTACCATTGACTTGGAAAATAATGAATTAACCATGAAAATCAATAGAGAGACTAAAGTATTTAAATGTGGTCACCAATAGAATGAGGGTAATAGGTAAAGTCCTAGGAAAACATGTTAAAATATTTGTAAATTTCCCTAACCACCTTGATCCGGGAAGGGTATTCTCTGTGATTGGTGCAATAAGAAAAGGCAAGTTTTGGGAGCGAGAAAAAAAGAGTACGATGGAGTGACATAAAGGACGCTAGACAAATACAGATAGAAAATTAATAAAATATGTGTCCATGTACAAACTGGCAGAGTTGGTGTATGAGTCCGATAGCAAAACTTGATAATCGACAAACACTTTATTAATTTTGTGTAAATTTTTGTAAAGTTAATTTGTGAATATATTTCAATAGGAGTATGACTAAGTAGATAACTTAGGATTTAAAATAGTGTAAGGATACGATATTTGAATTAGAAACCTTGAAATTCATGAAAAAAGGGAAAAAATAGGGTCGGTGCCGGAACACGGCACCTCTAGGGCCAGACTCAAAAGCTTTCAAAAACCAGGTCGATGTCGCAACATATTTACCCTTGTGTCGCAACATTGAATACAGTAGCTCCTAAATCCCAAAATTTCAAGGCATGTCACGACATCAGACAACTCTAGGGATGTCACAACATGGAACCCTTGTGTCGTGACATCGTTATAATTTTTTGTACAGTCGACCCAACCCGTTACACAACACTTCGACCTAAACCCTTATTTTACCCGATTTTCTAACCTAAAACATTAATTTTTTTAACCTAAAACACTATTAACACCATCCTAATATCCTTCTAACTCTAAACATTCAACCTTTTAAAACCTTTCATATCCAAAATTGTATTTTTCATCTTCTTTTCTTTTCTTCTTATTGTTGCATTCTCTATTCATTTTTTTCTTTTTCTTTTCTTTTTTTGTAGGTACAAGCTCCACATCAACAAACACTTTGTAATGAACTCTCACAAGGAACAATGAGCATTCAAAAAATTAAGGTTAAGAGTTCCTTTTTAAGTTCTACTGTTACATTGCATTATCATAAATATATTGCTTGAATCTTTAGTTTGACTAGTCGAATATATTTGAAAATGCCTACTAGGAAAAACTATAATAACCAATGAAAAAGAGACAAGGTGGTTGCGAATCCCTCAAAATTTCCAAACTTGAATGTCAAAAAACATTTCTTAGAACTTCAAGGAAAGATGTCCATACAAGAGAGGGGTTTTGAACCATCAATGGTCCTTTGCAAAGAAATATAGGTGCTGGTATGGTATCATCGATGGGAATGTTTTTGCGTAGCCCCCAAAGACCCCACAGTAATCCCTATCATACAAGAGTTTTACATATCATTTAAGGATCAAGAGTTTAGGCATCCTTATTATGCCATTTGGGAAACAGACATAGTTAGGGGTAAAGAGGTGCACATCACCCCTAGAGAAATTTTTGAATTACACAATGCACCATACTATGAATCTGATTTTATTGATAACACCGATTTGACTAGTTTAAAGATATATATATATAGATAACATTGTGAATTATTTTACCGAGGGTTGGGATGGATGGAAGCACTGACCAGGTACCAATGTCCCCACCTCTTTTAATCAAGTAATTATGTTTCCTATTACAAAAATGTGGATATAATTCTTATGTACTCGGATTACACCTGCTCAAAATGTATCTAATGTTAATGCCTTCCAAGCAATTTTATTTCATGGTATTTTGTAGAAAAAAAAGATATGCGTCGGGCGATAGATCTATCACAGCATGAAAAGTCGCATAAGTGGCCAAAAGGTTGAGGTCTTTTCCTCCACCTAGTGACGGCATTTTGTAAAAAGGCTAACGTTCCAATGGATACGAATGAACAATTCATGAGGCCAACAAAGAGCTTGATCTAGGACTCAATATATACACAATATGTCAAGCTTCAAAGAAAACAAATTAATGATTGGAACCAAAGCTGAAAGGAAAATATGGATGTCCCAACGTCACTAAAAAGATCCCGGATATAGAATGGACGATAAGGTTTATGCAAGAGAATGGTCTAGTTAGACAAGAATTTGCAAGGCAAAATGGTATGCGAATACCAAATTTTCCACCAAACAAATAAGACCCAATAAATTTGATTATAGATTTGAGGACCAAGAAAGTGAAGAGGATGATGGGAGTGGGGAAAATGAGGAAGACGAGGAGGAGGAAGAAGCTACGGAGCAAGATTCCTAGGAGGAGAAGATAACAACTATAAGGTGACATTTCAGCTGCAACAATCTACACAAAAACAACTAGTCATTTGCAGCCCAACCCGGCATGCACATTCGTCTGGTGGAGAGGGAAAGTTATGATGGAGGGGGAAACTGACCCATTTTGACGATTAAAAACTCTTTTTAATTTTTTCTGAGGATTGTAAAATAATTAACTTTAATGATTTTTATTTCTTGTTTTAGATTAGGATTAGGAGTAATAGTATTTTATATATATATATATGTTTTTGTTCTAGATTTTTTATGTAGGAACCCTATACGAGGAGAACACTACAATTACGAGCGTAATGAATAAGGAAAAATTTACCCACCTTAAGACTATGACAATGTCACGATCAATCAGGTAACTTCTTTCTTGTATAATTGAAGGTTGCACATTAGGGACAATTTGCCATCTAAAGTGTGGGGGGTAACATAGGAGGTTTCATTTTTATATTTTTATGCTTTTTATTTTATTGTTCTTATAAAAAAATGTGCTTGAGCTTGTAGAAATATAAGTGATTGGTTAGGAGCTTGTATATAGGTTGATTATATTTACTGTAAATTTGGCATGATAGTGAATGGTTTTAAATTTACAATCATTAGACTACTAAGTTCTATATATTACACTATAAATATGCATAAAATAATTGGATGTACCAAATGACTAAGAGAATATAGGGAAACGAGCTTGCTAGTATAAATGATTAATGATTAGAATTATTATTGCTTGATTACTTAAATTTGTGAATATTGAGATACTTAGGGATGACCTAAGGCATTGTTTGGTATAAATCAGAGCAAAAAAGCCAACCTTGTTCATCAATCTTTAGTACGCAATTTGAGCCAAAAAATTCTTCTTCAAGAATCTTCATACAAAACCCGAAATTGAAACACGAATTTGTACTTACCCTTTTTCTTTGGTCCCTAAATTGCACAAACTTAGATGTCGAGCAATACATATTAAGGGATAGGTAGAGACATAACCGTTGTTTTGTAAAATTATAGTGAAATAGGAAGAATTAGTGTGATATAATGATTATAGGTCTATCTAAATTGTGCAAAACAAAAGAAAACTTCAGAAAAAGTCAAAACAAGTAGAAAGAGTACTTGAATAATGAAAAAGCATTATGAGTAAGACAAGTTGAAAAAGTCAAAAGTGACTCAATAACAAAGTCTCAAAATTATAAAAAATCAATCATTAGTGCACAAAAAACTCGTAAGTTGATCATAGTTATTTTATCATGTTGTGGCTTCCTACATGGAGAAATAAGAAAGGTGAAATAAAGAGAAATAAGGCGGTGAGTGAAAAAGGGTTACTAAGGGGGAGAATAAGGGACAATACGATGTGCCAAACCAATTTCATGCTTGAAACTGTCTTAATGCTCCTTATTCTTCAATTTCATACCAACCTTAAGCCTCAGAACATTACAAACCGAAAATTCCTATATGACCTAGGTAAATCTATTTGTGAATAAACATTGTATTGAGTGATTGCAATAATAACTGTTCCTATTTTGCTAGGATAACTAAATTACTTGTATGATTTCTCGATGGATCAATATATTTGAAGACCTTTTTGCTTATATACTTTGTAATATACTGAACTTAGATGTTTGAAGTTGAGAATGGTAAATCATTTACATATCATGCCAGAATTACGTGTATTTATGATTATCCTTAGTTACTCTGATCCAGAACTTATATTTGTATCATACTCGCTCAAGGGTCATCTTTTATATTTTTCGTTTTTATGTTTTCATGCTTGAGGACAAGCAATGAATTAAGTGTCGGGAAGTTAAGATTGCTTAGTTGAGTTGAATTGGTATGAATATGTTTGGTTTATTGATATGAAGGACTAAATTGAATAGAATTAGAAATAGGGTAATTTGATGAAATTGTAAATTGTCACATGTAAAAAAATGGAAGATCCAAAAAGGCGAGTGACGCATGCATGTTAATTGTTTTGGCGCACTATGGTAGCATAATTCACTACCCTAGTGGCTTGCTACCGAGTTATAATATTGGTGCATACTAATGTTAAAGTATTCTTCCGATTGGCAGTAACTAAGGATTTAATTACAGGTATCTTCAAGTGAAGAAAGAATACGCTAAAAAAAGAGTAAGCCTAATGAAGAGTATGCCCTAGATTTTTGGTTGAGCACGAGGATTCTACCAAGTGTATGAGAAATTTGTAGGAGACTTAACTATTTTTTAAGACCACGCCATACGAGAGTCCCCGCCAAGATATAGTATGCTCGATTTGCATGAGCACTATTCAAGTTGGTTCTTGTAACAGGATTAGTTGGGAATCAATTGGATTGATTTGAACCTCCCCATGATTGGTCAAACAGTAACATAGATCTTCACCAAATTTTCTTTTACCTACCCTGGAGTTGGTAGGGAGAATTAGGGGACAATTTAAGTAAGCATCGTCACTTTTCAAAATCCACAAAAGGGAAACCAAAAATAAATATATTTATATAGTGAAGGGATATTCTGGTCCTTCTTTCTAACCTAAATGTTATCTTCTTATTCGTTAAGCTAGAGATAAGATTTCATTTAATCAGTGGATGATTCAACCTTCTAATAAGTCTTATAGCTCTAGATGTTACAATTGTTGAAGAGTAAGGATGTTAAAAGATGTAAGAATACTAGGGTATGAGAGGAAGGCCTTGAATGGGGGTCATATGTGGTTGAAATATTAGTAAACTATTTGTAAATGGGTCAAGGTAAAGGTGGGTCTCTAGTGAGTCTCTGGCCTAACTCCTGTGTGTTATTTTATGATGATTCTTTGTATGATTGATGTTCCTATAGTTTTGCTTAAGGATTTGTTGTATGTGTGTGTGTATTTTCTATGAAGCCTTGCAAATATGTAAATGAAGTGTACAATGTGCTACATGAATATGACAATATGTGGTAAGCATGCATAAGAAATTATGTGTTGGAAAGTATGATTCCGTTATGGATATGAGTGAAATCCATGTAAATATCTCAATTATGTTAAATGAATGGAGCATGAGAAAGTATGGTTGGAGAAATAGGGGGTTAGTGTGGAGCGTCGAGAAAAATCTGTGATATTATAATGGACCCCACGATGGAGCTTTGATGACTTCCAACGATACAGTAAACACGAAAAAAGGCCAGTGTCACAGATATGTGGAAAAACCATGGCCATGGCATATTCTGGAAACGACAGATGAGCCGCATTTTTCTACTAGGTTTTTACATGTCCTGGGGCGATGATGGGCAAACCTCAAATGATGTTGAGTTTAGGCAAATCCATATTGTCAAACACAACAATTTATGTGGTGCCTTGGTGGCAAACCAAATCGAGCCTTTGTGGCGAGTTATCTAAAAGGCCTTATGGCATATATTTTGGAAAACCTTAGTGACGAAGTTATCTAGAAAGCCTTTGCGGCTAGTTATCTGGAAAGCCTGTATGGCGAATTCTGTAATGCCTAAGTGGAGAGTTGTTAGTGTTCCTTTGTGGCGAGATCTAGGTATGGCTTTATGGAATTTTTTGAAAGAGTTCTCAAAGGTTGGCGCATATTTATCTGCCAAATTTTAAAAGGAAGCCCAAAATCCTTAAGTCGAGGAGTTCAACAACATCATTTAAAGGTACATCTATTCATAATTCAAGTTCTTGGAATTGAACCGGTGCGCTAGGAGGGACCAAACCAGGAATGCACCAAGGTGACAGTTTAAAAGGCAATATTAAGCATACAGAGGGCACTCTTGGGAATATGGTGAATAGTACTCTACGCCATGAAGAAGCCTGTTTTAACAAAGATTTAAGTTGTAATGTTTTATACTACTTTTGAGAATCAGTGTTAATTAATAAATGTTTCCTTCAAAATATTTTGACTTAAAAAGGATATAAATAAATAAGAATTATGGTTTTCGCTAGTTGAAAATTTTTAGTTAAGTATTTAACTATTGTGGCATCCTATATTCGGGTTCAGTTAATCGGATCTAGTATGGGCGTTACAGAAATTAACTTTGAAATTTGACTAAAATATGTTATGTGATAAATTAATGAATTGAATTATGAATTAAATTGATGAAATATGGATAGAACAAAATGATGAATTGGATAAACTGCTACCCTATTAACTGTTCGAGTAGAGTCAGATATAGTTGGCATGCCATAGAATAGATTGAGTACAGGTTACTTCGGTTATACCAATAAGCGTTGGGCGCAAACTATTTACTTCAGACTTTCCAATGAGGCACTGGGTGCCAAATTTGGTGTGTTGGTTGGATAATGATATATCAATATCGATAGCATGTGAAAGATCATGCAAATCAAATTTATATGTCTAGAGGACTGAACTAAAAATATAAATAATTAATTGATTTGATTTGGGATATGGTATGTTAATGTGATGTATTTATATACTAGTTAGTTGAACATGTATAGAATGAATCATATGGTATGATGGTACATTATAGCTACTTGTTTTGAATGTTATATTGATTAAGTGTTTTTAATTTACTTAACTTGTATTTTATTGCTTGGATTATAGAAATACCACTAAGCTTTATCATTAAACGTACAACTTTCTTTTTTGTGCGCAAGTTAGGTATAAAGCGAGATCTCGAGAATTAACTTCAACATCCAGTCAAGATACCAGACTGAACAATGTTTGAATAAATCTCTTTTGTCAGTTATAAGGAATGTAACTAAGTTGGGTCAAATTGGTATGAAAACCTATGTATAAATGCACTTGAAATCTAATCGTTAATGTATCAATTTTGGTTAGATGTATATAACTTGAAATGGAGTCAAATTAGTTGGAAATGGTATGGAAGTTGCAATTATATAAGTACTTGATGGAATAGGTAATAGTGTGAATGAGTTAAATGAAATGCATTAGGTAAAGTTTAATGATCTTAGTTTATTATAGATATGGATGTGTAAGTTTTTGAATAAATTGCTTTGGTTATTGAGTTATGAATGATAAGGCATTAGCCTAATATGTTTTAAGTTTTGGATGTGGTTAAATTGGTATTGGTTTGTTGTTTATAATAGTTGACCTTAAGGTATGGGAGTATATTGTGGTAATAGTTGGAAAATTGCAAGTTGACAACCAAGTGAAATTGTGCAGAACTAGTATGTGACGTTGTGATGCCAAATGTATGTCATCACGATGAGAAATGACCTATAATTTCACTGCAAGACAAGAAACCCCGTTGTCTCGATGAGGCCAAAATAATAAGTGATGTCGCAATGTCAAGTAGCCTGACATCGTGACGTGACAAACTGTTTGGCGATGTCACGACATGGAAGGGATAACGTCATGATGCCAACCTTGTATTTTGAGTTCTTTACAAATAGGTTCTGGTTCTATCTCGGGTTAGCTTTGAGGCTTTCGTAAGCTTGTGTAAGACTCGAAAATGATTGTATATCATATCAAATGCATGTTTTGGTTGAATTTAATCATCTAATAGTATAATTTAATATTAAATTATTGTAGTTGCTCTAAAAATGAATGTGTCATCCTGTAGCTTAGACCCGACGATTGGGTCGGGTATGGGGTGTTACACTCTATATCTTTGGAGTCATCCGCTTCAATGCCCAAGACAAAACATCTCCCCAATTAGACTTGATAGATGACATGTTAGTCTTTAAACGGTTTCCTTATTTCCAGTTAGACTAAGGACATGTTTAGGTTCATCTACTAATATAAGTTGTCTTTTCGTATAACGATCCAACCACGTAATACCATTTAGTATTAGTTAAACATTAGCCAACTAGTAAGCTAATATTTTCTTCCATTTTACTTTGCTTGCAAAAACCATTGAGGAAAATATATAAAAGATATTAATTTAATTCATGAATAATTTTATTAATCAATCTGTAAAAAGAATTACAAGTTTACCAACGAATATACTGCACTTAGGGCACTAGATCCAACAGGAATGAGATTTGCCTGATATTGACTTACCAACCCTATTGCATAATAGATATTTGGGCATGTGCATATCATAGCATACATGATACTTCCTACTAACAAAGCGTAATGAACCTTTCTCATGTATTCTTTTTCTTCCAATGTCTTAGGCTAGTCCTCATGAGCTTCGAGAACGAAAAAAGCTAATATGTGATTGGCTAGCACTTCAAGAGCGAGGTGTTCATTGGAATAACTCCAAATGAATTCATCTTATTTTCCTTCCTTCATTTTTTACAACATTTCTATCCTAGGTCGTGAGCTCCTCCTCCAAGGAAGCATTATTGTTGCATTGAGTATTTTGGGACACAACTAATTGGTTGTTATTTTTAGGTGGGTCATTCAGATTGCGACATTTGTGGTCCCTACGAATCGTGGATTGAGCTTCCTCGTTTGGGAGGATGGGATTATCCCACCTAAGAACCTTTTAAGTTGTCCGCAACTCAACGATTAGTTGTTCATTTTGAGCATTTCGTTGGGCGATGAGGCACTTTTGTTCCTACTGCTCCTTGAAACGATACCCTTACTGGGAAAACTGTTTTTCCAGGTGCCACAACTTTTCTTTTGTTTCAGCATCATGGGGTTGGGACCTAAAAGGTTGTTGATAACCTTAGTGCAATACGACAATGGTAACAGTTGGTGAAGGTGGGTTGTAATAAGGCAAGCCACAACCTACTACAGGTAAAAAGATACATTCTCCGTAGGATCTTGAGAGGATGTACTAGAGGATGGTTGAGTCTCTATACCAACTAATGGGATTGAAGCTACAAGAGGAAAAGACCCTGCAGGTGAGGATGGAGTAGCTGGGTTATAGTTTAATGGGAAGTTGAATGCTTTCATAAGCTACGACAGGGGTCGCAAAAGAATGGATGCATATTGTAGGGGTTGCTTCAATGGATGAGAAGAAGCAGAGTTCTGCGTGATGTTCAAGCCAGAGGATGACCCAAGGTTGGCTAGAATGGTAACGCTAACTAGAGTAGAAGAACTTGTTGGATTGGTGGAGTTGATTGAGTTGATGGGGACATTGGTTTGAGATTGAGAAGCCTTGTTGTTCACACTCATTGCACCAATTATTAATGTGTGAGATCAACAAGGAAGATGTGCAATGAGGTAGTGGTGGAGCTAATGGAGGCTAGTTCACCCTTATTTGGGAGGAGAGCCAAACAATGTAGAGAGTATAGGCAATAGTGGTGGAGATAGTATGAAAGCAAGGTAACAGAATACTGGCTAGTATGTTAGAGATTCGATCCCCTCTTCATCATCTTGGGAGTTATTTATAGGTGAGGTCTCGTGTTAGGTGGCTAATGTGGTGGGTCCGCTATCAGGCAATCATTATAGGGTTTATGGGGAAGATGTCTGCTATGGGACATTTTTGGTCATTCTTTCTGAATCATGGTGTGGAGTGGTTGAACCCACGTAGGGTTTGGTGGCCACAAGAATCATGTTCTTAATAGGAGATCGTGTGTTTGGAGGGGCGAGTGGTGGCATCCCTCTAGGGAATTGGTGGCTAACCTCTTTGAATAACTACTCCCTATCTGGTTGAATAATGAAATCGGGAGGTGGAGCTTCTGATGATCACTTAGCTTGTATTGGGTGAAAGTCGTTTCTCTAGCAGCTTGTCATTCTACCACGTCTCGAGATAGTAGAGGTATAACAATTAGTTTCAATGATTGAAATTTCTTGTGTTTGCTACCTTCCTAATGTATCAAATTACAATGCAAATCGTTAGTTCCTTGATCTCATGTCATCTATCTTCTTTAATGATTTCCTCCGTATGACATACACATCATAAATTAATATGAATAATCCATATATTTTTTGGCTTTTAACGTGAAACATTTGTTTTATACATTAGCTTAAATACCCTTAGAGATTTTACTCTAGTTTACACACTCGTTAAGATTTTTCTCTTTTACTTCTCTTTTAACATTATTTCATTAACCACCTTAAACTCATTCAGAGTACCTATTAGGCTCATATGTCAGTTTTATCTAATATCATTTTGCCACTGTTTTGTGAAGATAAAAATGGTGAAATTTTGTGAAGCATTTGGCAGCAGCTTTCAAGGCATTTTGCAACTGTTTCTAGTATGATAATTGTAGCTTCCATGAAGATCAACAACGGCTCAACTTGATAGATTGGCAGCTAGGGAAGAGCATAAACGGAAGCAACATGGATTTTTTGAAGGATTAGAGATGGAGGGAAATCTTATTTTTATTACGAATTTGGTGATGTATAAAGGAGTCGATATGATGTTGCTTGTAGGAATCAAAATTTTGAGACTATTGTTAGTCATATGATCAGAATTTTATGGGTTAATGTTGATTTTTACTCTGTTTTGCTTAATTGGAAGACTGTTGGGGTGATTTTTGTGCGTTTGAAATTGAAGTAGTTTTGTTATGGATGGTCATAACATCGATCAAAGGGTGGTGATGATTTGGGTGTTTTATGTCAAGTTATTGGTATGGAATTGGGAAGTTTGTTGCATTTGAGAAGCTGATAGAGGATCGTCAATAATTTAATGAGCTTGGGGATCTAAACTCAAAGGAATTGGAGTTGAAAGAAATGTCAGACTAATCACAGGCAACGGGAATCTATATGGTGGCATTCTTATGGTTGTGTCATAGAGTTTTCGGGAGACCAGAGTGTTCCGTGACGCCAACAATAAGGCTAATGCCAAGGCGAATGCTAAGATTTAATTAAAGTTGTTTTATGTTTCTTGTTTTATATAGTTTACTAGTGTTTTCTTGGTTCTTTTTTGGTGTCGTGATTTTTTTATTGGTGTTTTATGTTGTTGTTTTTGTTGAAGTTGACCTGCATGCAGCCAAGAAGCAGAGGAGCTACTTGAGCCATACATGTTGTAGCTGAAGATGGTACTGGTTTTTTGTTTAGTTTTGTTACTTTAATTAGCATTTTGTAACTTAGTTAGATTCAAACCAAGTTGTTAATGTACTTTTTGTAGTTTGTCAATGTTTGAGCTGATAAATCAGCTTTACAAAGTGTGCAAGTCATGTTTTATAAGTTTCAAGGTTACTTAGTGGTAGTAAGTAATGTTTAGGTGACAATTTGTTTATTTTTGACCAGTTTATGTCTGGTGTATGTAATGGCATTATGTCATCTTTCAAAGTTAATGAAAAACATAAGAATTCTTTATCAAATTCTCTCTTTTCTTGCTTTCTTTTGTCTTTAAAGCCCGATTTTGTTTTGTTTTCCCAGCAAGTATCAAACCTTCTAACTCAAGAAACTGCTAACTTTATTCATCTCACATTCTTAGTTCCAACAATTGGTATCTAGAGCTCATTTTCTTAGTGGACCTGTCATTTTTTCATTCCTTAAAACCATGTCTTCATCAAGTTTCTCTCCAGCTGCACCACCAGTCTTCAATGGTGAAGGCTACCACATTTGGGTAGTAAAAATAAAGACCTACCTGCAGGCATTTGACCTATGGGAGGTTGTCAACTCGGATGTTGAACCAGCACCTCTAAAAGCAAATCCCACAGTGGCTCAGATCAGGCAGCACACAGATTAAAGAACCAAAAGACACAAGGCCATGTCATGCATCCAAAACAGTTTGTCTGATGGGATTTTCACAAGGATCATGGCTTGTGAGTCACTAAAACAGGCATGGGATAGGCTCAAGGAGGAGTTTCAAGGGACTGAAAGAATGAGACAGCAACAACTACTGAATTTGATCAGGGACTTTGAAAATTTGAATATGGAGGAAGATAAAACAGTGAAGCAATATTTAGACAAAATTATGGCAGTTATGAACAGCATTAGATTGCTTGGGGACCAGTTTAGTGAAGCAAGAATTGTAGAGAAGGTTATCTCAACCTTGCCTGAAAGATATGAAGCCAAGATCTCATCCCTTGAAGACACGAGAGATCTGACTAGCATCTCTTTGACTGAGCTGATTAATGCCCTTTATGCTCAAGAGCAAAGAAGAGCCAGCAGACAGGAGGAGCATCAAGAAGGTGCCTTCCAAGCAAATAGCAGACCTGCCTCAAGCTCTTCTGGCTACAAAGGGAAGAAGACCTAGTCAGACAAGCCTAAGAGAGATAGAGCAAGAAGAAGATATCCACCTTGCCCACATTGCAAAAGGCTCAGTCATTGGGGAGAAAATTGTTGGTTCAGGCCTGATATACAGTGAAAAGTCTGCAAAAAGATGGGTCATGTTGAGAAGGTTTGCAGAAACAAAGGCAAGCTAAAACAAAACCAGCCTCAGTAGCCTAAAGCTGAAGCTCGAGTGGAAAAAGAAGGTAGTGACCAAGAAGAGCAAGTCTTTGCAGTTTCTTGCTCAGCTGCCAAAAGGAAAGCCACAAAAGGATGGCTGATTAACAGTGGTTGCACACACCACATGACCCCCAATGCTTCTATCTTCAAGAACATTGATAGGAGCTTCAAAACTAGGGTGAAAGTTGGAAATGGAAACTTCATCAACGCAGAAGGAAAAGGAGATGTGCTAATTGACACTCCTACAGGTACCAAACTTGTGTCAGATGTCTTGTTTGTGCCTAAAATTGATAGAAATCTACTCAGTATAGCTCAGTTGCTAGAAAAAGGTTATTCAGTAATGTTCAAAGGCAAAGAATGCCTGATCAGTGATCCAAGTGGATCCAAGCTTATGTCAGTGACCATGGCTAACAGAAGCTTTGTAGTGGACTGGAACAAGAGCTCAGACAATGCCTACACAACTGTTTTAGATGAATCCAAACTATGGCACAAGAGGCTAGGCCATGTAAACTATAAGTCACTGACTCAGCTGACCAAAGAGGACCTGGTTGAAAAATTCTCCAAATCAGTTGAGAAAGAAGATGGTTGTGAGATGTATCAGCTAGGAAAGCAAGCTAGATTGCCATTCCCTTAAAACAAGGCTTGGGGAGCTTCTGAAAGATTTCAGCTAGTTCACATTGATATGTGTTGCCCTATGAAGACACAGTCCTTGAATGGCAGCAGGTATTTCATCCTTTTCATTGATGATTACTTGAGGTATTGCTGGATTTACTTCCTAAAGCACAAGTCAGAAGTGGCCTCAGTATTTTGGAAGTTCAAGCCTGCAGTTGAGACTGAATCATGATGCAAGATCAAGACACTAAGGTCTGATATTGGCTCAGAGTATACCTCAGCTATGTTTCAGAGTTTCTATGATGAAGAAGGCATCAAGCACCAGCTCACCAACACCTACACACCTCAGCAAAATGGTGTTAGTGAGAGAAAGAATAGAAGCTTTATGGATATAGCAAGATGTTTGTTGTTTGAGAGAAATTTGCCTAAAACCTTTTGAGCTAAAGCAGTTAACACTACTGTATATCTTCAAAACAGGTTACCAACCAAGGCATTGATTCATAAAACTCTATTAAAGGCCTAGTTTGGGTTCAAATCATCACTGGCTCACCTGAGGGTCTTTGGATGCATATGTTATGCACATGTTCCAGCAGTAAAAATAGACAAGTTGGCCAAGAAGGCTCAACCTGGCATCCTGGTGGGCTACAGTAGTGTCAAGAAAGGGTATAGGGTCTTGGATCCTTCATCCAATAAAGTCTTTGTAAGAAAGGATGTTGTATTCGATGAGAAGTCAGGCTAGAACTGGCATAAAAATGAACCAGAGACTGCTACTGAAGACCTAGTGTCAGATCAAACTGAAGTTGATCAAAATGATCCTGAAATGGACATTTATGGTATTCTAGTAAGGGGAACCTGACCATTGACTGAAATTTATGAAAGAGCAGTTGTTGCTACTGTTGAACCAAGTTATTTTGAAGAGGCTAAAGCTCAAAAAGGATGGAAACAAGTTATGCTCGATGAAATGAGCATGATTGAAAAGAACCAGGCCTGGGAGCTAGTTACAAAGCTAGCCAACAGGAAGGTCATTGGAGCCAAGCATAATGCTGATAGAACTCTGAACAAGCTAAAGGCAAGGCTGGTAGTGAAGGGATTCAGTCAGAGGTATGGCATTGAATACCTTGAAACATTTGCACCAATGGTCAGGCTTGACATAATTAGGCTGCTGGTTGCCTTGGCTGCAAAAAATCAATGGAAGATACATCAACTCGATGTAAAATCTGCCTTCCTCAATGGTTTTCTTGATGAGGAGATATATGTTGAACAGCCTAAAGGTTTCAAAGTAGCTGGCAAGTAAGATAGTGGCCACAAGTTGAAGAAAGCCTTGTATGGCTTAAAACATGCATCAAGAGCCTGGTATGATAGAATCGACAGCTGCCTAGCTAGCTTGGGGTTTGAGAGAAGCATCAGTGAGCCAACCTTGTATGTGAAGAAGGAAGGTACTAAAACACAGCTCATAGTCTCATTGTATGTGGATGATCTGCTTGTAACTAGAGGAAACAAGATCATATTGGTTGATTTCAAAGACAATATGGAGAGGATGTTCGAGATGTTAGATTTGGGACAAATGTCCTATTGGAAAGCCGGCACCCCTACGGCGCAGTAGAAAAATATAACATCGGGCGATCCTAACCATGGATCCATGTGTGAGGAACAAATCGGGGTGAAAAAGGGTTTCAAAATTACCGAATGGTGATTCTGAGTAGACAGCGACGCCTCGGCAATGAGTAATTTGATCTGCTATTGAACCAAGCCACAATCTTTGATGACTCCGACCTCTTTCGCAATCCACCCAGTTGACTATGAACGGAATGAATCCCCAAACAGTTTTGGAGAAGACTTTACTTTGACGGTTGCTAGACTCATCAAGCAAAGAAAAACGGGATTTTATATCTTATTAGTTTTTTAGGGTTTTTCAAAATTCAATAAATATAATAATGTTTAAAAAAATCAAAAATCATAATTACATTAATTATAATAAAGATTTTGGTAAACTATATTTATTTATATACGAACCAAAATCATATTCTCATTATGTGTACAACAACCTTGTACATATAATGTGTTTGATATTTGATTACCCAATTAAATTAATTCTATAATTAATTTAATTCATGCGACAACCAAACACAATACCAATTATGTTTTATTCTTTCATTTCAACTATAGGGTGTGACCACAGAGGTTCTTGTAACGTTAGCGAATGTTAGAATGATTCCAATGTTACAAACAATGAGTGGCACCTAGCAATGCATCATTGCTACCTAAGTCACAAGAAATCATGATTCGACATAACCTTTTTATGATTAATCTTTTCATGCACTAATCCTTAAGTCCTTTATCTCTGGATTGAACACAAGTCATAGAATAGTCACACTTGTATAGTCCATTCCATGTTCCTTGATATCTTAAGTAGACTATGATATACAAATAAGTGTGACATCTCATATCAGCTTATTTGAGCATGGCCATGCATTTCTAGTCTCATTCAATCAAGTGGCCTAAGATATTACTCCCATTATGTAGGAGGGACTTATCCTGTATCGATCAACCATATCCCTTTACATAGATTGTGGTATTCCAACATCAGCATTTATAGAACAACCAGTTACGGTGTACGTTTGACTGTATCAAAATATACAACTCACGATGTTGGGATTATGATGATCTCAAGTCTGAGGATCATATACATATTAATCACTATGAGTAATGCCGTGACAATTACATAATAATCCAAGAAACATACTCATATCGGGTCAGTCCAATATGTTGTTCTCTAACACACATATTCATATTGATTCTGACACTCCATATCAATGACAACTCTTTATCATCAATCAACTACATGTTAGTCTTAATGCGTTATCGTTGTCCTATCCAACAATAATATTTGACTAAGGACCTTTTAAGAATAATCATATTATTCTTAGGACATTATTATAAAATAGTTTATTTATACACACAGAAAAGAAACTGAAATAATAATGGTAACGCCTTATATTAATAAACATGATAAATCAAGTATGTTATTACAACCATCTCATGATTGATCTTTGGGCATACTCTAACATGTCCTACTTCCTTGGCATGAAAGTGTCTCAAACTCATAAAAAGATTTTCCTAAGCAAGAAGGCATTTACCTTGAAGATTCTAAACAAGTTCTCCATGCTGAATTATAAAGCAACAAACACACCAGTTGCTGTTGGAGAAAAACTGACAAACCAAGGTGATCTCGAGAAGGTAGATGACACAACCTACAGAAGTTTGGTTGGACATTTGCTCTATTTGATAACTACTTGACCAGACATTATGTTTGGTGTAAGTCTACTATCTAGATTCATGCATTGCTTCACTGTGAAGCATTTACAAGCTGCCAAAAGAGTTCTCAGGTACATCAAAGGTACACTGAGCTTTGGAATGATGTTCACCAAAGTTGATAGCATGAAGCTACTTGGTTATGCTGATAGTGATTGGGCTAGATTGATAGATGACATGAAGAGTACCTCAGGGTATCTGTTTACCCTTGGTTCAACCATTTTTTGTTGGATTTCAAAGAAGCAAAATGTTGTTGCTCAATCAACTACTGAAGCTAAGTATGTAGAAACCGCTAGTGCTGTTAACCAAGCCATTTGGCTAAGAATGATCATGACAGACTTGAATCTTCACCAAAGGGAAGCAATAGAGATTAAATGTGACAACCAATCTGCTATTGCAATTGCAAAGAATCTAGTGTTCCATGGGAAAACAAAGCACTTCAAGATTAAGTTTCATTTTGTTAGGGAAATGGAACAAGCTCAAGAGGTGAAACTGATTCATTGCAGTTCTGAGGATCAGCATGCTAATATTTTGACAAATCCCCTTAGTGTGTCAAGGTTCATGCATTTGAGAGTCAAAATAGGAGTATAAAGCATGCAAGCCAAGGAGAAGTGTTGAAGTTGACTTGCATACATCTAAGAAGCAAAGCAGCTACCCGAGCCATGCATGTTGCAGTTGAAGATGGTGCTGCTATTTTTTTTAGTTTTGTTACTTCAATTAACATTTTGTAACTTAGTTAGATTCAAACCAATTTGTTAATGTACTTGATGTAATTTGTCAATGTTTGAGCTGATAAATCAGCTTTACAAAGTGTGCAAGTCATGTTTTATAAGTTTCAAGGTTACTTAGTGGTTGTAGGTAATATTTAGGTGCAATTTGCTTATTTTTGACCAGCTTATGTCTGGTATATGTATTAGCATTATGCCATCTTTCAAATTTAATGAAAAACATCAGAGTTCTTCATCAAATTCTCTCTTTTCTTACTTTCTTTTTTCTTTAAAGCCCAATTCTGTTTTGTTTGCTCAGCAAGTATCGAGCCTTCTAGCTCAAGAAACTGCTAACTTCATTCATCAAACATTCTTAGTTCCAACAGTTTTACCAATGTAATCCCACTATTCAAGTGGTTGTTTTAATTTTTTAAGAAAATAATTTTGATGGCCTAGAAAAATAGCAGAGTGGTTGTTTTAATTTTTTAAGAAAATAATTTTGATGGCCTAGAAAAATAGCAGCAATTTGAATCACCAAAAGCTGCAATTTAAAGCAGCAAAAATAGCTCCAAACAGAGCAACAAACAATTCACTTTCTTAACAATTTTCTCCTTTTCATGAGTAAATATTGCTAGATGAGCTTGGATTAAAATCCCTTCAAGGTGTTAGACAAAAACTGTAAAAGTGATGGTTGAATCTCTCGGCTTCAAGCTTTACTCTATACTGTTTTTACCGATTACATTCTTTTATTTTCTCTGGTCAAAATCTTCTCTCCTTATCTTTTTTTATTCTCCGTGGGAATTCATGGGAATCAAATTTCAATCTTTTTCCCTCCACCACCGTATATTCCATGCAATGCGGCCAAACAATCACTTGCCACCATTTTCATGTTTTGACAACTTTGATAAACATGTCTAATATCTTTTATTATAAAGGAAAAATTGTCATATAATAACATCTCCTATCCATTGATTATCTGATTAATTGTAAGTAGGTTATGCATCATTACATAGTTTGCCTTTAATCATAAAATTGCCACCTTTCATCCATTTGAATTTTTCTCTCTTTGTTACTAACAATTATTTATGCCAAGTGTCCATTCCCATGGAAAGTGTAACACCCCCTACCCGAGACCATTGCCGGAGTCGAGCACGAGGCGTTACCTGACTTAACTTACTAGTTCGAAGCATAAAAAAGTTACTTTTAAAATTAATTCACTCACATTCAATCAATATGTCCCTAAAAGAACTCTCGAGACCCTAAAACATGCAACAGAAATAGTTCGGGTCCCAACCGGGAACATTAAAAATTTTCCTATTACTTAAACAAATAAAAATATTGATTTCACTATTCACAATAAAATTGTCCACTTGCGTAGCAGTCACTAAATTAATTATAACTCGAGCTACAAAAATCAAAATTTAGATCCATAAATTTTCCCTGAAACTAGACTCATATATATTTTTACTAGAAATTTTTCAGAATATTTGGTTTAGCCAATTAGTACAGTTTATTAGTTAAAGTCTCCCCTGTTTCATTGATCGACTGTCCTAACCTCTCGTCACTAAAATTTAATTATCTCATTGTACAGACTTCATATGGTGTTCTCACTTTTTCTACAGAAAATAGACTCAATAGGGAATCTAGAAATATAAATTACAACTCATAAATATTTTTGTAAAATTTTTAATGATTTTCCAAAGTCAGAACAGGGGATTCCAAAAACCACTTTGACCTTGTGTAACTAAAATGCAAATATCTCAGAATACATAATTCCTTTTCTACACTGTTATTTTTCTATAAATATAGACTCAATAATATTTAATTATATATCTCATCCACCCTCTAATTCATTTTCTACTATCCTTGATGATTTTTCAAAGTTACGTCACTACTGCTGTCTCAAAACTGATTCACTGCCAATTTTTACTTTTTCATGATTTCTATGCATAATTTATCACCTAGACTTTTATAACAACAAGCACCTTCATACTTAGCCATTTTAATAACTATTCATCATCAAATATTTACATATCATATTTTGGTCATAATTTAAGAATATACAATCGAAATGACTAAGTCCCTATACATGCCATAGCTCGAAACATTTATCGTCTTAAAATACCGAGTTCTAGTGGTTGATAGTGTGAATGCTCTCCGACGTCTTCAAGATCCCGACTATGCTTGATAATACTATATGAAAGAAACAGAAATAAAAGAAGTAAGCATAAAGCTTAGTAAGTTTACAAGTAAATAAATAACAACATTTAATACAAATAATGATATGCAAGTATCATGTTCTTAAGTTTCCTCTTTACTTACTCTCATTTACTTGTTTATTTACTTACCTATTTAGATAGCTTAAGATTACAACTTACTCTTCTCTTGCTGAAATATTGGTTCTCACTGATATCATAACATATTCTTAACTCTTATAACTCACCTGAAGTTGCTAATTATACTTTTACTTGAACTTCCATAGAACATAATCTGTTTTCTAGCCCGTTGAGCCACATTGGAATAATAAGGATACTTGGGTCTCATATCTGATAATAACATGCCAAAGCCATGTCCCAGACATGGTCTTACATGGGATGTTTTCTGTACTACCAATGCCATATCCCAAATATGGTCTTACATGGGAGTTCTCATATCGATGCCCATGCCATGTCCCAGACATGGTCTTACGGGGGACCTCTCATCTCGGTGCCAACACAATGTCCCAGACATGGTCTTACATGGGACCTCTTATCTTGGTGCCAATGCCATGTCCCAGACATGGTCTTACATGGGACCTCTTTACCCAAATGTCATGACATTTGTATCCGATACATTCCTTATGTTTCAACGGGACTTTTTAACACTAATTCACTGTCATCTCATACTTGAGTCAACATTAAATAAATTCATGAAATAAATATATAATTGCTGGAAAATAACAACATTAATAATAATTATTAAAATATTGTATTTATTTACCGTAAACTTACCTCGGTACAAAATTTGACCAAATCTAACAACTTAGTCCTCTATCTTTTTCTTTCCCCGGTCTAACTCTGAATTTTGTTCTTCTTGATCTATAATATCAAATTTAGCTTATTTAATACTCACATTCATCAAAACAATCCTTGACTTGAACTTTTGAAAAATTATGATTTTGCCCCTAAACTTTTGCATAATTACACTTTTTCCCCAAAGTTCAGAAATTAAACATCATCTCTTATTCTGATGTTTTATGACATGCTCAACATGTTTCCCTTCTATGACAACATCAAATTCCCACTCTAGCATGTACTTATGAACATTAGGTATTTTTACCGATTATGTCAATATACTCGTTTTCACTTAAAATCGACTAGCAAAAGTTGTTTAACATAATTTCAAGTTTCATATTCTACCATAAAACATCAAAGTAACCACGTATCACCTATGGGTATTTTTCCAAATATAAACCCTAGGTTAAATTATTGCTAGAATAAGCTAAATCAAGTTATCGGGACTCCAAAAACGTAAAGAACATTAAAAACGGGGCTTGGAATCACTTACTATGGAGCTTGGAAGCTTGAAAACCCTAACTATGGCTTCCCCCTTGCTATTTTCGTTCACCATGGAGAAGATGAGCACATTTTTCCATCTTTTTCCCTTTTTAATTCTTTTTATTACTAAATTATCAAATTGTCCCTAACTTAAAAATTTTCTATTTCACTTATCTCATGTCCATTTTTGTCTACCAACTTAACCAATGGTCTAATTACCATATAAGGACCTCCAATTTAAATTTTCATAACAATTGGACACCTCTAACATGTAGAACTCAACTTTTGCACTTTTTACAATTTAGTCCTTTTGACTAAATTTAGTGCCAAAACGTCGAAATTTTTTAACGAAATTTTCAAAAAATCATTCTTTGAAATCATAGACATAAAAATATAAGAAAAATAAATTTTTCCTCATCAGGTTTGTGGTCCTGAAACCACTGTTCCAACTAGGCCCAAAATCAAGATGTTACACAAAGTAATGCAAAGTTTAATTGATTTTTATTAGTTAATTTAGTCCGCTCACTTTATGGTAGAATTGCAACCTAAGTCCTTCATACTTCTTTTCCATATCAGTTTAATCTTTGCACTTAAAAGCTATTTGAGCTTAACCATTTATAATGACCTTAGCATAATGACATTTAAGTTCTAAATTATTGCTAATTAAGTCCTTTCGCTTTATGTAATTATTTGCTAAATATTCATTATGTTAGTCCTTGTGTTATTTTTATCTTAAATTTCATTATTACATACAACTTTATTTAGGCAAAATTATTCCAAAGTTTACTATTATCTCAAAATGTGACACTATTGTCTCTATTATTGCCTCTAGATGGTACCATTACTGATACCGAAATTTTGAGGTGTTACATACTAAGTTGTAATCTCACCCCTATACATCAATCTAGATCACTCTCCTCACTAAAGATTTTCCCTTTGAAAGATTAGTTACAAATTGAAGATAAAACAATCTTCATCAATGTATGTACAAATATGTGAAAAAGTGATAAAGTACCAGCAATTACGTCGAGAGCAGTAGCCTCCTCTGCGGCCCAAATAACATAAGCTCTAGCAGGTGCATGAGCCTCCAATCTCACTAATTTATCTTTGGCTCTGCCTCGATTAACATCAGCAGTACCACCAGTTCTAGATCTTCTACCTCTTTGTACGGCTAACACTAGTTTTACAGCTTGATTAGTACTAACCTCAACTTTATCCAGACAGTCTTTCAGGAAATGATTAGTGGAACCACATCTGAAGCAGGCTCTTTTTTTATTCTACATTCACCGAAGTGATTTTTATCACAGTGCTCACAAATTGGTTTATTAGAGTTCTGAACACTGCCAGTACTAGCCACTAACGTAGCTTGAGGCCTCAAATAGCTCTATTTAGACATGTCTCTTCTTGTGTTTCATGTAGGGGTGGAAGAAAATTTTTGAAAATCTTTTGTCTTTTTAGAAAGAGGTTTCAAAAAAGATCTGGTCATACTGCGCTTTCTAGTACCTCAACTTTTAGACTTTGCTTGCTTCTTTTAATATCAGATTTCTTCCATTTTTTGGGCTCACTCGGACAACACAACAATTTCTTTCAGCTCTAATGCCTCCACAAGCATACGGATGTCTTCATTCAAACCCCACTCAAATAAGAGACACATTTTAGCTTCGGTAGATACAAGATATCTGGCATATTTGCTAAGGCGAACAAATTCACATTTATATTCAGCCATTGCCATATCTCATTGTTTTAATTTCATAAACTCTCATTTCTTCTTTTCCAAGTATAATCAGCTAGAAGAATTCCCAATTCACTCTGTCTCTTAGAGTCACAGATGTCAGAGTTACCCAGCACTAATAGGATTCCTCTTTTAGCAGTTTAACCGCACATCTCAAGCAATCTTTTAGAGTACACATTAATTCAACAAGGACTTGTAGGGTATTTTCTAGCCAATACTCGACTCTCGCGGGATCATCATCTTTTTTTACCTCTAAATTCTTCTGCTCCATATTTACAGAGATTATCAATCAGTGGATGATTCACAAATACAGGGTTGGGACCTTGAGGACAATGGGGTGCCACACTAGGCACAATCGGGGGAGGAAGGTGCATTTGAGGTTGTGGAGCTAAAGGGGTAGCTCTCATGTATTGGGTGAACCACCGATTCATCATTTGGAACAAGGCATCTCTTACCTCATTCCGTAACCCTTACAGAACGGGATAACTTCATCTGATACGGCTCGATTTGATTTGGCTGACATGACTTATTTATATAAGAAAATAGAGTCAATCCAAATCAGAAGGCATCACACTATCACAAGTTATTTTGGCATGTATTTCTAGACTCAATATATGTTATGCTTTAATCTTAGAATTGACTAAACTGTATCTCTGATACCACTAAATGTAACACCTCTCACCTGACCCGATCATCGGCTCTGAGCTATAGGATGCTACAATCATTACTGAAGCAACTACAATCAATTAGTCAACATACAAGCATTTATACATGTAATCAAGTGTTAACCAAACTCAAAATATGATAAACAATCATTTTTGAGTCTTAACCAAATTTAAGAAAGCTCTTTTGACAACTTGAGCACAAAATAAATCCAAATTAAAAAGTTTTGAAAGTTTAGGGTCGACGTCATGATGTCACTTCATTCACGCTGTGACGTCGCCAAACAATTTTTGACATCGTGACCTCAGGCCACTCGACGTCGTAACATGACTCACTGTTAGTTGATGTTGCGACAAGAAAGATTTTTTGTCGAGACATGGACTTTGTTTTTTATATAAATGAACCATTTTGTCCCTATTTAAAGCTTTCCAACCAAACTTATCACATACACATTCAAGTATCAATTTCAAATAGCTCAACAGATACCTAAAACATACAATTCAAGTTCTAACAGTTAGTTCAATCTTTATAGAAGCATTCAATACATAATTACCAACTAAACTTAACAATTCAAATGACATTTCATATCAACAATCAACCATTTTAGTACTATCCCCTACTTATGACATAACATCTTGAAACATGTCATTCCCTCTCTAGTTCATGAATTTATACACCTTTCACATATCAATGGCTATTAACCATTAAGTGATTAAAGTTAAATCATGCCAAAACACAAGGTCATACAATATATCTACATGTGTCATTCCAATAAGCTTCAACTTTTGCAAACTACCATTTTTAACTTATTCATTGTCATTCCATATAACATATCTATAATTATAAGTCATCACACTTATCACTCAACAACATGTATGATTTATATCACCAATTCAACTCGATAAGTAAAGGTTAAAGCAAACTTCTCATAATGAAGCATATTTACATGCTAAGTTATACCATAGGACGCCTTAAATACATGCCACAATCTTTGACTCAAAATGATCAAAAGCTATCAATTCAGTGATGGGATAGTGTAAACTTTGAATCCGTCCAACTTAACACGTTTTGCAAAGTGACGATCTACAAGGAAAAAGGAAAGCAAACAAGTCAAGCATAAAAAATGCTTAGTAAGTTCATATCCATTAAGTAAAACTTACCTTAAATTTCAAATAAATACAAAAAGCTACCATAACTTGGGCATAGTTTGGCTAAACATAACACATCACAAAATTAACTAGGTGAGTATTATACCAAAATCAAACCATATTATGGTATAAGTTATCAATATGCTAGTTTATGACATATTAGGTCACAATTTCAATCTCATACTCTTTCAAAAACATAGTTCATGCTCAATTCAACATCTTTCTATTTGATCAACAAGATCTTTTATCACAATTCTATCATTTCGTATAAGCGGTATTGTCCAATGAACTCTAGTAAACAGACTCGGATACACAAGTAACTATACGACACTAGTTCCTAGTTCAAGTTAAGTATATTTGTGTTAGGTTACCAGTCTATGCTAAACCTTTATATCAGCACATCTGACTACTTGTCCAAGCTAGAAATATACATGTCAAGTTACCTATTCAAGCTAAACCTTTAGAATGACATCAGGTTACCAGTCTAGGCTAAACCTGTGACACATGTATCTTCGAGTCTGTAACAAATGTTGGATATCGGTAATCATCTGTAATCAATCCATACAAGAGTGCACAAGACCCTATTGGAATTCCAATCATATCCTAACCTTTAATAAGTTCAAACGGGCATCTATTACACAATTTAACATTTCTTTACAATTTAGTCCAAATATTACCTTCCATACCAATTTATCACCAATCAATTCACAACCAATTGAACATAAACAAATCAAACACATAATTATTTAAACACATAAATACCATATGAACTTACTTGGAAAAAACAACAAACAATTTGAATCTTCAAGGACTATTCACCAATTTTGGCTTTTCCACTATTATCCCGATTTGATTCAATTCTTGATCTAAACAATTATTTTAAACAATTTATCAATACCAAAAATTTTTCACTTTTGGCTTTTTTCCTCTATGATATGCATTAACTTATTTAATTCCATTTTAAAATTCCCTCAAGTTTTTCATTTTATTTAATTTAGTCTCTAAAATTAAAATAACAATATCTTTCAATTTTGAGCTTTGATTTGAAAACCGATCTCAATCACATCCTTTAAGGGCCCTCTACTATCCATTATTATAGAATTTCACATCAATTTCATAATTTATACACTTTAGTCCTTTTATACAAAACTAATCAATTTAAACATGACAATCTAGTCTTTTTTCATATATAAGCTTAAAATATAACAATTTAACACCAATTTCTTCAAGAAATCATCAATAAAACTTTCAAAAACTTTAACAGTTTTGCAAATTGGTACATGAGCTAGCTAAATCAAGCTCTCGTGACCTCAAAAACATAGGAATTACAAGAATATGACTTAAAATTGCTTACTTATTAACAATCGAAAGCTTAAAGCCCTTCTTTGGTTTTTCTCAACTCTTTGGCTATGGAGTTTCAGTGGTAGAAGGATGGAGAAGATAAATATTCTCTTTCTTTCCACCAAAAATTCTCAAAAGTTCTTTCTATCTTTCCTCCATCTTCTATTATTAGATTGTTCTATAAAAAATTACTGTAGAAATTCTTTATAGAAATTGATTTTCTTGTTATACATTGCTTAGTGCTTAGTGGACTATTTTCGTCAGTGTAAAACATAAATAGTCATCGAGCTTCATTGTATCATCGAGGTTCATTTTCTTGAAACTCATTTGCACACCTAGTATAAGTGGGGGTGAATAGAAACTTAAAGATAGTGGCTTGATACATACCTTGGAGCCTTGTCCTATTTTTTCATTTTCTGTTCGAGTTGTCGCTCATGTTCCATTTGTGTGTTCAACATTTTCCTTATCTATTTTTAATACTAACTATTTTTTATGGGTGGCGTGAGGTATTAGGATGCCTCCAAAAGGTAGGGATTTTGTGGCAATTTTTAAAAAAACTACCACAATATGTCCAAGTTTTTGTGGTAGTTGTGCCAAGACCACCGTTAGTTGTAATAGGTTTTTTTATTATTTATTGAATGGTGTTTTTTATGGTTCCATCTTATATATGTAGTAGCTATTTTCTTTTAAAATATCACTACTTGTAATAGGTTTCTAATATTATCTAACAGCCCGTTTTTTGGTCAAATCAGAACAGTGGTTTTGGGACCACAAATCTGAAGTTAAAATATTAATTTTATTATTATATTAAATTTTACAAGATGATAGAATTATTAGGTGAAATTTTCGTAAAGAAATTTTATTGTTTGAATGCTTAATTCAGTAAAAAGGACTAAATCGCGTAAAGCGTAAAAGTTGAGTTCAAATAGCTAAAGGTATTAAATAGCTATAGGGCTTTAAAGTGGAAGTCTTTATATGGTAATTAGCCCATTAGAGGTGATAGTGGATTTTAATGGCTTGGTATTTGTGTAATTTTTAAAGTTTGTAAAGGTTAATTAAGTAAATTGGTAATTAATGATTATTATAATAAAACAAATTAAGTTACCATCTTTCTTTCATCACTTTCAACCCAAATTTAGGGATTTGGAAGCTATTTTTGTGCTTAAGCATTCGACAATCTCATTCTTGCCTATTTGTTATGTATTTTTGTTCAGTTTTTAATTATTTCTATGTTTTTGTGATCGTTGCATCTAGTACTAGCTAGCCGGTGTCTTCGATTTCAAAACTGTTAAAGATTTTGATAGTTTTCATTAATGAGCTTATGTGTTCTTTGATGTTTAATGGTGAAATATGAATATTTGATGTTAGATTTTCATATTTTATAAAGTGATTTTTTTTATGAAAATGTAAATTAGGGATTAAATTGTGAAAAGATAAAAATGTGGGGTTAAAAGTGTGAATAAATGTGAAATATGGGCTTCTAAGGGCACTATGGTAATTCGGTCAAGCATGGGTCTTGTTGAATTTTATGAATTTTGTGTATTTGTGAAATAGGGACTAAATTGTAAAAAATGTGAAAGTTTAGGGCTAGAGTGAAAATTAGCTTAAATATGTGTTTTTGGACTAAATTGAATGATTATATGATTAAATGAGTTAATTTTGAATACATATAGATCAAGAAAAGAGGAATCCAGAATTAGATCGGGGGGAAGGCAAAATTATCGAGTAATCGATCTGATTCGTCAATTCCAAGTATGAGGAAAGTTCGTAATGTGATGATTTCATTATAATGTATGTTGAATGCTTTGATTATGCCTAAACTGTGATTACGAGATTTTCATTAATGTATGAATTGTAAATATGACTTTACAGATATATTCGAAGATAGAATCGACAAACTAGAAATCCCGGTTGAACCTTAGGAATAGAATTGGATACTTGTGAAACACTATAAGTTGATATACCGATTTGGTTTTGGGCCATGCATATAGGATGAGTTGGCTTCGAGCCATGATATTAGCACTTCGGGTGCGATTTCTACCGATTTGGCTTCGGGCCATGCATATTGGATAAATTGGTTTCGGGCCATGATAATAGTTCTTTGGATAAATTACCTTGATTTGGCTACGGGCCATGGTATAGGTACTTATCATATGAGACATTTGAGTATCCGATTTATATTCTGAATGGTTCAACAGGTAAATGAATGAGATGATTGAGAAAGAGGTTAGTACGAGACGATACAGGTACATACAGAACCTATTTGAGTATTTAATAGAGAAAGATAATGAAATGGTATTTGATCATATTTTATGACATGAGAAAGGTTTGTTGTAATTGTATATATGGTAATGTTATGTTCAATTAGTTGAATTGTATGTATTTAATATATTGAATTATTCACTTACGAGCTTACTAAGCTATGAAGCTTACTTCGTGTTATTTTCTTATGTTTTATAGAGAATCAAGGCTAGCTCAGATCCAAAAGTCGTCGGGAACATCATCGTACTATCGGTCATCTAACTTGGTACTTTTGAATTGTATATATATGGTATATGGCATGTATAGGCTAGTGTCATCTTGGTATGTCTTGAGTTATGATATTAGCCATGAAATTTGGCTTATAAAGGTTGGTGTGTATTTGGCCATATGAATTGGTTGTTTAAGTGTTGAGAAAATGCATGTTTGAACTTAAGATGAATTGATGGTTATCGTAAGTTAAATTGATATACTTTTGAGTTAGTTTGGTACTAAAATTGAAATGAAATGAACGAAGTTTATTAGTTAACTTTTATATAATATTATGAATGTTGTTGATCAATTTGATAAGTAAATGTTTTAGGCATGATTTAAATATGTTTGAATGTGAAAATATGTTGGTTTCCATATTGATTTTAAATTGCTTGCGGTTGAAATTGCAGGGAAGGTTAGATATTTATAAAGGGGTTATATTGAGTTCGCACAAAAAAATTTCCCCCGAGTTTCCGAATTAGTCCCAAATCACTCCTAACTCGTATTAAGGGCCTCGAGGGTCTATCTAAGGGACTTTAAGATTATTTTATATTATATTTGATAATTATTTGTATATTAATTGTCTGATAGGTCCATTAATGCTCTATAACCATGTTTTGGTGACAGACACGGGTTAGGGGTGTAATAGCCCAGTTTAGACCCTAGTCGGACAGCGATTTCGGGACCACAAATTTGAGTCAGAAAAATATTTTAATATTATTTTCCGTGCTTATAGTATGTGAATTGACATGTCTGAAATTTTCATGAATTAATTTTATAGTTTGTGTGCCGATTTGTTAAAAGGGACTTAATCGTGTAAAATGCAAAAGTGGCTAGCTATTTGTTAAAGTGCTTTATTGTTATGGCTTTTCTAATGTGGGGTCCTTATGTTGATATTATACCAATGAAAGTATGAGTGGACTTTTATGGACATATGGTAGTGGATTTTTAAATGAATTAGTTAAGGTTAAAATAGTAATTAGTAAATATCATAATATTAAATAAAATAAAACACAAAATGCCATGCATTTGGATTTTTTTTTTTGCCGAAATTTGAAGAACAAATAACACACTTTTTGTTCTATGCATTCGGCACTTTGGAAGCTAAAATTTGGTATGTATTTTGCTTGGTTTTTGATAATTTTCATGTTTTTGAGATCCTTGCTTCGTATTCTAGCTAGCCCATGTCCTAAATTTTGAATTGGTTGTGTATTTTGTGAATTACCATTGATGAGAAATTGTTGTTTTTGTTGTTTGATGATGAAAAATAAATATTTGTTGATAGATTATTAAATTTTGTTAAGTAATTTTTGATAAAATTCAAATTAGGGATTTATTTGTGAAAATGAAAAATTGAAGGGTTAAAATGTGAAATAAATGAAATATGTGGGCTTATATGAGCTATAGGGATATTTGGCCAAGCTAGGATCTTTTTAAAGTATGTGTATTTTGAGTTTTGTGAAATAGGGACTAAATTGTGAAAAATGTAAAATGTTAGGGGCTAAAATGCAAATTGCCTATTTATATGTTTTTGGAATAAATTTGAATGAAATGTGTTATTAAATAGCCAAATTTGAATTTATTAGATCAAGAAAAGAAGAAATCAAATTTGGATCGGGGGAAATCAAAAGTTGTCGAATAGTCATCCCTGTCAGTTCGTCTTCATCCGAGGTAAGTTCATAAGTAAATACATATTGTTAATTTCGAATATATATAAATTATAAGTGCTGAATTGAATTATTAAATATATTTGGGTAAATGTCGAATTTGATATAAGCATGGGAGAATTAATTACGAGCTTGATTCGATCGAATTACGACGTCCGAAAGCCCCCTTACGAACCATAGGAATAAATAGGATACATATGTCATGACATAGGATTTCGATATGTTATCTCGTGTAAGACCACGTCTGGGGCGTTGGCATCGATTTGAGATTTACATGTAAGACCATGTCTGGGACATTGGCATCATATATGATTTCGTGTAAGACCCTGTCTAGGACCGTGGCATCGATATTTGATTACATGTAAGACCACGTCTGGGACGTTGGCATTGTACAAGCTTCCGAGTTATCTGAGTATCCTATTTGATTCCGAGCGGTTCAATGGGAAATGGTACGGTAAAAAACCGAATGTGAGTTCGAATTAAATGATTCAGGTATGTTTAAGTTTATATAAAGTTTGATAATAAAGGTAGGTGTTGTTGTATAATATGATATTGTGAACTAATTGTTTAAATGTGATTATAAATACATGTGTTTGAGATTGGGAGTATTCAGCCTACTTGAAATAACCATATTAATGTTCGTTTGTTACTTTAATTACTTATGACTTACTAAGCTTTCCAAGCTTACTTTGTATGTGTATCTACTGTTTTATAGATTTTTTTTTTGAAAGCTAGCTCGAGCTCGGGATCGTTGAGGAACATCATCACACCATCGCTATCTATTTTGGTACCTTGAAAGAAAACTTGTATTTATGTCATATGGCATGTATAGTCTAGCCTGATATGCTAGGTTTTGAATTGTAGATATTTAGCCATGAGAAAATGGCTTAATTTTGATATTAATGTTATGCATATTAGGTCATGGCAATAGTTTATTATAGAAGTGGATTTCATGGTATATATATGTGGTGGTTATATAGTTTGGTAATAATGTTAAAGTTTGTGCATATATGGCTAGAACTTTGATACTACTATAAAAGTATGCTATTTATTTATATATATGATTGAGATGTTGGTTATAAATCGGTATGGAGAATTGATAGGTAGATTAAAAGTTAGTTTGATAGTTAGTTAATTTTGGAAATATGAGTTGTGGAATAAATATTGAATGGTGGATATTTGTATAATTTAGTTTAGTAATGTAAAAATGATATATATTTGTTGGAATTTTGATTATATAAGTTCGATTGTCCAATGCAAGAATGGGCATTTTCTATGTTTGTTTGATTGATGATTTTGTTATGGTGTTATAATTTGAGGAAATTTTATATTAGAAATAATTTGAGAGTTAGTATTTGATGTGTATGTGAATTTGGATATTCATTAGTGAAGGTAAATATATATACTAGTATTGTAATCACTTAAGGTTGAATTATTATGATTAGGTTCGTGATGGTATGATATGTTTCAATATAGGTGAAAGAAATTTGCTCAAATAAAGTGATCATAAGTGCATAATCGCATGATGAATGAAGTGGTGTATTTGGTCTTTTTTTTGTAATGATGGTTTTTGTGTAAAAATATGCGTTACTAGGCCATGTGAATGGTTAAATTTTGATTAGTATGCTATTTGAATAGTTCATGAGGTGAGTAAATAAATAAATGTGGTTTGGCTTGATTATGAAATCTGTGATTTGAGTGCATGATTATGAAGTCTAAAAATTTCATACATGACCATTTGTTAAGGTTATTTAAGCCGAATATGTTGGAATTTATATGCTAGGTGATACTGCATAGTAATTATAATATACATGATATATGTTATATAATAGTTTAAGCTTAGATAATAATTGGTTTTAAACGCAAATGAGATGAGTATGGGTGATTTGAGATCTGAAATTTAAACAGGCTAAACGTATTGATAGGGTTAATTTACGATCATAAGTTGAAATGAATGTCTATTTTGAGCTGTGATCTATTTGGTAATACCTAGTAACCCTAATCCAACGACGGACTCGGGTTGGGGTGTTACATATTAGGTGAACGACATCGTTTTGTTCCTATTTTATATAAAGTATAAATGGTTTTGAATCAAAACATTGCAATTTGTAGTCTTTAGATCATGAAATTTTCTTCTCCCCTAATCCCCTGAATTAGTTTCCCAAAACCAAAATATGACACCCTACACCTAACTTGAATGAAGATCGAATACAAGCTGTCATATTCATTACCGAAGCAATTCAAACAAATTGAACATATATCATATCATTCATAAAATTTATATTTTAATCAAGCTAAACAATAGAATAAATTAATACAAGTGTTAATGAATCATTATAGAAGAAAAACAAACTCAAATGGCCCTTGAAACAACCAATGAGACCCAAACTGTACAGACAATGATCCATGTGCAGGTACCTGAGACCTAAGTACCGATACAAGTACTAAAATTTTAAAACAATCAGCTCCAAATACTTAATATTTCGAAACAATAAAGGGCATGTATCAATACATCAAGAGATTTGCTAATACATGAGGCCATGTACTGAGACAAGTCTTCTCTATTTCAAATTTTTTGGTCACTGACTTCGAAAGTACCAAAACATGGGGTCAATGTACTAACACCTTATTAGACGTAAGCCCTTCTGGTATCAAATCTTTCAAGTTAGTAGCTCAAGAGTTACAGTAAGTAGGGTAAGTCTCAATACTTATGGCCTAAGTATCAAGACTTTCAGGCCAAGTCTTGAGACTTTGTCCACTATACCTGTACAACTTGTATTTTTGGTCGTTTTAAGTCTTGGGGACCCCATTTTATGTTTTGGGCATGTCCAAGCACCTAGAAAATTATTTAAAATGTTTAAAATTGTATTAAAGGATTTTATTAAGTTGCAAAATTGATGTTTTGTAAAAAGAAAATTGTATTCAAGTAAATAAAGTGTCATCGTAATATTACTCATCCATGTCAGTTGTCAGACCAGGTAAGAGATGTTACAAAAGGTGTCATCTTTTACCGGCATTACCTTTGACGAGGACAGATGGTGGGTCGATCCACCTTATTAAGGATTCATTTATTAAGTATTGAGGGTTCCGATTTATTGCTTTTCTTCTTTGAGGAACTAACATTGTTTGTTGATGAGCTATTTGGACTTTGATGTTTTTGATGCTTCGACTGAAGGGTGCTAAGTTTCACCCCGTTTCACTTGTTTCGAAAGATGTTGATTTGGTGTATGGAAGCGACTGTTCTTTTGATCTCCTTTTTTTTCCTTTTCAATTTCTGCAATGCTTTATTAATTTGTCTTTATTTTTCTTCTGCTTTCATTTTTGTTACAAGAATTGTCTCCTTCAATAAAATAGATTTCAGATAACTCACACTAAAAAGAATCAAAATCATTTTTGTTACAAGAATTGTCTCTTTCAATAAAATATATGAACAAAATTGATTCAAATTAATGAGACTAATTCCATAACTTGAATAAAAATTATCCTTTTTATGTTTTGTTTTGTCTTTTCAATGGTTCATCTGATTTTAAAAAAATATATTTTCAATTTCCCCACTAAAATTGGTAAGCAATAAGCTATGTACCCCCATGAGATAAATCCAAATGCATATGTAAGGACTTGCAAAATTAAAAATGTTGATATTGATTTGATTAAAGGTGGATGGTGGGTGGGTTATCATCAAATCTAATTCTCAAAGTGGTTGAAACAATAGGCTGCCTACCAATATGCAGTGCCCATGCCTTCCACTAAAATTTCTTAAGTCAATCTCCCCTCATGTTTTATTTTACCCTAAAATATGATGTTTATAATGCCAAGGTTTTCCAACTTTTTTATATCTGTAATGGATTAGGATTAGTTGAAATATAAGATATCAGTTCAACAAGTCACAGGTTCTTTTATCTTCTAATGCTGCTACTGCTTCTTTGTTTATTCAGTAAAATAATACATCAAATATAAACCATTTTTCTTAATTTATAATTAAAAAAATCCGTTCAATATTATTATTACATAGTTTGAAGAAGGTCAAAGTCAGTCACCTAAACAAAATCAACTTGTTTGGTGAACATTCCCTGAGAAAAAGGATTTGGTGGACAAAACATTAAGGAAATAAATTATAAGCGTAAAGGGGGGTGAATTGAATCATAATGGTGCTTTCCACGTTGCTACCAAAGAAGACGCTTGATGCAATTGGAGTCATTTTGAAATATGTCAAGGATTTTGCTTAAACTTGTTTATGATTGGGATTATGAATTTGAATTTAAATTTTTATTTTTATTTTGTATACTAAACAATTAAAATAATATAATCCTAATTTGTGATGATAACCAAAATAAAATTGAAATTAGTCTACCGATAGTAAACTTAATTTGAATTGAGAGCCACCCAGAGTATTTATACATAATTAAATTTCAAAATTTTTAAAAAAGATTAATGTTTTTGATGATTTGGTACATCCAAATTGTAGCCTAGTAAAGAGGTGGTTTTGTTGAATGAAAACAACATGCATTTGTAACCACTAACTTCATTTCCTAAAAACAATGCCCCATCATCTTTACATTCTTAAAACTTAAAACTCTACCCTCTCCTCCACCTTTGCCCTAATTTTTAGTTTTAAAATATACTTAATTAACAAAGTCTTCGTAGTTGTTATCATCTACTCATACACCTTTATTTTCAATAGCTTACCTATTTTTAATTTACAAACACTGATTGCTGCTATAAAAGTTGAATACATTTAACAACTTTAAAAATATAAGAATCTTTTATATATTGCCAATGATATTTTTATTTTCAGGGTTTAATACTTTTCTTATTAAATTCAATCTGTAATGTTTGTGTCAACATTTGAATCCTTAATTTATCATAATATAAGTATATATATTTAAGATTTTTTTTTTAAAAAAAGAGTAAATAAGAAATCCATTAATTTGGCAAAAAAAAAAAAAGGAAAGAGAATTGAGTGTTAGAAAATATCTAAGAAAAAAAGGAAATGTATAAAAGAAATGCAAAATTCCAGCTTAGTATAAGAAGCAGACATAAAACCCAAACTTGGAAAGAGGGCAAAGGACAAAGGCAGGCAGGCAGCAAAGCAACGACATTGTAAAACACAAAACAATCGATGTTAATGAAACACAACCCGAACAACCAAATACCCATCCAACCTTTCCCTTTTCCTTCAATCATGAACGTCTCAGATATGGGTGAGTCCAATCATGCCGTACTCGACGACTCCTATCGACCTTTGCCTGCTCTTTACTTGTCTTTCCTTTTCATCTGGTTCTTCTCCGCTTGTTCTTGGACTTTCAACACTTACAAAAACCGCCATTTCCAGGTTTTTTTTCTTTTTTCTTTCGTATTTTTTAACTTTTTTTCGGCCGGGGGGGGGGGTTTAAAATTTTATTTTTTTATCTCATAATTTGATGGATAATGAAAACTAGTAAGTGCTTCACTCAAGCTGACACCTTTACTGGAATCTTATTTCTTTCTCTTATTTCTTTTTCATTTTTATTTCCTATAAGAAATCTGGGTTTAGTTTCTTATTTAATTACTATCATTTTTCTTTCTAATGATTTAGATACAAGTACGGCATGAAAGAAGAAAGCAGTCAGTAAATATTTCAATCTTGAGTTATTTTCAAATATAAAGTTAAAAGTTTAATCAATTGGTTTTGAACTTTGGAGGTTCCTTCCAATTCCAAGTATGTTATGTTGTTCTTTTCTACGAGGTTAAGCCGTTTAATGGAACCTTTGTGTCTTTCATTTCCTATTTTGATACCAAATATGACAAATTGTTGGATTTTCTTATGAATTGTTTTCTTATTATCACACTTGAACAGATAAATAATTTACAATGGACTCTTGCATCTGTGCCCTTGATTAAAGCCTTGCAACTCACTCTATCCTTCCTTTTTTGGTAAGTTTTGATTTTGCAATAACACTTGGTTAGTTTATCTTCGAGTCTAATAGTTAGAAATGAGAATTCATGGAAAGAGATGAAATGAACATCTGATATAGTGGAGGCAATGGAAAGTTTCCATAAAAAGAGTAAGCTCATGATATTTATTTGTTCGACATGACCGTAGTTCTTATCAAGTAGGAAACCACTGCATTCTTTATTTTGTGAAAAAAGTTATTTTTCGGATTTCAAAGGGACCATTCTTGTAGGTATTCATGCTTTTATCTTCAGCTATGTTCACTGTGGATGTCTTTCGGGGTGTATGTAACTGGAGTGCTCTTTCAGACAGTTTCGTTCGTTTCCTTTTTGCTCATCTCTCATGGATACTGCATCACCTGCGAGCGCCTTTCGGTAACAGAGCGTCGAACTACTGCCGCACTTGGATGTGTATTTTACTTGACTCTCATTGGTTACCGAGCTTCTGTACCTTATTTCACAGTGAGTTTCTTGATTTTGTAATATATGTTCTGCTAGCTAGCTAACTGTAACTTTGGCTTATTTCATCCTCAAAATAGTGTACTAATAAGACGTATTACTGCACCGTTTTACAGGTTCTTCTACTTCTTAATTACATGATTTCTTTTTATGTAATTTTTCACCATATATCGCAAAATCTATTAGTGTTGCGGGAGCAGTTAACATTTATCGAGGATGAGGATGTCCAACCAATGCGCGATGCTGTTTATATGAAGTACAGAATGTTAAAGTAGGTTCCATTATTTAAAATTTTTAATCTCGTATGGAATGCTTTTAGTGACAACTAAATCATAAGTTAAGCTTCGTTCGCAAATGGGCAGGAAATTTCAGGGTGCTATGCAAATAGTTGCTATGGCCGAAATTGTGGTATGAATATGTCAACCTCACATTCTCTGCCTTTGACATATATATAAGTTCATGAGTGATATGATTGCTCGAAATTTTCATTTTCAGATATACATAAACATTGATGACTCCTCTGAGAATTACTGGCTCCGGTTGCTGGTTCGAGAATGGGCTCAATTCTGCATATTTTTGTACATTGGGTACGTATGGATCACCCAATCACAAGTCTTTCATTGGAAATATTTAGTTTCCGGGTACTAATGTACTCGCTACTTTTTTGACCAAAAGTATTTCTTTAATATGATAATGCTTAATCCATTGATTAGGCATTAAGGTTGAGCCATTTTGATACAATATTTAACAGCTTTTTCCCGTTTGTTATATATGCAGGTGGACTTTTAGGTCACAAGAATTGGCACCACGCTTTTCGGTTATGCCAACTTTAAAATCTAAAGTGGATTTAATGGTCCCTCCGATCTATCGTATAGTAAGTTAATTTGCTATTTGAAAACAGATTTTTGCTTTGTGTAATAGACTCTTCTAGAGATAGCATTTAGTTTCCATGTCGACGGAGTAATTTGAAACCTTAATTTGCATTCAACTAATTATTAAATTGACTTTTACATCAGTTGACGCAGCTTGTCTCATTCCGAATTTTCTTTGTTTCAAAGACCAAGAAATAACATGTTTATAAATGTTAATCTGAAAGTTGGTGGATGTAATCATCAAATAACATCCTTGTTGGTACCCTTTCTGATCGGAGAATTTAGTCATAAATGTTGATTATGTGCTTCGAAACCTGGATGAACATCCATCGTGCAGTTGATATCTCTTTTCTTTACTATGATGCTTTTACATCCCAGAGTGTATCATTCGAGTCAATCAAGCTTTACCCTTTCCATCATTTTATCTTTAGAAACTACATTGATGGTCAATAGCGTGTCTAGTACTTACCTTCTCGTAAAACCCTAAGAACATTTATGCTGTCCGACTAAACAAGGCTCATAAGAGTGAACCACGTTCCATAAGCAGGAGTCAATGATTGAGGGAACAATAACACTTGTCTTGAAAACTACAACATTATATTCTATTTTATGATAATATTTTGAGTCATGCTACTGCAGGAAATGGATGCAACGACATTCCGAGAGTTCCAAAGCCATGAATGGCACATCGGTGTGGTAAGCAACTCGGATTCAACATCATCTATGACCTTTGAAACTCATTTCATTTTCCGCTGCATTATTCCATATTTAGAGCTTTGTGTTTTACAAAAACTCATTTCTTTTTCTTTTAACTGCTGTAGCCGACTTCTGTACGAGACGAAAGCTCCAGAGATTCGGTTTTGGTAATAATTCAGCATCCAAATGCATATCGACCGACAACAATACTTTCATCAAGAAAACAGCCAGTATAGCTTCTCAAAAACGTCAGATTTTTGAAGTGGAGGATCATGTTGATGCAAAGCATAGATTATGATAACCTCGATATGATCTCAGGAGCAAAGTTTTATACAGTAAATAACAGAGATTTTTCTTTTCATTTTTCTTACGGAAATCCACTATATATCAAATGTCAAAATTCATTGAAATGGGGTTAGAGAGTATATAATACTTCCCAGTATCCATATTTGTATCCAAATATTTATATTAATTACAAAATTGTACATTCTTCTTCCCCATTTCAACTTGCAATTTGAGTATCCAATATAAAGTTTGTTTATCATTTGAAGTTAGGATTGGTTTAGTATTTCAGTTCATTGGCTTGGTTTAGTGTTTCAGTTCATTGGCTTTCTTAAATTTTAATTATATATTATTTTTAGTATTTAGTGTTATATCATAAAGATTAAATAAACAATAAAATATAGGTTTGTTGGAATAATTGTATTATTTTAACAATTTTCAGAAAGTTTTGTCCAGGATTATTTTCTCAAATGTCAGTATCTAATAAGCACCAATTTAGAAAAAAATTTGAAAAAATAAATATAATTTAATTTAAAATTATTAGTTAAAAGGATTGTGCTAATTTTATGACAGACTTACTACTGTGATAGAACACTTAGTCTAAAATATAGGAAAAACCTATGATAAGTATAATTATAATTATTAATTAAAAATTTTACCTTGGGTTAATATATTGTTTTAAATAGTGTTTATTTATGCAAAATAAAATTATTACTTGGATAGAACTTTAAGCATCTTAATTAATATTAGAGTTGTAAACTAATTAAAATTTAAGCTTAGTTTTATAAATTGCATTCGGTAATTAGGCATATCCATTTAGATAGTATTTAAGAAAATTACAAGTGAAAAATGAAGATTTTTAACATAAGTTAGAATTATAAAAAAGAATGAAGAATTAAAGTCATGGTTCTTCAAAAGACAACATCGAATCATATTCGAATAATAATAGCACCGGGCGTGTTTGGAAAACAATGGTATCGGGAGTAATTAAAATTTTATTAATTGATGATGGGGTAATATGATATTATGATTTTTTAAAATTTTAAAATTTATAATATATAAAGCAAGCGCTCTTAAAATTCTTTCTTTTTCTTTTTATTTATTTGTTTGTGTTATTTGTTTGGTGGACTTAAAAACGTTTTGTGTGTTTGTTTTGAAAATAAAGTCAAATTTTAATAATTGCTTTTTAATCACTATTATTAAATATATTTATTAATTTAGTTTAAATATATTTCTTATTTATCATGACCTATTATAATTGTTACAAGTTTTTTTCTTTCAAATTAATATTATAGTTTATTTTCTTATATAATTTCAAATTTGTATATTATTTAAAACTAAAAGAAATTATCATTATCAATGATAGATAATAATAATTAAAAATATGTTACCTAAAACTAATTAAAATTAAACATATAAAGTAACATGCAATGCATAAAACATTAGAATCTAGTATATATAAAATGAAGATAGGAATGTCAAAATTTAAACGAAAAATGAAGATAGGAAGCGAACATAAATTTTGATGATAAACTTTTATAGGTTAAAATATGTTCTAGAATTTAGTTCCTATATCTTTATTTCTAGAAATTTAGTTCTTCTACTTTTCATATTTCATATTTCAAAATTCAAGTTTAATTTTTAACAGTACTAAAATATTTTATTAAATTCAAGTCCATTACTACACTAATTTTTAGTTACATAGCTACCAAGTGAATATTTTTAGGGTAAACTATAATAGAGGTTACCTAATTATGGTTTCTTTTTCTATTTTCTGATGACTCAAACTATGAAAAGTTATACAATGATTACGCAGCTATTCAATTTTATCATTTTTAGTCACCAACTGGCTACCATAAAATTGAAAATACCCAAAAATCTAATATAGTTGGGTGACATTTTATAACTTTTCATAGTTGGGTAACCAAAAAAACCATAGTTGGGTGATTGTGAATGTAGTTTACACTTTTTTATTTCAAAATGTCACACCAACAAATTTAATAAAAAATTTATAGTGTTAACAACTGAATCTGAATTTTGAAAATTTAAAAATAGAGAGATTAAATTCCTGAAAATAAAAATACAATGACTAAATTTTAAATTGTGAAAAATATAGGGATTTATGACATATTTTGACCATTTTGATAATACTAGTTGACATTTATATATGGTGAGTTTCAATAACTCACTTATCTTGATTAACCCGTGGAGAGATAGCCATGAGAAGTGTTAGGATGCGAATAGAATTACCAGAAAACTTGGTCAAGAAAGCTGAAAGGATCTCTCGAGTAGATCCATTTATTGGTTTGGTGGAAATAATAAAATTGTATGGAAAGATGACTCTGACGACATCGTTTCGGTTAGAGAGGCTTCCAATATGCTATGGGAATCTAACAATAGTACTAGAGAAAACTAAGAGCACGTTTGGTTCGCTGTATTGGATTAGAGGTGTATTGGATTAGAGGTGTAATGGAATAGAGGTGTAATGGAATAGAGGTGTAAAAGCAAATCAACTGTTTGGTTGAATGTAATGGAATAGAGGCGTAATAGTAATCCTGTGTTTGGTTGAATGTAATAGAGGTGTAATAGCATAATGGAAAAAACTAAAATGACTAGAATACCCTTAGCAAAAATTTGTTTAGGTAAATGATTATTGTTATTGTTATTAAATTTTAATAAGATTATTAATATCAATAATAAATAATTTAATCATATTTTAACATAATTATTATTAAATATATTTTAATTAAAATATATAATTTAATAAAATTCTTAATAATTAGCGAAATTTGTTTTGGTAAATTATTTTATTTAAATTTTAATAAGATTATTAATATCAATAATAAATAATTTAATCATATTTAAACATAATTATTATTAAATATATTATAATTAAAATATATAATTTAATAAAATTCTTAATAATTAATATTCTTATATGAATTTACTCAAACCATAATATATGATACTGTAAAATATAAATTAACATAAATATTATTAAATATATTATAATTAAAATATATAATTTAATAAAATTCTTAATAATTAATATTCTTATATAAATTTACTCAAATCATAATATATGGTACTATAAAATAAAATTTGAAATAATTAATATTAAATATATTTTAATTAAAATATATGATTTAATAAAATTTAAAATAATTATAACTAATAAATTATATTTTATGAATTTGTATAATTTAAAATAATAATTATTACATATAATTTAATAATAATATATAATTTCATAAAATTCTTGATAATAAATTTTCTTATATGAATTTATACAATTTAAAATAATTAATATTAAATATAATTTAATAGTGATATATAATTTCATAAAATTCTTAATAATAAAATGGTATTATATGAATTTACTAAAATCAATATATAACTTGAACATAATTAACTTATATTAAGAAAATGTTAGATGAAAATGAAATTGTACATTATAATCCATATGTTATATAGTTTTACAACATCAAAAAGTTTGAACATCGATATTTAATGGTAAGAAAGAAATCTTTTGACCCATTCCAATCGGGCAACAGAAGGTAAACTAAAGAAAACGATCATTTGAGTTGGATGATCGGGAATTTTACTCAAAGCATCATACCGCTGATCGTCGATTAAACCTTCAATTGACCATAAGGCTGAATATATATTTGAAGCTCTCTCTTCCATATTTTGATGTTCTTCTGACTTCTGCTGAAGTACCACCTCGGAGGCAATACTCCTACTGATTTGCTCGCCAACGGCCTGGATTTTGTCCCCGAACAAAGTGGCAGCCTCATTAAATGAAGAAAACACATTATCACGAGCATCAGATTTCTTCTTTCTCTTGTTTGAAGATGAGGAACCCCCTTGGTCTCTATCTCCTCATGGATTCGTACGAAACATCCATGTCGTCTAAAGAGGCGTCGACTTGATCATAGAATGTGTTTCTCTCTTCATTCATATCGTAGTACGTTCAACCTCGGCATTTATTTCTTCAAGAACATCGGTAATTGTTTGAGCATCTTTCCCAGTTGCTCGATCTCTTGCGTATATGGTAGTAAGCTGGTCATAGTAAGGGAAAGTACGAAATCTGAATTGAGCGGCTTCTTTGTGACTCTAAAAAAATGAGAAAATCATATTATTCATAAGTTTGGTAAAAATAATATAATAAAGACTTGAAATAATCTTACCTTTAAATAGGACTCCCAAACCGCATCTTCAGCAACAACGAGCTGTCTATGCTCGTCCCAACCAAAACCGCTATTGTTTTGGCCATTAAGCATGTCGTGAGCGATTGACCACTCCTTTTAAGTAACCTAATCCTTGATTCAATATTAGGTTTCGCCTTCAACATTGCATTTGGTAAAACCGTTTGTAGCATTCTTTCCAACTCGTTCAAATAACAAGCTTTGAACCCGTATCGACATTAAATGTTCCAACATTGTGCGAGTCCACCATGCAGAAACTAATCTTGCATCTTCCTCGGAACCCATTTTCTTTTGGCTCCTCGAGAAGCTTGAGAAGAAGCATTTGATTCGGAACACCGACATAATGATCTTAAGAACAAAAAAAAACAAATTATATTAATTACTTTTTAATATCATGATTCAAAAGGTCAACACTTTATAAAATGTAAGGAATTAAGTTGAATATCATGAATCAAAAGCTCCATACCACAAAAAATTTAAAATTATAACACATGCTGAATTAGGAGAAATTATATTATAATTCAACAAGTTTAGTACAATACAAAAATTAATACAAAAGTTTCACAAAAGTTTCACAAACTAATTTCTAGATGCTTGCCATTCATCGAACATTTGGTTGGCTAGTTCCATCCTCCAAGTAGCCCAAGCATCCGATGGATGAATATTTGTGATATTCGGTTCATCGTCATCCACCACATTAATTGTAGGTAATCCTTCTCCCACCTCCGCTTCAATGGGATCAATACTCATATGGGTTCGAATAAAATTATGGAGCAAACAACATGCAATAATAATTCTATTATGCACCCTTACAGGATAGAACGATGGACTCCTAAGTATTCCCCATCTAAGTTTTAATAAGCCAAAGCATCTTTCAATAACATTACGTGCTGAGGCATGTTTCATATTAAAAAACTCTTGCGGAGAACTTGGCTGATAACCCTGATGCCACTCGTTCAAATGATATCGCTGTCCTCTAAATGGTGCAAGAAATCCCTCACAATTTGTGTATCCAGCATCAACTAGATAATAACAACCTATAAAATAATTTTTTTAACAAAAATGATTAATTCAGCACACAAAGTTTGATCTAAATGCCACGAATTCAAAGTCCTATAACTATACACTTTACCATGAGGAACTTTTAATCCATGTCTTCTACTAATGGCATCTCAAAGAACCCGTCCATCGGCAACTGAACCTTCCCAACTAGGAAGAACATAAATAAATTGCAGCTCAGGTGTACAAACACCTAGCATATTTGTTGCTATATCACCTTTTCGGGTTCGATATCTAGGTTTATCAACTGTTGGCACCCTAATCTTGATGTGGGTTCCATCAAGAGCACCTAAGCAATTCTATATCACATGATATAAAACCTTGAGTTAGAATACTAATTTAAATCTAAATCAAGTAAATGTTGTTGAAGCTATATATAAAACTCAGTCCAATACCTTAAACCATTTCCACCTTCTGTCAGAAGAATCGGCTATAATTGGCTCCGGCTTTTTAAATAACACATCTTGCAAGCGTATGACAGCATTTAAAACACTATGAAATGCTCTGCTAACAGTTTCCCCGGACCTTCTAAAGTGATGCTTGATAACCCGATTTTTCAGGTGATGGGAGATGATATGTAAAAACATTGCTACTTGCTCGTCAACAAGCATGAACCTTGTCGACTTCAATCCTCCTATCGATTCTAACATCTCACATAGTTTAAAAAAGGAAGCTCTATTCATCCTAACTTGTGCAATACAGGTCTCGTCACTAGCATATGTAAGCTAAGGATGGCACCCATTCTAAATAAGAACATGGGCGCTCAATGCCTTGCTAACACAACCAAGGTCTCATTGGCTTCTAAAACAAAAACTACTGCTACCAAAAAGGCTTAAAAACAACAACACAACCAGCTTCACATGATGTAGTCTAATAGAGTTCCCAATACTACCCCAGAGACCACTTTGAAATTTACACAAGATTTCCCTTGCATAACATCATCAAATTAATGCCAAAGCCAGAGAGGATTCATGATTTGATATTATATACATAGAAAGCATAACCAATACATAAATAACTTGTAAAGAGAAAAGCATGCAGAGGGGTTATTTACAATTGGGAAAAATATTGAGATACATGTACTACAATTGGTAGATTAATTTAGGTCAGAATTAAAACTCACCGGATATTGGATCCTACGTGATGACCCGAAAAACGCTTCACTCTTTTTTCAATGGATTAAGCTATCATGAATTTCCAATTTTGTGAATATATTGAAGAGAAAAAGAGAGAGTTTTGGTGTGCGGCACAGATAGGGTTAGGAGGAAATAGGGAAGGGAAATTAGACGCCGAGACGAGAAGAAACGATGACGACAGAATAATCAACGGAAGCAGTGGGAACTGGGAGGAGAAAATGATTAGGACGGAAGAGGAGAGGGTCGGGTAGGGAGGAGGGTAAAAGCAGAGAGATGGGGAGGGAGGCGGACGTAATAGCTAATCTGATGATTTGGGAAGGATTGGAAAACACAGAATTTGGGGATTAGGGCGTAATGTAATACGCGTAATACCTATTACAGCGAACCAAACGCCGGAATAGGGGCGTAATGTAATACGCGCGTAATCGGGGCGTAATGGATTGGGTAATACGGCGAACCAAACACAGTGTAAGGGATTTCCATTCGGAGTTGGAAAGCACTTACGAAACTAAAAAAATCCTTATAAGATGATTTTGCAGGAAACAATGAATAGCCATTTATTGGGGGACTTGAATGGCTATTCAGCAATTTTTGCTGCATTAGCCTGTCATGAGTGTTCAACTGAATAAGCTTTACAGTAAACAAAACAATAGAATGGGTTCCAATGCTTTGAATAAGGCATGAATGGCTATAATGGCTATGGCATAGTCATTCTTGTGAACCAACCATAACAGGCGACGAGCTTCTATATGACTTTCACGTGCATGCTCTAGACAGTATGGAAGGGTAGGAATGATGTTATTTTTAACAAGTCAACCCCAAACCCGTAAGGTGCCTTTAAGTAGGTTCAACGATTGGTACGCCGTAATCATGGCTTCCTTTAATAACAAAGGAAACATGGCATTTCTTGAAGAAGAAATCAGGGAAGATATTGGTTGGAACCTCTGTATGTACATGGTTAAAGGGAATGAATCTGAATCTTTGGAGGAGCAACGATAGTTAAAAATTGGGGTGGACAATAGATCAAACTTTACAGATTGATAAACAAAGAAAAGGGCTAGACCAAAATCATTCTTGGCAAATTACAAATGAATTAGGAATTTTTTCTGACATACTACTGACAAACCAAGTCAAACTAATTCAAGGTAATAACGAAATTCTGAAACGGAGAAAAGAGACCAATGTGCTTCGAATATTATACTCTTTTGATCGTAGTCCAAATATGCTTATTTATTTCAATGCTCCTTATACCACAACAACAACAATAACCCCCCCCAATCGTCACCAATGTCTAGGAACTTAATGGCTGGGCCGGTCATATGGATTTAGGAAGCAATCGGAGATGGAGAGCATCAACATTTTCTAAAACATGACAGATTGAAGTTAACTCAATGTATAAAGAAACCGTTGGGTAATTTAACCAACTTTCTCAACATTTATTCATCTTTCCCTTAATCGTATTTACAATCAATACATGTATGCTAAATTGAAGTTCTAGGATTGAGGAATTTGAAATCTTAATTTACTAAGGGCTCATTTGGTTTGTCATTGCATACCAGTGAAGTGCAGTTGGGGGGAGGGGAAATGGCAGCAACCTCACTGGTCAGCCCTTTGGTTCAGCATGCCAGTCCGGTGAGAAGCAGCCTCCACCACGCTGGTTAGCCTCAAATCAACTGGAGATTTTTGGTCCGGTAAAACTTTAGCAACTCCAGTTGCTTTTTCTTTTCCTCTTTTACCCATATTATTTCTTTTGTTTCTTCTGATGTTTGGTTACCCTTCTTCTCCCTTTTCCCCTTCCCCTTCCCTTTCCCCTTCCCCTTGGGTTGCAAATCAGTTTGGTCAAGGTGATGGTGGTGACTGTTTACGGGTTAACATGCATTTCTCCTTTTGCAGATTTAAACTATTACTGGTGAATTGAGATACACCGATGCCATGAAACTGCTGTATACCTTAGAGGACGCAACCAAAGGGTCTGTTTTTGCTAAAATTTTCATTTTATTTTGATGACCCTTCTGTTATTTGGTTAAATTTCAAAAATAGTCCTACAGATAAATTCAGATCATTGTTTTGCATTCAGTAATCTTTCCAGAAAAGAAGGCTTCTTATGATGAATGTGCTAATAAGGTTTTAGGCAGTTGAAACTAGCAACTGATGCAATTTCTTTCTTTGAGCATCTAATACATTAATAAGTAGTGTCGTGAAATTCTTATGAAAAACTTCTAGTTTTTGTAAAAGACAATGTTAATGAAACCCCTGCCGAGGAAATGAATGGAAATCTTTTCTAAAATGTAAATAATGGGAAAGAAATGAGGTGAAGCACATAAATCTCTTCAAGTAGCAAATATATTGTGCAGTTGTTTTGCTGAAGAATATGTGGACTTACTGTTGTATCAATTGACTGAATTCATAGTTGGTAGCAACTTAATATTATGTTCGGTAATAATTTTCCAGTGTATCCATCGCCTAGTGAGCAGTCAACAGCTGACGATGCTCAAAAGCAAAAGCTGGATGATGCCGACAAAAAAATTACTATTTTCTTATTCCATAATTCTATTCCTTTTAGTGCTGCTAAATCCATGTATTTGCATGTTGAATTTTATATAAGCAAATTAAGTGATCAGTTTACTAATGCAGGGAAGAAGCAGATGAGTTGTGCCGAACTCAGGAGGAGAAAGATAACAGTTCATGCACTGCCTCAGAAATGTTTTTTGAGCTGTTGATGTATAAACATTTTCCTTCTTTGAGCTAAATACTATTTGTTGTTTACTTATAAGTGATCTTTGAGCTGTTACCAGTAGTAATTTAGATTCTTGGTCTCCAAAATGTTGGTGTATAAACAATCATGAGAAGGAAAATGTTCGTTTTGCAGCCAACAGAAATTTCATGGTTTTTTATGTTTATTGGTTGTAGGCTGTCAGAAAAGATAATAAACAACAGTTTAGCCTTCTTGAGGAAAACGGGGAGCTTCTGATACGTGCAAACCAAGGCCACACCGTCATGGTGATGAATCTTTCTTAAACATTTATTAATTTCTTCATGCTTTATCTGAATTGTCACCTTAGATTATTTTTAGCTATTGTTTTGAGCATATTTATTTATGTCTATGCACTTCTAAGGAAGATATTGTATGTCACGTTGGCAGACAGTTGAGTCCGAAAGATTATTAAAACAAATCCTTTCAGCTGATGAAGTGCAATGTAAGAACATCATGTCTCTTAGATTTATGGACTTTCTTTATGCCTTTTATTTTGCATAATCCTCTTGATTTTCCCTGAGATGATTGTTTGCGTACATGGAACCTATAAGAGGAATTTGGAATCAATTTTGGAGTCGGGTTTGAAGCGCATGAAAAGATTGCATGTTCACTTTTCAAGTGGCTTGCCGACTGACGGTGAAGTGATAAGTGGTGAGATATCATGAAATTTCTCTTTACTGTTCCTCTGAACTTTGACATACGAACTCCTTCATTTTACTCTCTATTTTTAATATGCCAGCACGGTATACGTGACAAACTGCTTAGGGGTGTTATTATGCTTGTTATCTGCATTTCACTATAGGATTCATGCTAAAGATTATGAAAGGGGATTACTAAGATGCCGATATATAATGTGAATTTTAAGCGATAATGGGAAATGACAAGCACTAATCGACATAAATTGAGTTTTAGTGAATCTAAATGCTGTACAGGGCTTATGATGATTTGTTCTTTTACCCTCTTCAGGTATGAGACGAGATGTTAAACGTTTTGATCTATCTTGATGTTAGAAAAGCTTTGGAAGGTAAGCATGCTTGCAGTTATTGCTTCGGTTCATAGAATCATGAAAGAAGCAAGTCATCTTTCTCACTTTTCTTTAGAGTCGTGGCCGAACATATATTGATTTGTTCTTGCCAAACTACGGTTCTTAAGTTGTCTTCGCTTGTTTTCTTGATGACTGCAGAAGGCATGAAGCTTTACATTTCAGACAACAAAGTGATATTGACTGAGGGTTTTGATGGGTTGGTACCTGTCAAGTGCTTTGAGAAAATAGAATCATGGCCAGACAGAAAACCTATACCTTTCTCAAATGTTTAAAATTGAATGATGAAATGATCAGTTTTTTTTTTTTTACTTTCTTTTAAACCTGTGTGATGACAAATTTGTATTTATAAAAGATGACCACCATTCATATTTGTCCAAGTCGATTACAAGAAGAGTACATTTTATCTATATAAATTGTTAATCCAAGTCCGTTCAATCTTTAGACAAAATGAGCCTTGCTAAACAAGTTATGCGTGCAATTTAGTTGGAGAGGTTTTTTGTTAGATCATGTAAGACTTTTGTTTGTTAAACTATTAGAAATTCAAGAGCAAATTGGGTCCTCTAATATAAAAATAAGCAATTTAGTCCTTATATGCTTCGTTTTGAAGTAAACAAGTAACTTTTGAATAGTTTTAATATTTTTCTTATCTAAATGCTCGTGGAAAAAATTGAAAATAAACATGTCTAAAAGTTTAATCATAAAAATTCATCTTTCTACGAAAATATAACAAAAAAGAAGAAGTTAAAATGAAAGAAGAAAACAACATTGAAGACCAAATTTGCTGCAATTCAAATCTAGAAACAAAATTGAAATTGAGAAAATAAAATTTACGTTCTAAATTTTAGAGTTTGAAATTGTTGATGCACAAACAATAGAATCCTAATTTGTCAATGGACAGAAAATTACTGATGAGATGAGTTAAAAGTACTTTACGGTCAGAAATGGAATACATAATTGGGAATATGAAGAAAAACCCTAATTCATTATGTTGTTAAGTAAATTGAACTTGGTTTCTTGATGGTAAAGTAACAATCATAAAATCAATATTCAAAGTCAAGTTCAAATATTTTAATATTTGATAGAAGAAATTTATGAAGTTTGTTGATACAATCATTAGAATATTTATTACTAAGAATTTTATTAAATTATATATTTTTGTTGAATTATATTTAATAATAATTATTTTAAATTATATTTTATAATATTATATATTATGATTTTAGTAAATTCATATAAAAATATTTAATACTAAGAATTTTATTAAATTATATATTTTTGTTAAATTATATTTAATAATAATTATTTTAAATTATATTTTATAATATTATATATTATAATTTTAGTAAATTCATATATTCTATTAAATTACATATTTTTATTAAATTATATTTAATAATAAATTTTAATCATTTATTAATTTTGTAATTGTTAAATAATTTTAAAAACTTCTATTATATATCATTTTTAATCTAATGTCCTTGAAGGTCATTTTCTATTTTCACCTCACCGCTACAGCAGCGTTTGAATCCAAACACACACTCCACCGCTGTTTCTAATCTCACCGCTACAGTATCCAATCTCACCGCTACAGTAACTAATCACACCGCCACCGCTGTTTTTAACCTCACCGGAGCTAAACACACCGCCCATCCAAACTAAGCCTAATATTGTTTCATCAACTCTCGGCTCGGTTGTTTTAACTAAGCTAGCATCATCATTCTCGCCCAGTTTCATGTTGTTTTCCTTCTCATTTCTAGACACAAAAATGGGATCACCATTTAAGTTGCGCTTGTTGATGCTGTTTACATTGTTCTTTAATCAACATGTCAAGACCTGCCAATGAACATTTTTTCTTTAATGCAGAAAATGGTAGCCTAAAAATAAGGAAAAAGTTCAGTTCTGAGTGTACAGATTCAAACCCAAACTTGCTGAAAAGATGACTGCTTAAATTAACCGAGTTACAATATAAATGTAAACCAGATAAAGCAAATAACATTTATTGATTTTTTCTATCCCTTTGCATTTAACACAGCATTTCTAGTGGAGCTGGTGACAAAAAGACTAGAGGTACAACAACTCTACAAGTCCATTACAAGATGTTCGTTAAAAAAATATAGAAAAGAGTACTTTGAAAACTTAAACATGTAACCGCAACTGCACAACATTTTCCCAATTTTCTTTCATCTCAAATACAAAACAAGCCCAAAAGTAGCCTATTCTTTTTAAGGATGCCCCCCACCCCACCCCACCTCAAGTTATATTACATGCAATGAAACGGTAACGATGCATGTAACATCACAGCTCCATTATTTCAAAAGAATATTTACCATCATTGAAGTGCCCTTGAGATTCTACGACAGGTCCATTCAAGCACAATAACCTTACACTGTCCTCTTTGGATCACGAGCAGCTGCAAGATGGTCCTGCCAGATTGAAACCAGATACAAGATTATTGTAGGTGTAATCCACAAACAATCCTATTGGGCTGGCATATCTATTAAATGTAATTCCAGGCAGGACCTCATAAATTTTGATAAGTAGTGGAACTATTACTTCAAGAATATAACTCATCATGTGTAGAGGAAATTGGTACAAGACTATCTGAAAATAATATATGCTAGAACTTAAACTCACCGAAATGAAGTCAAATGCTCTGGTATCCTCTTTCTTTGAACTGTTCATCATTGAACTAGGTGTTTGACTTGGAAAATTTGACTGGAATATATCTGGGAGAGGTGACCCTCCATTAGATCCACTGGAAACATTATTGAAGCCAGCATTTTGTGCATTAAGATTCCCAAAGTGTTGTAAGTTGGACATTGTTGCAAGCAATTGCTGCTGAGCAAAGAAACTCCCCATAGCACCATAATTCATTGGCTGAGATAAGGCTGGGTTCAACATTAATCCAGGAGGGATGGCAAATGGCATGTTCCCTAAACGAAACGTTGTGTTTGAATTCATCCCAGTGGCTTGGGAACCAAGAAGACCACTCAAAGCATCATTAGAAGCTTGATAGCTAGAATGAGCGTTGACATCGGCAAATATATCTTCATGGTGTGCCTCAGAAAAGATTCCTTGCTGCTTCAAACTAGGTGGATTCTCATTCATAGACAAGCCAGCCATCAAATCATTAATATCAGTTTTTTTATTTGCGGGCTCAATTGGAGCTGCAGGATTGGTCCCAAAGATATCGATTAGTTCAGATTTTTCATTTGCAGTCACACAATTATCACTCATAGCTGACTTGTCATCTACACTCATCCCAGAGAAGAGATCATCCACATTTTCTCTTCCCTCAGTAGTGTGAAATGAGACATCTGCAAAGGGATCATCATCATTTTTCAGTTCACTGGTGCTGAGATTAGTACCAATACCATCTCCAAGTAAGTCATCAATAAGGGGTGTTGCTGTCCGTACTGCAGTATTTTGATCATTTTGATCTTTTGTGGAACTATCTAGTCCATTGTAATCATCTGGATCACCAGTGTCGATCAGGTCAGGCATTTGAACAGGTGTGGTCTCAGCTTTCAAAAACTTTTCTGAAGTACTTGCCAAACCACCAGGTTGTTCCCCGTTCAAAAGGACTAATACCTGTTTAATAAGCAAATATATATATGTCAACTGTGGCATCTATGTCATTAACTCAGTAAATTGTATCCTACCAGCTTTAAATTAGTATTCAGTGTAAATAATAACTTTTTAAAGTCATAGAGCACTATAGATCATAACATTTAAAGCAATAAAGATTGAAGTACAATATCATATGAAGATCATGATTACTGTCATTTTGCTGAAGAGAAACCAAAACAAGGGAACTGAAACATAATGTGACATCAATTGAGAGCCATCTTAAAATATCTCAATCTGTAGGTTCAAGGAAAAGGTAGAGATGAAACTGTCCTCAAATAATAATGGAGAGGAAACAAAAGACTAATCAATATGAAGGGTCTTAATTCTCTGAACTGATGTTTAAGGGGAAAAAATGAAGCAGCAACCAAAATTTAATTAATAAATAATAGTAGTTTCCTAGATTTTTTAATTAATATTATTTAAAAGAAGCACCAACAAACAACACATTAGATTTGCATAAATATGCCATCAATAAATGTAATACCTTAATGAACTCAAACAGGATGGAAACTCAATTGGCCTTCCTACACTTATCATGAAACCAAAACACAAATAACATTTCAAGTGAACCTCAAAAAAAAAAAAATTCCATATCGCTAAAAGCAAGTTGTTAAGCATAAGTTAGTTCAGTTTTCCTTTATTTCCCATGACACTAGTCTACAGAATGAGAACTTACTGTAGTTGCTACATAAAATAAAGGGGGAATTAGTTCAGTTTTCCTTTATTTCCCATGACACTAGTTTACAGGATGAGAACTTACTGTAGTTGCTACATAAAATAAAGGGGGAAAGGAGAAAGAACCTACAAGCATGCAATCAAAAACAATGCTCTGGGCTGGCATTAAAGCATAACAAAAATGATATTTTCATCTTTCTGATTAAAAGTAAAACAGAGGGTTGACTGAGATATTTACCTTGTTAGCCTTTTCTCTGAGGGAAGCTTGGGGAGACTCAGAACATCTCAAAACAACTTCTTTGTTCTCGGTAAAGTAAGAAGCCACAACTAAGAAATGCTCATCTTCCTTTTTCCTCAAAATGGACTCAAGCACACATACAGCTTTCATGCGAACCTGGTCACCGGTAGTTCTGGTCAAGGTTAAAAGATACCTAAAAGCACAAAAATTCCAATCCATTCTTTTTTGTTTTTTTTTTTTTTGGAAAGAAGTCAACATAGAATTATCACCGATACATGGGCATGTAATAAGTACGGTGTGCCTCCATGTACAGCAAAGTGATTAAGGTGAAACTGATTTGGGTAGATAGTTTAGGTTCGAGCCAAGTTCCCCACCCCTATGGTTTTCGATAGATAGGTGCAGAGAGTTACCTGCCACATTGGAGATAGAAGCTTTGATTCAAGGGCATGACTTAAAGCCAAAGCATCAAGCTTTGCAGCCTCCACAAGGAAAGCCTGAATGGCATCTCGAGTAGGTTGGAGACGAACGCCGCCAGATGTCACAATGGTTTCCAACAATCTCTCTTCACGAGTTTTACTCTCATTATTTGAGTTGGATTCCCCATTTGTTGTTTCAGTCTGTAATACTATTGAATCCTGGCCCCAAGGTCCACTAGCAGAATTACCGGAAACCCTTTGAGTGTCAGTATGCAATGTAACAGGTTCATACCTATCAGAATGGTCAATTTCTTTAGTCAAAGACCTTCGAAGTGTAGGGCTTTTGTTGTTCCCATTATCATTCTTTCTAAGTGAATGGCCCTGAGTGAAACTACTGATTCCCTGCTTGAGGGAAGCACTTCCAATGCCAACCACCTCACTTAGAAATGATTTCTTATCATCAGATGGCATTTCAAAGTTTGTGTTCCCAAATCCTTGTATTCGTTTGTTAAGGTCGTCTGCAGGAGGAGGCTTACTAGCATTATTCTCCTCTGCAAATATAGCAGAAATAGACTCATGAGCTGTGTCCCGAACAGCCTTATTGAGTGCATCCCCCTTCAAAGGATTCGGTTGCCCTCTGTAATGGAATAACTCACGCACCACTGCAGAGTTCCGCTGCATTTCTCTCCTAAACTCCACACCAGACTTTCCCACAGCATATTTTATTAGCCGCAAAGCCTGTAAAAGTCCCACTACAAATTGAGTATCAACATGTTTTGATATTTCATAATAATAGAAACACTTGGTAACTTAGACTCTTTACATGTAAAAACTTCTTCGCCTTCGGAGAATATTAGGCTCCTCTCCTTGTTTTGTTAATAGCCTTTTGCTTTAGTAGCATTTATATACAAACACAAGTAATGCTTTGATACAGATATTTAACTACAAAAAACCTCAGTTAAAGTTCTCCGATCGTTACTTCACTGCTTGATTGCATGACTAAATTGAGTTCAAAACTTTAACTTCGTAACTTTCCCAGGAAAATTTCCCCAGAGAAACGACAACTTGATTACAATTGACTAGATTTAACCAAATTGAAACAAAATTGAGAGCAAATTGAAAAGGAATTACCTTTTGTTTGACGATGGGGCTTTTATGATCGAGTCGTTTCAGTATAAATTCAGAGACCTCTTTAACGATACTAACATGAGACGATCTCAAGAGCTCGCAGATCTCTTCTAGCTTATAAACGGGCGTTACTTTGTCTTCATCCGAGGTTGCTCCATCAATCATCCGCGATCTCCAGTACGACTCCACCGCTCGCCTGCTTGAATCCATTACGAAAAATTAAAGGGGAAAAAAAGGGTAAAACCCTCAAATTCTTTGTTTGAATCGAGAGGTTTAAGATGGATCTATCTGGTTGATTGGTTGGATGAAGAAAGGGGCGTTGAAAAGGAGGGAATCGTTGAATTTCGATGAATAGGGATTGAATTAGGGCAAATACAGATTTTGGATTTGTGAACGAAGGCGTACCACCGTGGTGCTAGGCTCACAGACCCCTCAGGTTGTTAAATTTGTCTGTCCCTTGCGCGTGGTTGCCAGAACAGGTGTTAATGTTTGGGACCGTGGTCAAGGTAACGCTGTCAATTCCGGCTGTTTTTCTTTTTAGATCACTTATGTTTTGTTGATAAATTTTAGAAATTTATTATTGTAAAAAGTCGCATTTAAAAAAAAATTGCATTTTCCACTTAAAAATAAATAATTAATCCCCTCCCCTTAAAAAGATCTACCTATTAAAAATTTACCATTAAACGATGACATAAAATATTCAAAGTGAAATTAATTTTTATTTGTAAAAACATATAAAATCTAACATGGTAAAAGTATCATAGAAGTTCTTGTACTAAGAGTTAGATTGCATTTTGCCCTATCTAAAAAAAAACAAATTAATCCTTTTACATTAGATCAAAGAGCAAAATGATCATTCTATTAAATTTTTTTACTTATTTCTAATGTTAAGTGATGAAATGACTAACGAAGTAACCAAACAGCGACACATGATCTATCACGTGTACTTCGTGTACCTCATGCTGATGTGACATTTTACCATATTAAAAAATAATTTTAAAAAATAAAAATTCCTAAAACTAAATAAATTTTTAAAACTTATAGAAAATTATTAAGAGTTTAATTCTTAAAAATTTTAGAAAATTTTCTATAATTATTGAATGAATATGGACAAGCACTTGTCCAAATTCATTTGAGTCTAAACAACAATGTGTCCAAATCATTCTAGTTGTTGTTTTAATAATTTTATTTTTAATTAATTTTATAACTTCTTATAATTCTTAATAATTTTTAAATAAATTTTAAATTTTATAAATTTTATAATTATTTGAAAAACCATGTCAATGATTCATCTTGAAGGTGTTTTTTAAATAATTATAAAAAATTTATTTATCTTTAGGATTTTCAATTTTTTTAAATATTACCACATCCACATGAGGCATATGTGACACGCCATGTTTGCAATTAATAGTAGAAATAGATGAAATTGTTAACAAAATAATGAGTATTTTGTTATTTGATCTAATGCTGAGAGATTAGAAAATATAGAAAATCTACAAGAGAGTCATGACAATAATGAGATCTATGAGAAGGCAGTTAAGATTCTTAAGACTTACTGTTTGGAGGAGGATGAAGAGACATTAGCTCCTGGTGATGGTATTCAGCAAAATTTCCAATTTGGAAGAAATGAAGTTAAGGTTCCATCTGGTGGATTTAGCTTTAGTTGAAGGTTTATATCTTTTTCCAAATTTATTCACTTATTCATTGAAGTTAATTATTTAACTCTATCGGTCTAGTTTACTGAAATTGCAGGTCTTTATAGCTTGGTTGGATAAATCAAGCGGCTGTTAACTGGGGTGTTATGATTGATGCTTGGGTTAAAGTTTTTGGTTGGGTCACCTCTATGTGTCCAATTGCATGTTTGAGGAAAACACAATTTCTTATCTTATTGAAACTTTCTATCTCTAGCCATTTTCTCTCCAAAGAATCAATGAAGCCCTTGTTGAAAAGTGAGAGATTGAAGGTGGAAATTGTTGGAGTATGCCAAAATACCAATCATATGATGATTGTAATAATAAATATTTACTTAGTTTATTAATAAAGACATTGTCATTATTGTTTTTAGTCTTTATTTTTGTGTTAAATAAACCGTATAATGATAAAGTCCTAAGAATGATCATTCTTAAATGTCTTTAGTCAAGTATTATTGTGGGTTTGGACAACAATAATACATTGAGACTAATATGTGATTGATTGATAGCAAATGTTGTTATGAATATGCAATATCAAGTCAACAAATAAGTATATGTTAGAGAACAATATACTGGAATAACCCATAATGAGAATGCTTCTTGGCTTGTTATGTAGTAATCACGACACTTCTCATGGTGATAATTGTATGTATGATCCTTAAGACTTGAGATCATCATTGTTTCAACATCATGAGTTGTATGCTTTCAAACAATCAAACTCTGAGATCATCATCATTGTACCACCTAATCCCAGTTAAATTAAGATTTTTTTTTTCTATTGAAATAAACTTCTACAATTAAACAAAGGTTTCACCTCCTCTCTCTATAAATAGATGGCATTGGTAAGGCTAGAAACAAAACTTTGAGATATTGATTCTACCCGAAAATAGTGAGAATTTATTTTCTAAAATAAATTTTATTTTTCGGAATCACAATCCGATCTCTATTGATAGAGAATTTTGCTTTCCCACTGAAAGTAAAGTAAATAAATTTTGGTTCTGTGTTTTATTCAAATACGTTCGAGTCCACAGTTGAAGCAGTTCATGGTACAAAAATAATAAAGAAGGTCATTCAGTTGAAAGCCGGGAACAACAATGATCCATCTAGTTAAAAACACAGGTGTGAGTTTGATAAAAGGTTTATTGTTATAAATATCACAAACCAGCTTTGTAACACCCCTCACTCAATCCAGTTTCTAGACTCGATCTACAAGTTGCTACAACAATTAACAGAACAATTTGCATGCATTTCTAACTTTTCTAATCACTAAAACAACAAAACAATTCATAATCTATGTTTAACATGATTAAAAACCAAATTCGAGTCTTAATCGAGCTTACAAAAGCTCTTAATTTGACCTAAGTTCAAATAAGGACTAAATTGCAAACTTTCAAACATCAAGGAAAAATTCACAAAATAGGGTCACACAGCCATGTGCCTAGCTCGTGTTACAAAATGCAATCGTGTAAAATTGGAGTCTCACGATTGTGTATCTAAGCCGTGTAATTCACTGAAGCCGTATGAACCTAAATGCAAAAACTTACAAACATTCACATGACCGTGTTACTGGGCCATGTGAGAGACTAAAATCGTGTGGAAAATACAATGACCATATCTATAGTACCACACAAGTTTGTGGCCAGTCCGTATAACAAACTGAAACCATGTTTACTAAAACCTTTCAATTTATAAAGAGCACACGATTGTGTCACTTGCTAGATGTGACACACGATCGTGTGTTGGCCCGTGTATGCAATATATGCCTTACTACGCAAGCTATCAAACCGAAGCTTCACCTAAGTCATGAATATGCATATAACCATTCTTTAAACCTGCCTAAAATATACAATAATCATGACAAAACATAATATTTCCTATTTCTAACCAATATGCCTCAAGGCACCATCACAAACATGAATCAATACCAAAGTACATCCCATTTTCATGCCAAATTAGAACATAGCCATGCATGTGTCTAATATGAAATCAAAATACCAATTTCTATCATCTTAAAGTTGACCATAATGCCAATCTAATAACCTATCATTTAACAACAAACATAAACCCACATATCATACATATAACATTCAATCCAATCATCAAAATGTTATACCATAGCCGCCAACAAAATATCACATTTTCAATCATTTCATATCATCATCAAACCTACCAAAACTTCATAATAATCTATCACCTTTCACATACTTAAAAATTACATTCAAAATTACCCATAAGATGTCATATCCACATGTCAACAAGTACACATAATTTATACAATACCATTAAACACTTAGGGTGCGTTTGGTTCACTGTATTGGATTAGAGGTGTATTGGATTAGAGGTGTAATAGCTAATCCACTGTTTGGTTGAATGTAATGGAATAGAGGCGTAATAGTAATCTTGTGTTTGGTTGAATGGAATAGAGGTGTAATAGCATAATGGAAAAAACTAAAATGACTAGAATACCCTTAGCATAAAATTGTTTTGGTAAATGATTATTGTTATTGTTATTTAAATTTTAATAAGATTATTATTATCAGTAATAAATATTTTAATCATGTTTAAACATAATTATTATTAAATATATTTTAATTAAAATATATAATTTAATAAAATTCTTATAATTAGCGAAATTTGTTTTGGTAAATGATTATTGTTAATGTTATTTAAATTTTAATAAGATTATTATTATCAAGTAATAAATATTTTAATCATGTTTAAACATAATTATTATTAAATATATTTTAATTAAAATATATAATTTAATAAAATTCTTATAATTAGCGAAATTTGTTTTGGTAAATTATTATTGTTATTGTTATTTAAATTTTAATAAGATTATTAATATCAATAATAAATAATTTAATCATATTTAAACATAATTATTATTAAATACATTATAATTTTGGTATATAATTTAGTAAAATTCTTAATAATTCATATTCTTATATGAATTTACTCAAATCATAATATATGATACTAAATGAAATTTTGAAATAATTAATATTAAATATATTTTAATTAAAATATATGATTTAATACAATTTAAAATAATTATTATTAAATATAATTTCATAAAATGTTCTTATGAATTTACTAAAATCAATATATAACTTGAGAATTATATTCGCATAAACATAATTAACTTATACTAAGAAAAGTTAGATGAAAATGAAATTGTACATCATAATCCATATGTTATATAGTTTTACAACATCAAAAGTTTGAACATTGATATTTAATGGTGAGAAAGAAATCTTGACCCATTCCAATCGAACAAATGAAGGTAAATTAAAGAAAACGATCATTTGAGTTGGATGATCGGGAATTTTACTCAAAGCATTATACCGCTGATCGTCGGTTAAACCTTCAATTGACCATAAGGTGAATATAAATTTGAAGCTTTCTCTTCCATCTTCTCTTCCGACTTGTTGAACTACCACCTGGAGGCAATACTCCTCTCGATTTTATCGCCAACGGCTGGATTTTTTCCCCAACAAGGTGGCAGCCTCCTCAAATGAAGAATACACATTATCACGAGCATCGATTTCTTCTTTCTCTTGTTTGAAGATGAGGAACCCCTTGGTCTCTATCTCCTTGCGGATCCGTACAGAAACATCCATGTCGTCTAAAGAGACGTCGACCATGATCATAGAATGTGTTTCTCTCTTCATTCATATCTCGTAGTACGTTCATCCTCAAGATGTATTTCTTCAAGAACATCAAGCAATTGTTTGAGCATCTTTCCGATCGCCCGATCTCTTGCGTATATGGCGATAAAATTTGGTTGTAGTAAGGAAAGAACGATGTCTGAATCGAGAGGCTTCTTTGTGACTCTAAAAAACGAGGAAATCATATTAGTTATAAGTTTTGTAAAAAACAAATAAATACTTGAAATACATTTTACCTTAACATAGGATTCTAAATCGCATCTTGAAGAACAACGAAGTCGCCTATGCTCGTCCCAACCAAAACCATTGTTGTTTTGACCATTAAGCATGTCGAGATGATGACCATTCCTTTTAGGCACCTAATCCGAGATTCAATATTTGGTCTCGCCTTCAACATTGCTCTTGGTAAAGCCTTTTCTAGCATTTTCTCTAGCTCGTTCAAATAATCGGCTTTGAACCCGTATCGACATTAAATGTTCCTACATTGTGCAAATCCACCATGCAAGAAACCAAGGTGCATCCTCTTCGAACCCATTTTCTTTTGCTTCCTCGAGAAGCTTGAGAAGAAGCACCGTTGGTGGAACACCGACATATTGTTCTTAAGAAAAAAAACAAATTAACATTATTTACTATTTTGAATATCATGAATCAAAAGGTGAACAGGTTTATAATATTATATCGGTAGTTCAATACTAAATTTAAATTTATAACACATCTTTGAATGAAAAGATAATTAAATTATAATTCAACAAAGTTTAGTACAATACAAATTGTAATCAAAGACCACCAAAGTTTAATAAACTAGATACATAAAATAACATCAACAAATCAATTCAAACTCAAATTGTCCCTAAACCTAACTAATTTCTAGATGCTTGCCATTCATCGAACATTTGGTTGGCTAGTTCCATCCTCCAAGTAGCCCAAGCATCCGATGGATGAATATTTGTGATATTCGGTTCATCGTCATCCACCGCATTAGTAGGTAATCCTTCTCCCACCTCCGCTTCAATGGGATCAATACTCATATGGGTTCGAATAAAATTATGGAGCAAACAACATGCAATAATAATTCTATTGTGCACCCTTACAGGATAAAACGACGGACTCCTAAGTATCCCCCATCTAAGTTTTAATAAGCCAAAGCATCTTTCAATGACATTACGTCTTTGAGGCATGTTTCATATTAAAAACTCTTGCGGAGAACTTGGTGATAACCCCGATGCCACTCGTTCGGATGATATCATTGTCCTCTAAATGGTGCAAGAAATCCTCACAATTTGTGTATCCAAGATCAACTAGATAATAACAACCTATAAAATAAATTGGCACAAAATGATTAATTCAAGAAACAAAGTTTGATCTTAATGAATAATTCAAATTCCTCTAACTATAAAGCTGTACCATGAGGAACTTTTAGTCCATGTCTTCTACTAATGGCATCTCAAGCACCCGATCCATCGAAGAATCGAACCTTCCCAACCAGAAGAACATAAACAAATTGCATCTCAGGTGTACAAACACCTAGCATATTTGTTGCTATGTCACCTTTTCGGGTTCGATATCTAGGTTTATCAACTGTTGGCACCCTAATCTTGATGTGGGTTCCATCAAGAGCACCTAAGCAATTCTATATCACATGATATAAAACCTTGAGTTAGAACACTATGATTAATTCTAAGTCAACTAAATGTTGTACAAGCTATATATAAAACTCAGTCTAATACCTTAAACCATTTCCACCTTATGTCAGAAGAATCGGCTGCAATTGGGTCCGGCTTTTTAAATAAGACATCTTGTAAGCGTATGACAGCATTTAAAACACTATGAAATGCTCTGCTTACAGTTTCCCCGGACCTCCTAAAGTGATGCTTGATAACTCGATTTTTAAGGTGATGGGAGATGATATGTAAAAACATTGCTACTTGCTCATCAACAAGCATGAACCTTGACGACTTCAATCCCCCTATCGATTCTAACATCTCACATAGTTTAAAAAAGGCAGTTCTATTCATCCTAACTTGTTCAATACAAGTCTCGTCACTAGCATATACAAGCCTCTTCACATAATCCCATGCATAAAATCTACAGTATAGAACCTAATCCTTGGTCTATAAGTATGTAGGCTAAGGTTGGCACCCATTCTAAATAAGAACCAAATCGCGATTCTACAGATTTCCAACCAAATTGTCAATGCAGCACCGATTCTTTTACGCCTCACACTTTGTGCAATTAAGGGCAAACGAGCCATTACTGCACCATATTAAAATTAGAACTCAGTATCAATCCCCTCACACTTTAGAGTAGCAATTTTTTTAAAATAAATATCGTATAAGATATCTTTTTCAATTAATAAAATAGATAATTCATTCAATTTTTGTTGAGATGTTGTTAATCTTCAGTAAGATTTTATCAATTTTAATTTTTAGAACATTTTCTCCGTTGATGCAAGAAAAACATGAGTAATTAACATTATACGCATTTGGAAAAGGAACAAACTCTTTATGAATAATTATGTCAATTGAGTGTCATTTTATAATTTGATAATTTATTTAAAATAATATTATAATCAATTTGAATTAAATAAGGAATTTGAATATTATTAATTTAATAACAATTATATAAGCATCGAAATTGGAACTTGATTGATTGTTTATATAAGTACCGAATTATATTTTAATTAAAATATGCAGATTTAATCTTAAATTTGGATATTATATAAGCATCGAAATTGGAACTTGAGAGAATAACATCTATGTTCATATCTTTACGTATGACAACTAATATCCATATTATTTTATTGCAAAGAAAAAATGAGGAGCAATTTGATGATTCATCAATTATTAATTTTATTTCCTCTTTATGTTGCTTTCCTTCCTTTCTTTATTCCATTGATTATGCTTTAAAGCAACATATGACAACTAATATCGATGTCATTTTTTATGGATAAATTAAGCAAAATAGCTAGTAAATGAATGTGAAAGGAGTGGACTCATTGGCCATTTTCAAGCCTTTAAGCTTTTTGGCATTAGTAATTGTAAATATTAATAAATTGGTTCACCATTAATCAAATGAAAAAGATGGTGGCATTGTTTGTAAAAAGGACCTTACTTTTATACCCAAAAAATAATGGTTCACCATTATGTTTTATGTGTGTCACATTCTGCAGTCAATTTCTAATTCTTTACCCTCGTCTGTGATCTAGCAGCTGCTTACCTAGCCTTCCCCCCCCACCCTAGGGGAACTAACCCATTATCTTAAAAGTAATGAACCCCTTTTATTTTTTTCTTTTAATTTTAGCCAAGCATTTCGGGATATTAATTGTTCTTATGTTCTTAGATACATGTTTTATGATTTGGGGATCGTGTATATGTGTATGTGTTTACTTGTATCATCTGGAATTTGGACACACCTAGAATGTTAGTCAACATTTTGATGATATGTCTAGGCCATGATGGGTTCTTACATAATGTCCAGTTCAGCTAGCAATATACACATGACTAGAAAGCAAGAGGGCAAAGAAATTAAGTAAATTAACCTCAAAAAATGTACTCTTACAGGAATCGAAGCTTTTGAAGCTTGCCCAGAGTAGATGGAATGTGTCCGTTAAAGTATTCAAGTAAAGATCCAAGCTCACTTTTTATTACTATAAAGCTCCTGTCATAAAAAAATGGTAATCTTCAAAAAAGAAGTTCAATAGAAGCACATAAACCATGCATGTATCTATGAAAATGCAACCAAAACCAATGGAAAGATGACAACAGATGCAAACCATTGTGTAATTAACATTAGCATAGAACATCATTGTTTACAACTATTTCTACTAGTATACCTGAATAACTCAGACATTCTGGTCAGTTTTGGTTACTAGGATGACAAAAGCATGCTGGTGTTTTGTTTTTCCTTTATGTATGTCTCAATATTCTAACAATGAGAGGTAGCAATGAGTTATCTATTTTGGGGTCAACCAAAATTAGACTAGGCCTACACTATCGACTTACAAATTCTGCAAAGCTGGAAGCTGTCCAAGCTGTGGAACCAAATGACCAGACAGATGACAACAAAATCATTCACTTTAGCATACTTTAAATGACAACAAAATCAGTCGCTCGCAAAATAAAACCAATCAAATGCATTGCAAATAACTTCAATTAACACCAACTACTTTCTTTTACACAACAAATCAATAAGAACAACAGAAGAACACATGCAACCCCAAATCCCCCTTAAAAACGCTTCTTTTCCTTTGATTAATTAATGCTTTTAACAATTTAAACCCAAAATGAAACAACTTCCAATTCCCTGTTAGAACGAACCAACAAAGCCTATATACTTCAGTAAATGAATGATGCAATATAAAACCAAAAGAGCTAAAAACCTCAGTAAATGAATGTTATTAAGTTATTAGCATACAAGGAAAATGATCATAGTTTATATGAAGAAAAAATACCTGAAACTAGGTGCAAACTTACGGTCATTACATGAAAACAAAGAAAGAAAGGAGAAGAATTTGGGGCTTCGGGTTAAAACTTCGGTCTCATTACAGAAAACAAAGAAAGAAAAATAGAAGCGCTCTCTTCTTGCCTTTCTCTATGGCATGCTTGACAAGAAATTGGGGCTCTTGGTCAAGGCGAAGCAAGCAATGAATGAGATAAAGGAGAGATGACCGAAGCAGAGGGCAAATTAGGCGTGAAAACTAAAACAGATGTAAACCGAGGAGAAGCCGTGGATTAGAAAATAGAGAATTTCGGGATTAGGGGCGTAACGTATTAGGGGTGTATTAGGCAATACATTGAACCAAACACCTGCTTAAGAGGGGCTTAAGTGGGGCCCACGGATTAGGGGTGTATTGGCTAATCCAATACACCCAACCAAACATAGTGTTAGCTTTCAATCCAAAATACATAGATACAATTTAACTCTTATTTATATGCCACATAACTAAATTAAACAATTAAAAATATACAAAGATGGAGGTTGGATAGTGTGATCTTCGAGATGATCCAATCGTCAAATTCTGTAAAATGTCAACTACAGAAAATAGAAAACGAAACAGAGTAAGCTTTAAATAAGCTTAGTAAGTTCATAGGTTCGAAACATTATAACTTACCTTAATTCCCACAAATACAAAATAACACAATTAACTGAATATTTTTTTATGTTACACAATTGGTCACACCATGTTCTCATTAAGGACCTGAAATTAAAGAAGAGACGAGGGGAAATTAAATAAAAACAGAAGTTGGTGGGCTTTACTGGGAAATTTTGGAAATTTTGTGACTATTGGGCAATTAGTTGAGTTTCCAATCTAGTTTGATTAAGATGGAACTGACTAGTTCCATAGTGGGAGACACAATAATTGTCGATGGATGACTATTTGAGCTACGAAGACCGTGTAAGAGGACTTATAAATTTAGGTGAGAAAGGATATTCCTGCTAAAGGAATTCTTCTCAATTCTGTTTACAAAATTTCTTCCCATTTGCATTGTTTTCTTCGATTATTCTAAAGAAGTGGAAAACTTAGGAGAGTTCTGCATGAAGTAATAGTCATGAGATTTGAAGTTTTGAAATAGAGAATCTGAGAAACTGGTAAGCTTTCTTATATTTATATACTCGTGGATTTGAGGTAGGGTGAGAGTAAGGATTCCTAATAAGTTTATGTAAAGTGGGTTATGGATTTTAAGGTTTGAATGCCTTTGATTTAATTGATATATGGTTCTCGTGCTTATCTGCCAAGATGATGGAGGCTATAGCATTGGGAAAAGCTAATCTGACGAGGATGAAGGAGTTTAGGTGAGTTTCTATGCTCTACCCCTGGGTGATCGTTGATAATGCACTGTTTGAATGGTTTGTGTTTAAGTTTGTTCTAAGTTTGTCTGAAACTGTTGTTGTGTATAGAAATGTTAAACAAGCATGTTGAGTATAAATAATACCATGTAAGTGTGTACGTTGGATGCTAAATGTATATGAATTCACTAAGAACTCGATGGCATACTATATGATAAAGTAATAAGTTTAATAACTTGAGTGATATGCATGTTTATCGTATGCAGAGAAATGAGGGAATTACATTGGCGAGTTAGTTTAAGATAGGAAAAATTGGTGTGATGGAGGAATGGGTGGACTAAAATAAGGATTCAAGGGAGTTTAACGACATCGTGGAATGATATCTACTAGGTCACTAGAGCGACATCATGATGACAATCTATCGACTCTATGGAGCAATATCGCGATGGTAGTTATCGACAAATCTTCAGGACAACACCGTGTAAATGGTATATAGGTCATTTGGGGCAACACCCCAAAAGAGGTTTATTGATTCTTAAGAATCAAAAGACTATGGTTAAGCCATGGCATGATCTAATGGTGAATAGGCACAACTCATAGTAACAACGGAGTCCGCCAAGATAGGGAATAAGAAGTCTATTAAGGCATAAAAGGGAGATATCTGTTTAAATCGTGCGGTGAGTAGGTTGATAAAATAATCAAGGTGCGTTGAAAGTGCGAATAAGCGTGCTAAACAGAAAGGTTCGTCAAATAGCGAAAGTAGTAGAATTTGATAAAGATGTCTTAAACGCCGCATATGGGGAAAGAATGGGTATTTCCTTCGAAGATACTTGGGAACTAGTTTCCACTAGAGAAGTTATGGAATAATTGGCTAAGGATCCCTTTGAGGCGATGATTGCCCAAACAGTCTAATCGGTAAAGTTCGCCAGAGATCTCCAGAAAAAAAAAGATGTTTGGATTAGGACTATGTAGCATGGGAAAGTCTGCATGGACTATCCAAGGAGGAAGTCCACTGAGAACTACCTTGGGTGGAAAGCCAATCGGGAAATAGCGGAAGAGATAGAAGCCCATTAGGCTATATAGCACAGGGGAAGACCATGTGGGACTACCAAATGTGGAAACCGCCAAGGGATACTTGGATAGGAGATAGTCCATTGGGAACTATGTATTAATTGGAGTATCTTAAAAGATTTGACTAAGGAGAATAAGTCCTTTGGGGTTACATTGTGGGTATGAGTCTGCTAGGAAAAAGGGGTGTTTATTGAATCAGCCAAGTATCACATTCAATGTTGGAAAAAAAGCCCGGTTTGAAAATGATTTTCTTGCACAGTAGAAAATTAAAATTTTGAAAATTGGTCTGATTTGTGATATTTATAACAATAAACCTTAACCGAATTCGTACATGTGTTTTTGGATAAGTGGATCATTTTTTTCAACTTTCAACCATACAATCTTCTCCACTATTCTCGTACCATGAACTTCTTTGAGTGTGGGCTCAAATAAATTGAATCAAAACACAGAACTAGAAAAAGTTTTCCTTTTGGGGTGAAAATGAAAATTCTCTCTTCTTTAATAGAAATCGGTAAAATTGTTATTCTAAGAAATACGTTTATAAGTTGAGAATAAATTCTCTATATTTTTTGGCAGAATAACAATCTCTCAAAAGTTGTCTTAATAGCTCTATCGGTGCCATGTATTTATAGAAAGAGAAGGTAGAACCCGTGTATAGTTGTAGAGGTTTATTTTAAATAGAAAAACAATATCCTACTTAGAGTAGTAGAGGGGTGAATGATTCAACCTTGTATTTCTACTATGGTTGTTGCCCCCTTCATGTTATATGAGGGTTTTGGGCCTCTCTCACATCGGGTCTAATTACGAGTACTTCTTGGGCCTTTTTGACCCAATACTTTGTAATGTGATCCAACCCGATTCATTTTTTCTATTTCCCAAAATAAAATTTAATATCTACATATTAAATAATTTTCTCACCCTAATATTACCCAGTAAAATTTTGACGATTTTACCCCAATAAAATTTTGACAATTTTACCCTTTGTAAAATTTTGACGATTTTACCCTGGTAAAATTTTGAGAAAATTTGTTTAACATGTCACAACTCAACATGTTCATTATGATCGAATGATTTATTTTCATTTTCGAACTTCAAAATAGTCCAGAAGCATAAACTCACTCTTCCATAAATTTTTAAGTAATCCTATATAGGATTGCAAATTTCCATTTTCAGAAACATACATTCATTTCCAAATGATTCCATTTCTCCATTTCAGAGAAAACCATAATCATTCCTGAATGTTTCTCATTTCTATTTTTCTATTCATTTCGTTCATTTCTATTTAAACACGCATTTAGTTTTTGGTTTTAACAAGTTAGCGGAGGGATCGATTAGACAAATGTAGTTGAGGCTCAAATGATTTATAATTAAGTTTTGAATTTTTTCTATTAATTATAAACTCATTTAGTCATGAATTCATTCCACTATAGTATCGTGAGTAAGCTTTCCTCAATGACATACCATTACGAAAGCAACTACTAAGTGCTCATCCAATGACCTTATCATAAGTGTGTTACCCTCAAAGGTTATCCTTGATGTTTTTGGGATAATATCCGTTCTCCCAATATGATCCTACTTTATCTTATGGTAACCATTACATCTTCCTTCATAAAAATTCAATCACTATCAAATAGTGATCAAATCATCCATCACAAAGACGGACGACCCGTGGCCACGTTTACTTTTCAACAACCATGTAATGTTAAAAGGAGGATATCATTTACCCATGTTTTGGGCTATAAATTCCACTGTTGTGAATGACACTACATACTATAAAACTCGTACACCCAATGCACCAACTTTCGGTTCATTATCTATTTGAGCTTAGGCTTTTACTTACTTCAAAGTGTACGAGTCACGCATACATAGTCTACTATCCAATCATGATTTGGGTATGACACGCTGTTAATGTCACAAGTGAAAAAAAATCCATAAATGGATTCAGGATCTATTCTACTTGGGTTTTGTCTGATGTACTGTCAGTCTAGTTAGTCACATCCATGTTTCTATCTTTTGGGAGTCATCCACTCCGATGCTCAAGACAAGGCATCTCCTCATTTGGACTTGATATACAACGTATTAGTTTTTCAATTAGTTTGCTCATTTCTGATTAGAATAATGACATGTTTAGGTTCATCTTCTAAAGCAAGTTGTCTTTTTGTACTACGATCCGACCACGTAATACCGCTTAGTATTAGTTAAACATTTAGACAACCAATGGGCAACATTTGATTCTATTTTTCTTTGTGTGCAAAAACCATTTGAGGAAAATAATACAAAGTAATTTAATTTGTGAATAATTTTATTAATCAATCTGTTCAGTAAAATTACAAGTGTACTTAGACGAAAATACTACACTTAGGGCACCAGATCCAACAGTCTCCCACTTGCCCTAGTGAAATAGATGAGTCATGTTTCTCATTTCTATGCCCTTCCAAATGTTTCCCAAAGAGCTCTTTAGCTAGAAGAGTCTTCGCAAAATAAATTCCCAAGGTTTGTCCTCAAATACGATCTTTTACTACATCTACTATTCCGTCAAACACTACCGTCTCCCTTAATGTTTTTTATCCTTATGTGGTTTCTTTTAAGTTTAGCAATGCTTGCACTTGTATAGTGCCATAGATTTTCCATACCTCATTTTTGATCCTCCATAGTGAAGTTAGCAGTGTAAGCTTGCTTGGCACTTATTCACACTATGGACCTGTCGTTTAGGACAAAAGCACATTATGATGTCGATTTCCTCGAATCCTGGCACATTTGGAAGTTAGAATCAGTATATCATATAGGAGTAAGTGATAACACTTGGAAAGTGTTATATTTCATGCCTTTAGACCTAGCTAATTGCTTGTACTTAGGTACATTTAGTTGCATTTAGGGACATTTCATTTGTATTTTCATCATTTCATTAGGGGCTTGGACTGTGTTTAAATATTAGGTACTTTTAATTGCTTGTGGTAGGGCTGTGTTTGGTGGTTTGGTAGGTACAGGTTGAGGAACGAGAAATAAAGAAGTGAAGGTTTGCCAAGGCAAAAGGATGGACATTTTGTTAGCACGAATGCTGTAGCAATTCCCGGAAGACCAAGTCAACACTTAACGCATACCAGTTTTAGCCCAACTGTACTTGTACCAGAAAAATTTTCCTAAAAATAGGAGAAAATAATCTTGGGATGTTGGTTTTTATCTTAGAAAAAAAGGAATTTAAAAAGTGGAGAAGATAATCTTGGGTTGTTGAAAAAATAATTTAAAAAAATGAGAAGATAATCTTGGGTTGTTGAAAAAAGAACTTAAAAAGAGGAGAAGATAAACATGGGTTGTCGGATTTACCCTAGGAAAAGCTATACAAATCCAAAGGAGGGAACCCTAAATGACGAAAAAGGGTAGAGATCTATAGGCAAAACTAGATGGTAGTGGTTGAGTAGAGATGGAAAGAGGAAGATGAAGGCAGTCTCTTTTAGCCACCATAGGACACTATGCCACTGGAGTGTGAACTGGACACGTGAAGGCTATCTTCCCATTGTTCTTTTGTTATTTCTTAACTATTTCTCCATGAATTTATTTGATGAAAACGATGTTGAATGATATTTTGGTTTTGAATTTTATTTGCCAACCCATGAGCTAAATCTCATAGTGTTAGGATTACATGATGAACCCTTTATTTTTTTAATGGTTGAAGCATAGATCTGGATTAATTTATTGTTTCATTGAATTGTTTTTATTTCTAAATTGTATGCGTACAATCCCTAGACATAGACAAATGTGTAGCATGCCCATAAACTAATTTAATTCGTAAAAGGTTGGATTAGTTGGACCAAAATTGAATAATATGTGTAAGTACTCGACAAATACTTGTAGTAGACTCTAGACATAAAGCAACGTTCATACAGAAGGAAACAATACAGGGTACCATATTAAAGGCCTATAGACACGGGTAAGGTAACTTGAGGTTTTTGCTCTTGAAAGAAGTAGATCACTTTAGAACTCTTCTGAGCAATAGATTGATTACGATTTTGTCAAGGTATTTTTGACAGAAAGGGTAGATTCTTAGTAATTTGAACCTTTTATATCAACATCGTATATCCCTTATCCCTTACCGTAGTATCTTTGCCATCGCATTCTTAGTCGTTTATTTAATCAGTTACATATTATTCATATAATCATTTTCGATTGCATTTTTATTCTTGCATTGCCATAGAATTTCCAAGTATTCATTAATTCCACATATTGCATACATCATTTTTCCTTTTAATTACCACTGAATACTTACCATAGCTTTACCATAGCATTAATTGCATTTTATTATAATAACTTGACCACTTTTGTGCCTCAATCCAATCCTCGTGGGAACAATACTCACTTATCATTTTATTACTTGATTCAATGTGTATACTTGCACAAATCGCATATCATTTCACACGTGACAAGTGGAAACACGAAAATTTACACATTTTTACATACCCTTTTTAACCTAAAATCATACAGTTTCGATAAAATTTTTGTCGAAAAAATAATTAATTTTTACAAAATAATTAAAGTGCACTTAAAATATGAACATGTTTAATTTTAGTTAATTTTATAATTAATTTTGATGAATTTTGGTTATTTTCGACAGATTTGCACAAAGGGCGAAAAATGGCTTGGCAGACACTGCTAGAAGCGCAAAATCAAGAAGCAATTTAAAGTATCGAGGCGAACTAAATTTCAGCCTAAGACGGTCCAAAATTATATGTATTAATTCATAATTAATTTTAATTTATATCCAATTTAATTTGGGTTAATAAATTATTATGAATTAATTATGAAAAACTGGTCTAGTTGAATTGAACCGAGTGAACCGAACCGACCAAGAAATGGACAGCCCAAAAACCGTCCCAAGAGCTGACCCAAATCAGCTTATTAGCTTATTATTTAAGCTTTCAAAGAGGTCCTTGAAGACTTGTTCAAGTTGCATTCAAACCCCTCCACAATTGGTGGCTTTATAGATTTGCCCCAAGCCTAAATTAGCAAAGTTGAAACTATCAACCTTGCCACGTGTGTGGCCAGCCAAGGGAGGGCTCTTTGGCTGATAATTTTAGCTATTTTTAGTAGCCCTCCTTAGCTATAAAAACCCCCTTAGGCTGGTCATTTCAAAACACACCTCAAGCATTCACATCTTTCCTCTCTTCTCTCCGCTTTCTCTCTTCTTTTCCATTCCAAAATTCCCTTGCTCTCTTGCAGATTTCTCCTCTTGGAAAAGGGACATTCATCAGCTATTTGGAGCAGCAATTAAGTGTTCATAGCAGCCTTGGTCAACGAGGACAACAGAGAAGGAAGAACGGAGCTACTAGTCAAGCCATAGAAAAACACCGGATTTGATTCTTGTTCCCTATCTCTTTAATTTTTGTTGTTTTTATGCTGAACATATCTATGAATATTTATGTTGTTGGAATGATTAATTTAATCAATTTAGCTTGAATTTAATTCGTGTTAGGTTGGTTGCATTTCGTTTGTTAAAATTATTGAAATTGTGTTTATGTTGTTATAAGCCTCGGTAAGATGCTTGATCAAGTAAAATCATGACTAACTTATTCTTGCATTACAATTGTTAGGTAACTAATGAATTAATTATTTAAACGGATTGAAATTATAATTAATGGACACAGTACTTAATCAGTGCATGTTTAATCATGTAAGGTAGCTGAGGGTTAAATTAGCAACGGTATTTGACGATATATTTGCCTTGCATAACTTGCAAGATTATTGTGATTAAACTGTTTCAAGGTAAGGATACTTTGTTACCTCACATAGTCTTTTATGTGCTTATTAAATTGAGTTAATTGTTTGAATTGACATAGGGATATGTACAAGAGATTATTTCGATTTAATAAGTATGTATGTGCAATAACATATTTGCCTATTAAGATTTGTTTAATCGGTTGAATTGACATAGGGATATAGTCAAGAGATAAATGGATTTTGGTAGGTGAGTATGTTCATAAGTTATCAAATTACCGAGTTGCAGTGAACTTATTCGTAACAATATAAACATGAGTTTAATAATTCTAAGTTAAGAAATGTAATTAATCTAACACAATTATTTTATCTTGATTAAAATCGTATTTTGAAATTGTGGAGTTGATATTTATTTATTTAGTTTACTAAGTTTAAAATCTTAGTTTTTAATCACCCTATTCAAACAAAATATTTTTCTTCACCAAAGTGTTTTAAATAGCATTCATAAATAATTCTTTTCACAGTCCCTATAGGTACGATAACTCGACATTTACTTGTCACTTTATTACTTGTTGCGATTGTGTACACTTGCACATTTCTGTCGTTCCAAGTTTTTTGCGCCGTTGCCGGGGACTGTGTTTTAAAAAACGGCATTATTTGTGAAGTTGTTAGTTTTGCATTTTGGTTTACTTTTCTGTTCAAATTTTAACTTTGTTAATTTTTCTGTGATTATTTCAGGTGTTTATGAGTATTGACTGAATCATCGATTTACTCCCTGTAGACCCTGATATTGAACGAACTTTTTACAGTGAAGAAGTCAAGCAAGTCAGAGAAGGACTGAAGAGATGAACTTCGAAAATCTGAATCAAGGAAATGGAGCAAAACTTGCTCAAAATCCTATCCTTATTGCTGATGATAGGGATAGAGCTTTGAGACAGTATGCCGTACCAGTATTTCATGATCTTAATCCGAGTATTAGGAGACCCGAAATTGAGGCACAATAGTTCGAGTTGAAGCCAGTCATGTGTCAGATGCTTCAGACAGTGGGCCAATTCAGTGGAATGCCTACCGAAGATAGTCACCTACACTTAAGACTGTTATGGTGGTGAGCGATTCTTTCAAGTTAGCCGGAGTACCTGAAGATGCATTACGATTGAAGTTGTTCCCATATTCACTAAGGGACAGAGCTCAAGCTTGGTTGAACTCATTACCTCCAAAGTCAATTTCAACATGGCAAGAGTTGGCAGAAAAATTCCTTATGAAGTATTTCCTGCCTAGCAAGAATGCTAAGTTGAGGAACGAGATCACTGCTTTCCAAAAAATGGATGATGATTCATTGTATGAGACATGGGAAAGGTACAAAGAATTATTACGAAAGTGCCCTTATCATGGAATCCCACATTGCATATAACTTGAGACATTTTATACTGGTCTCAATGCTCACACGAGGATGGTAGCGGGCGCTTCTGCTAATGGTACTCTCCTTTCTAAGTCTTATAATGAGGCTTATGAAATCATTGAGAGGATTTCCAGCAACAATTATCAGTGGCCAACCAATCGAGCAAGGTGAGGAAGACGAGTCATTGAAATACATGAAGTAGACGCTCTTACTTCACTTGTATCTCAAGTATCATCAATATCCTCAATGTTAAAAAATCTTAATACTAATGGGTGTAATAGTTTTGCAGCACAGCCACTGAATCAATTTGAAAATGTAGCCTGTGTTTATTGTGGGAAAGGAAATTTGTTTAAAGAATGTCCATCGAACCTAGAATCTGTGTATTACATGGGTAACCAGAACCAAAACCGAGGAAGGCAAGGGCTACAATCCAATTTCTATAACCTATCATGGCGAAAACACCTAATTTTTCCTGGAGTAACCAAGGGGCAGGAACCAGTAACAATTATGTCCAACCTAGATCGACCTAGCCACCTAGTTTTTCCCAACAAACTCAGAAACCAACCCAAGCTGAACTATCCAATAGCCTAGAGAATCTATTGAAGGCATACATGGTGAAAAATGATTCCTCTCTAAGGAATTTGGAGAATCAAGTGGGCCAGCTTGCAACTGAACTCAGAAATCGACCACAAGGTGCTTTACCTAGTGATACGAAGAATTCGAGGAATCCAGGGAATGGGCATTTTAAAGCGTTAACATTGAGGAGAGGAAAGATTTTAGAGCCCAATTTTGTTGAAGTTGAGAAGGAGCCAGTTAACGCTCAAGACTTAGAGGAAGTTGAACCGAGTGTTGAAATTCCAGTTTCACCGAAAATTGAATCTGTAAAATCTGACGAGGTAACTTCTGAACCAACTAAGTCTGATCAACTAATAACTCCGTTAGATACATAATTGCCATAGAAAACGAATCAACCCGTTCCAGTAAAGAAACCTCCACCACCCTACCCTTAAAGGCTTTAGACGCAGAAGCAGGAAATTCAATTCAAGAAGTTCCTAGACGTACTCAAGCAACTTCATATCAACATCTCGTTGGTTGAAGCACTTGAACAAATGTAGAACTACGTCAAATTCATGAAGGATATCTTGTCTAAAAAATTGAAGGCTTGGAGAATTTGAGTCGGTAACCCTAACGAAGAAATGCAGTGCATATCTTTAAGACAAACTACCCCCCAAATTGAAGGATCCTGGATGTTTTACCATACCTTGCAATATTGGAGCAACATATTGTGGTAAGGCACTATATGGCTTAGGTACGAGTATCAACTTGATACCCATGTTAATATTTAGGAAGTTGGGGATAGGTGAAGTTAGACCTACTACGGTTACACTTCAATTAGCAGATCGATCCTTAGCACATCCAGAAGGAAAAATCGATGACGTATTGGTACGTGTAGACAAATTTATCTTTCCTGCTGACTTTGTGATTCTAGACTTTGAAGTAGACAAAGAGGTGCCAATCATCCTAGGAAGACCATTCTTAGCAACCAGACGAACCCTTATTGATGTGCAGAAGAATGAGCTTACTATGCGTGTTCAGGATGATCAGGTAACATTTAACGTTTTTAAGTTTATGCAATTTCCTGGCACAATTGATTATTGTTTTGCAGTGTCCGCTTTAGAGGATTTAATTGTGGAGAAGGAACTCAATTATGTTGAGGACCCATTGGAACAAATTTTGACATCAAATCCTCCAAATGATGAAGAGGAGGATGAATACTTAGCTTTGTTAGAAGCTAATCAAAGAGGATTTAATCTGCAATCCCGCTTTGAACATTTGGAGTTAGAGAAAAGGGATTATGCCCAACCAAAAGCGTCAATCGAGGAGCCACCTAAATTAGAACTGAAGGTAGTTCACTCACATTTGAAATATGTTTATTTAGGTAACTCTTCTACTATGCCTATGATTGTTTCAGCAAAATTAACTACTGAGTAAGAAGAGAAACTCATCCTGGTGTTGAAACAATTCAAGAAGGCTGTCAGATGGACCATAGTCGAGATTCACGAAATTAGTCTATCTGTATGCAAGTACAAGATTATCTTAGAAGATGGCGAAAAAGGGACGATTGATGGACAACGAAGACTGAACCCCATAAGGAAGGATGTAGTCAAGAAAGAAATCATCAAGTGGTTAGATGCGGGTATAATTTACCCAATCTCAAATAGTTCATGGGTAAGTCCAGTCCAGTGCGTGCCAAAGAAAGGAGATATCACGGTCATTGAAAATGAGAATAATGAGTTAATACTGACTAGAACGGTTACGGGATGAAGAATTTGCTTTGATTTTCGAAAGCTGAACAAGGCAACTAGGAAAGATCACTTTCCTTTGCCATTTTTAGACCAGATGTTGGATAGACGCGCAAGGCAAAACTATTACTATTTTCTCGATGAATACTCGGGGTATAATCATATTACAGTAGCATAGGAAGATCAAAACAAGACAACATTCACCTGCCCGTACGATACATTTGCATTTAGGCGAATGCCATTTGGTTTATGTAATGCACCTGCAACATTTCAAAGATGTATGATGTCTATTTTTACTAACATGGTTGAGAAATATTTGGAAGTTTTTATGGATGATTTTTCAGTACTCAGAGATACATATGATGATTGTCTTACCAATCTAGCCAAGGTACTAAGGCGATGCGAAGAAACAAACCTTGTACTTAACTGGGAAAAGTGTCATTTCATGGTACGAGAAGGTATTGTTCTAGGGCATCAGATAACAAAACATGGAATTGAGGTAGATAAAATAAAGGTAAATGTTATTAAGAAACTCCTACCTTCAATATCTGTAAAGGTAGATGTTATAGAAGATTCATCAATGACTTCTCCAAAGTTGCTAAACCCTTATGCAAATTATTAGAGAAGGACACGACATTTAAATTTGATGAGGAGTGCTTAAGAGCTTTCAACGATTTGAAGAGTCGGTTAATCTCGACACCTACACTGGACTGGGGTTTGCCATTTGAATTGATGTGTGACGCAAGTGACTTCGCGATCGGAGCTATCATAGGTCAGTGAAGAAACAAAGTTTTTCATCCCATCTACTATGCAAGTTAGACTTTGACAAGATCTCAACTGAATTACACGGTAATAGAAAAAGAGTTACTTACTATTGTGTTTGCTATTGAAAGTTTCGATATTATCTTGTAGGTACCGAAGTGTCTGTTTATATAAACCACTCGGTAATTAAGTATTTACTTGCCAAGAAAGACGTTAAGCCGAGACTGATCCGATGGGTACTTCTACTTCAAGAGTTCGATCTAAAAATTCAAGAACGAAAAGGAGTGGAAAACCAAGTAGCAGACTACTTATCTAGATTGGAGCCACAAGAAGGGAACTCTCTTCTTATACCAATTCGAGAGATGTTTCCAGATGAACACATACTGAAGGTAAATCATGTCCATAATACCCCTTGGTTTGCTGATATTGCTAATTTTTTAGCTTATGGTTTGATGCCGATTGATAAGACGTATCATCAAAAGAAAAAGTTTCTTCACGATGTGAAGTACTATTTCTGGGAAGAACCGTATTTTTTTAAAAAGTGTGCAGATCAAATGATCAGGAGATGCGTGGCAAAAGATGAAGTACATAATATTTTATACCATTGTCACTCAGCTCCGAGTGGGGGACACTTCAGAGGTACACGTACTGTAGCCAAGGTATTGCAAGCCGGATTCTTTTGGCCAACACTATTAAAAGATGCATATGTTTACGTAAAGAGTTGTGATCGATGTCAAAGGGTCGGAAATGTCAACAATAGAAATGAGTTGCCTCGAACAAACATCATTGAGGTAGAGTTATCTGATGTTTGGGGTATTGACTTTCTCGGTCCTTTCCCTCCGTCTTTTGGTCAAAAGTACATATTACTAGCAGTAGACTATGTGTCTAAGTGGGTTGAGGCAAAGGCATATCCGACAAACGAGGCTAAGGTTGTAATGAAGTTTTTGCAGAAACATGTGTTCACAACCCCAAGAGCCATCATCAGTGATGAAAGGTCCCATTTTGTGAACAAGTGGTTGAAATGGTTATAGATAAACATGGAGTGAAACACAAGGTCGCTACAGCTTACCATCCGCAGATGAATGGGCAAGCTGAACTGGCAAACAAGGAGATCAAAGGCATACTTGAGAAGGTAGTTTGCCCGAACCGACAAGATTGGTCCAAAAGACTGGATGATGCTTTATGGGCTTACAGAATAACATACAAGACACCTTTAGGGATGTCACCCTATAGGTTAGTCTTTGGGAAAGCCTACCATCTACCATTGGAGTTTGAACACAAAGATTACTAGGCTCTCCAATGACTCAACTTGGATCTTAAAAATGCCAAAGAGAAACGGATGCTTCAACATAATGAGTTAGAAGAATTCCAAATGTCTTCATACGAGAATGCCAAATTACTTAAGGAGAGACTCAAGAAATGGCATGACAAGCACATTCGAGTTCGAGAATTTGAAGCAGGTCAGCAAGTCTTATTATTCAATTCCAGATTAAGGTTCTTTCTACATAAGTTAAAATCACGTTGGTTCGGTCCATTTATGATTCATCGAGTCTATCCATAAGAAGTTGTTGAACTTCAAGGTAAGGGAGGTAATTTTCGAGTTAATGCTTAATGTTTGAAACATTACTAGGGAGATAAAATTGAACAGAATCAAATCTCGTTCATTTTATCAGATATTTAATTTTTCTTATTTTTCTGTTTGAATAAATGATTTAGGGTATATTTTCGGATTAGTATGTTTAAATAAATTCTATCTAGGAGATTGGAACTTAAGCAAGATCGCTTGTGACCTCTCCAATCTTTCTTGGGGATTGATTTTAACATAATTTCCCAAGAAATTGTTCCCTACATGACAAAATAAATTTTTAGTTTTTCAAATAAAAGGGTCAATTTTCATCCAAGTTTTATGTTGCAACTCAATTTTGAATTTTCATTAAGTCTAGAAACTTAATTGAATTATTTTTAAAATTTTGGTCGCTTTCAGTAAATATTAAAAATTAGATGCCTCTTTTTGTAAATATTTTCAAAAAGCATCTAGAATAAATGTTTTAGTTCAATAAAAAGAAAAGAAAAAAGATGATAATTATTAATATATAATTATATTCATTATAATATATATTAATTATTATCACTTTATTTAGAGTTAGGATTAATTTTAATTTAATCATATCTTATTCGATAAGTTTTTATCTTAATAAATTAATAGCAAATAATAATTTAATATGCATTATATTAATTATTAATAGTTATTTACATTGAGTAGAATTAGAACTTAGAATTTTAAAGAATTCTACTCTAGCTCCTACTCCTTTCACTATAAATTCCACCCATCTATTCTTTTTTTTTTCATTCATACACCATTCCCTCCAAAAACACCAAAACCCTTAAGTGCCGAAACCTGCTAACAATTCCCTAGCTATAGCATCACCCAGCTGATCGGTCAGCAGCACCCCACGCGCGCCCACACCAGGCCTGCTCAACGATTTGCACGCTGCTCACATCCATCCCCTGCTGCGCGTTGCTACCTTACATACCCGAGCGGCACACCACCCTTTTGCCCATTCTTGGCTAAAAACCCCTCAACCTATTTTAATTTGCCATTTTTTTATTCAAAATTATTATTCTTAAAAGCTCTTAATTTTTAAAAAAAAGGTGGTAAGATCAATTTTTCTCTTAAATTTTAATTTTATTATCTAAATTTTCAATTTATTGAATTATTAATATTTTATATTAATTAAATTTTTTAGAAAATAATTGTTACTATCTTATGATTAGGTTAATCATGCCTCGCAAGAGAACTCGAATATCTACCCAAATTGATGAATCACAAAATAAGTTCCACTGTGAAGAAGCTAAAACAAGATACGAGAGTATCTTCAAGAATCAGCAGATGCATCATGAGAAAGGTTTCACATTGAAAGAAAGCAACTATATTGGTTTTATGGCACGTATTCGTCAGGTTGCTGAAACTCTCAATTGGGAGTTGTTTTGTGAGAAGAGACCTAGTGTGGATGAGGAGGTAGTATGTGAATTCTATGTGAATTTAACCTCAAGCAAGTTGACGGAAGTTCCAGTTCGCAGAATCAAGGTACCAATAACTTCAAACCCTATTAATGAGTTCTTTGAATTGCCTTATTTCGAAAACAACGAATATTCCTCCTTGATGAGAAATATAAAGTCTGAAAATTTGTGAGCAATTCTCAAGGAACTTCCAGTTCCAGGTTTTAAGTGGATTGTGTCAAAGCAAGGAATCCACACTTGTCGAAGAGAATATTTGACACCACTCACAAAGGTATGGTTCTACTTCATCCGATTCAGCCTTATGCCTAGCTCACATGGGAATACAATCTCATTAGAGTGAATGGTCTTATTATACACGATTTTAACTAGAAAGACCATTGATAAAAATCATCCTGAGGGAAATGCGAAATTGTGCCGTTAGACGTTCACGTTCTGGCCTAGCTTACTTTCCCTTTACGATAACAATTCTGTGCTTGAAAGCTAAAATTCTTGCAAACGTAAAGAAGACAGGCTATAGCCAGGGCACAATCACAGATTGGGACCTCTATTGAATGGCTGGAGACTCTGTTCTACAGCAACGAGTTGAAGAAAGTGAGGATCCCAAAAAAGAAGAAGAAGAAGATCCCATAGAGATCGAGCCAGTGTAATCAGCTGAAGTCTCTGATAAGGTGGAATCAATGGAACCAGAAGCTGAACCTGATATCGAGACTTCAATGTTCAAAGCTCAACCACCTCGCCCAGATCTTCGAGCTTTCAAAGTTAATGGACATAATGCAACTTATGCAGTGACAGCAACAAACTTACTGGAAATACTCAAATATAAGGGATGACTCGATGAGAAGTGCTCTTACGAAAATTTACAATGACCCATTTATTTTTGTGCCTGCGTTTCCAGATTACATATTTGAACCATAAAGCCCATTATTGAAAAAGGAGCGAAGCGATTCAAGCAAAGACAATAATGACGGAGCAAAAGATGAGTCGAATTCGGAAGGATCTATAAATAAATAAAGAGAGGATCTCGACTTTATTTTATTTATGTTCTTAGGTTATTTTAGGATAAAGTTAATTAGGAATTTTTGCATAATAAAACAAGAGATGAAAATCATTAATAAAATTTAACAAGTCGCGAAGTATAAAGTGTGGCAATAGATATATACATGTCTAGGATTGGATTTCAAAAGAGCTTGGTACTTAAGCAATCAAATTGACTCATCTCCTCTTTTCTAGAATCCTACCTGGTGTATAGTATCTATTTACTTTAAACAATGAGGACATTGTTCATTTTAGGCAGGGGACCGAAAAATTGAAATTATTTCAACTCAGAATAAATAGTTCTTTTAATTATGATTAGGACATACTTTGTTCAATAATTTGAAATTTTTTTAAGTTTGCTAAAATTTAGTATAAATAAAGTTCTATTATTTCAATAAATTGTTATGTTAGCTGAACAATGATATAAATGCATTTTTAATAAAATATGCAAATCGTACCATAAAATTTTTAGTTTTTTAAGAAAAGTAAGCATGCATGAAACTTTAAGTCTCTAGAATTGACTTAGTAGTTTCTTGAGGCGAAATCCTAAGAAGCATGGAATGTTGAGAATGATTTAGGCAACTCTTGTTTGGACCGTTTGAGCCTTTTATGTAACAACCCGGTTTAGACCCTAGTCGGACAGTGGTTTCGAGACCAAAATCCGAGTTAGAAAAATATTTTAATATTATTTTCTGTGCTTATAATATGAGAATTGATATGTGTGAAATTTTCATAATTTAATTTATCTGTTTGAGTACTTAATTTGGAAAAAGGGCTAAATCACATAAAAAGTAAAAGAGGCTTTCTATATGTTAAAGGTGTTTATTTGCTATGGTTTGTTAATTAGGAGGTCCTTATAATGCTATTAAACCATTATTATCTTGAGTGGACCATTATGGACATATATTAGTTTATTATTATGTTTTATAATTAAGGTTAAAATAGTAAGTAATAAAATAACATATAATAAAAGTACATGAAAAAAACAAAATAAGCCATGCATTTGTTCATCCATAGCCGAAACATCAAAAAGAAAAGAAGAAAAAAAAGAAACCTAGGTTCAGCACTTTGGAAATTCAAATTAGGTATGTGTTTTACTCGGTTTTTGATAATTTTTACGTTTTTGAGATCGTTGCTACGAAATCTATAAAGCCCATGTTTTAATTTTTGAATTTGATGATGATTTTGTGTTTTGCTATTGATGATAGCTTGTGATTTCTGTTATTTGATGATAGAAAATAAAAGATATGTGATAGATGATAATGTTTTGTCTTTGGATTTTTAATGAATTTGAGTAATTTGGGCTAAATTGTGAAAATAAAATTTTGAGAGACTTAAATGTGAAATAAATAAAATGCATGGACTTGTATGAGCATGAGGAAGATTTGGCCCAAGCATAATGTGTGCAAATTTTGCAAGTTTTTTGTTTTGTGCAATTTGGACTAAATGCTAGGATACTTATGTCATGACATAGGATTCCGTCATGTGTAATCGTATAAGATCACGTCTGGGACAGTGGCATCGACTTGTGACATACGTGTAAGACCTTGTCTGGAACAGTGGCATCGATATGTAATTACATATAAGACCACGTCTGGGACTTTGGTGTTGTACAAAATGCTTGATTATCCGAGTATCCTTTTTAATTCCGAATGGTTCAATGGGCAATAATAAGTTAAAAGCGAGTATAAAAATCGAGTTAAAAACGCAAAGGTATGTATTCATACAAAGTTATGAAAATATGGTAAGTTGGATGTTTGAATTGATGATATAAATATTATATATATTAATGTGAACTATGTGTATGCATATATGAATATATACATTCGGCCAAATGATGTATATGTGATATTAAAAGTGAGAATTATATATGTTCTTGAGTACTTGTGCATTCTATCATAAGAGGTTAAAATGCTAATGTATATTTGATAATATATAAACTTGTGAGTGCGATATGTGTATATTTAGTTAAGGTTTGGATTGATTCAGTTAGTTGATTTAGTGTTAATGTTCATTTGATTAATATTTACGTATGACTTACTAAGCTGTGAAAGCTTAATGTGTGTGCATGTTTGCTCTTGGTTTTATAGATTTTGGTAGTCGGTTATGAGCTCAGGGATCGTTAAAGAAGTTCATAACATTATCGACTATTTTCGGTATTTTATTAAGTTTGAATTTGAACTTATGGCATGTATAGTCTAGTTAAAATGTTTGATTTTGGGATATGTAAATATGAGCTATGCGAAATTGGCTTATTATTTTGGTTAAGCATAGTTTCTATGCTTTTGATATAATGGATATATTTTAATGCTTGATTTATATAGGTTTGGTCATGATATATATATGTTTTGGCATGAAGTAATTATATATTGCCTATGATTAGTTCATTTGGAAAGCTTGATACATGTGATTGTTGAATGTGTTTGGGTTATGGATTGTTAATGACTTATTATAGAGATGCATAAATTGAAACATGATTCAAATTGAACGTTGTTAATAATATAATTTAAGTATTTGGTCATGTGATAAATTATAAGTGATTGTCATAAGTTATTTATGATTCGACAATGGTATTTAAGTCATATCATTAAGTGATATTTAATACGTATATGTATATTCGGCTAAGGCTTTGGATTCATAATGAGAAGTATGTGATTTGGTTTGTATCATAATTTCATAATCATATTATGTATTGAATGTTGTCATGATTGATTAAGTATGTATTCAATTGTTTGGTTTGTAGTTAACTAATTAGGTACGAAAATATAAGTTGATGATATATTCGCATATGCTAAGTAAAATATTCATATACATATCAATGATATGCTCTGCTGTGGTTAGGTATACAAATGTCATAATAATAGATTTATTGGCTAGCCGAATAAATGTTATATGAAAGTTTTATTAATTGACCAAATATGAGATATGTTAGTTTGGTTGTGTGAATGAAATTGGGCATGATTAAAAGCATATGGAAGTGTTATATTTTGATTCGGCTAAGTACATGGAAATTGGCGAATAAAAGTCAAGTGAACATTAAAAATGTCTTACGAATAAATGTTGTAATATGTACACTTTGTTTATAAAACGAAATAGATTTGATTATAAACTAGGTATTGGAATATCATATATGTAATGTTAGTATGTTTTGAATATTATACTTATAAAGTAAAGTTGTTTTATTGTGAAGCATGAATAGTTCATGTATTAATGGAAATATAGCATGGTTGGGTTTTAGTTGATCAATTGATTTGATATGCATAATAATTTATATGAATTTGTTTCGATTTATAAGTCGTATGATATTTTTTATTTAAATATAAAATCATGTGTATTGATGTGATTGTAATACGAACCATGAAATGTAATGAATGCCTATTTTGAGCTATGTTTTGTCGGTAATGCCTCGTAACCCTAATTTGACGATGGATACGGGTAAGGGGTGTTACATTTAATTGGCATCAGAGCTACGGTTTAGTTGATTTTAGGACTAGCGTAGCGCGTGAGTCTAGCTATACATGCCATATTTTATACTGCGATAGTGTGATGATTCCTGATATTCGCAAATGTGTTTTCGTATAGTAAATGGATCCCGATAGAGCCGTAGCAGATGATGTGGAAATTAATGCACCCGCTCCTACACAAGGGGCAGTGCAATCTGATTCTAGCCCTTCTGCAAGTAACCAAGAGGGAGAGGCTAAGGAAACCTTCTTCCAAATGATGAACGAGCGGTTCACGGAGTTCGTACGAACAAATCTGGCTGGTCAACAACCCCCACCCCCGCCTAATCCACTTCAGACTTCTATTGTACCTCTTGTTTATGAATCTGATTTCGACAAATAAGCTTCCTGTCGATAAAATCTGAAAATATGGGGCCGAAGAGTTCAAGGCCACCAATGATGAAGATGCTGAGAGAGTTGAATTTTGGCTCGAGAATACCATCCGAGTATTCGATGAAATGTCTTGTACTTCCGACGGATGTGTTAAATGTTCCGTTTCTTTGCTGAGAGATGCAGCTTATCAATGGTGGAAAACTTTGATTTCTGTTGTTCCAAAAGAGCGAATTACCTAAGATTTCTTTCAATCTGAATTCCGAAAGAAGTATATGAGTAAGAGATTTATTGATTAAAAGCAGAAGGAGTTTCTTGAGCTTAAGCAGGGCCGTATGTCTGTTACAGAATATGAGCGTGAATTTATTCGACTGAGTCGATGTGCGCGAGAATGCGTATCAGCAGAAGAAATAATGTGTAAAAGATTCGAAGATGGTTTAAATGAAGATTTCCGTCTGTTAGTCAGGATTTTAGAGATCAAAGAGTTTGTTGTGCTCGTTGATCGAGCATGTAAAGCCGAAGAACTAGGTAAAGAGAAGAGGAAAGCTGAATCAGAAGCTAGAGATGCAAGAAAGAGATTCTTGAGTAAATCATTTTTGTCTGCATCAAAGAAATTTCGAGATGATTTTAGCTGTTCAAAGGCTAATGTGGGACATTTGAACAGAGACCGTGCTAGATTGCATTCGAGCTTCAAAGCTCCAGCTACTTCTGTTGGAAGTGTTGGAAATGTTCGATCCGATCGACCTAAGTGCAAGCATTGTGGTAAAAGACATTTGAAAAGTTGTAGGTTAAATAATCAAGCTTGTTTTAGATGTGGATCAGTAGATCATTTTATCCGTGATTGTCCTGAGTTGGCTGAACAAGCTACAGTACATAATATGAGATCGAGTAATACAGTAGCTAGAGGGAGGCCATCCAGAGGTATCGGAAATGTGAGTGGAAGTCAGAGAACGACAAAGGATACAGCTGTGAGGTCTGAGGCCAGAGCTCCTGCTCGAGCATACGCTATTTGCGCTCGCGAAGAAGCATCTTCTCCAGATGTCATTAGTGGTACTTTCCTCATTTATGATACTACTGTTATTGCATTGATTGATCCTGGATCGAATCATTCTTATGTATGTGAGACTTTAGTATCCAGTAAGACTTTGCCTATAGAGTCTACTGAATTTGTAATTAGAGTATCGAACCCCCTGGGTAGGTGCGTCTTGGTTGATAAGGTGTATAAGAATTGTCCGTTGATGATTCGAGATTCATGTTTTTCGACTGATTTGATGTTGTTTCCATTCGATGAATTTTATTTAATTTTGGGTATGGATTGGCTAACTTCACATGATGCTATTGTGAATTGCAAACGGAAAACTATTGATTTGAGATGCAAGAATGATGAGGTAATCCGCATTGAGTCTAGTGATCTGAACAGGTTGCCATCAGTGATATCTGCAATGAAAGCTCTGAATTATGTGAAAAAGGGATGCGAAGCCTATTTTTCTCATGTGATCGATTCGAATGTGACAAGTAAGAAATTATAAACACTGCCTGTTGTTTGTGAGTTTCCTGATGTGTTTCTGGAAGAGTTACCGAGTTTGCCTCCGATCCGAGAGGTTGAGTTTGGTATTGAATTAGTGCCTGGGACAACTCTGATTTCGATAGCTCCGTACAGAATGGCTTCGACCGAATTGAAAGAATTAAAGTTTAGTTGCAAGATTTGACAGATAGAGGGTTTGCTAGACCTAGTTTCTCACATTGGGGTGCTCCAGTTTTATTTATGAGAAAGAAAGATGGCACGATGAGAATGTGTATTGATTATCGTCAGTTGAACAAAGTGACTATAAAGAACAAATATCCTCTGCCCAGGATTGCCCAGGATTGACGACTTATTTATCACTTGAAAGGGGCTACGGTACTTTCAAAGATTGATTTGAGATCGGGCTACTATCAGTTAGGAGTTAGAGATTTAGATATACCGAAGACTGCTTTTAGAACATGGTAAGATCACTATGAATTTTTAGTTATGCCTTTTGGTTTGACTAACGCTCCTGCGATATTTATGGATTAAATGAATCGTATTCTCAAACCGTATTTAGACAGATTCATTGTTGTGTTCATTGATTTTATTCTGATCTATTCTCGTGATGAGACAGAGAATACTGAACATTTAAGAATTGTGTTATAGACTTTGAGAGATAAACAGTTATATGCTAAATTCAGCGAATGTGAATTTTGGCTTCGGGAAGTCAGATTTTTGGGTCATATCGTTTCAGTGGAAAGCATCAGAGTTGATCTGAGCAAGCATCTGCAATTGTGGATTGGAAACCACCGAAAAATGTATTTGAGATCAGAAGTTTTCTGGGATTAGTGGGATACTATCGGAGATTTGTAAAAGGATTCTTGATGATTACAGTACCGATAACTCGATTACTTCAAAAAGATGTGAAATTCGAGTGGATTGATAAGTGTCAACAGAGTTTCAAACAGTTGAAAGCACTGTTAACAGAGGCACCAATTTTAGTTCAACCTGAAACGGGTAAAGAGTTTGTGATTTTCAATGATGCATCGCTAAATGGACTGGGTTGTGTATTGATGCAAGACGGAAAAGTTATAGCTTATGGTTCCCGACAGTTGAAACCACATGAGAAGAAATACCCGACACATGATCTTGAATTAGCAGCAATAGTATTCACATTAAAAATTTGGCGACACTATTTGTTCAATGAGAAATGCTGAATATTTACAGATCATAAGAGCTTGAAGTATTTGATGTCACAAAGAGTTTTAAATTTACGACAATGGAGATGGCTTGAGTTACTGAAAGATTATGAGTTTGTAATTGATTATCATCCGGGAAAAGCTAATGTTGTAGCTGACGCTTTGAGCCGGAAGTCCCTATTTACTTTGCGGGCAATGAACACTCAGATGATGTCATGTGATGACGGATATATTCTAGCTGAATTAAAAGCTAGACCGATATTCCTGCAATAGATTTGTGAGGCTCAAAAATTTGATAACGAATTGATAGCAAAACGGGCCCATTGTGATGCGAATACCGATTCAGAGTTTCGAGTTGATTTTGAAAGTTGTTTGAGGTTTAAAGACTGAATGTGTGTCCCGAGAAATTTAGATTTGATTCAAATGATTTTGAATGAAGCTCATAGCATTCGGTTATCTGTTCATTCAGGTAGTATGAAAATGTATAATGATTTGAAACAGCTTTACTGGTGGCCTGGTATGAAACGAGACATCTCTGACTTTGTTTCGAAATATTTAATCTGTCAGCAAGTTAAAGCCAAGCATCAAGTACCGTCTAGGTTACTTCAGCCGATTATGATACCCGAGTGGAAATGGGACAGAGTTACGATGGATTTTGTATCAGGATTGCCTTTGTCACCTAGTAAGAAAGATGCAATTTGGGTTGTTGTGGATAGATTAACTAAGTCGGCTCATTTTATTCTGATTCGCACAGATTACTCACTTGATAAACTTGCTGAATTGTATATTTCTCAGATTGTGAGATTTCACAGAGTACCTATTTCTATTGTTTCGGATAGAGATCCAAGGTTCACATCGCAGTTTGGAAGAAACGGCAAGATGTATTAGGTACGAAACTACACTTTAGTACTGCTTTTCACCAACAGACGGATGGTCAATCCGAGAGAATTATTCAGATACTCGAGGATATGTTGAGATGTTGCATTCTTGAGTTTGAAGGTACATGGGAACGATACTTACCACTGATTGAATTTGCGTATAATAATAGCTATCAATCGAGTATCAAAATGGCACCTTATGAGGTTTTGTACGGCGTAAATGTCGAACACCTTTGTATTGGACTGAGCTCAGTGAAAATAAAATACATGGGGTCGATTTGATCGAAGAGACAGAATAGAAAGTGAAAGTGATTCGTGATAGTCTGAAAGCTGTGTCAGATCATCAGAAGTCGTACACAGATTTAAAACCTAAAGATATTGAGTTTCAGATTGGGGACAAAGTATTTTTGAAAGTCTCACCGTGGAAGAAAATACTTAGATTTGGTAGTAAAGGCAAATTGAGTCCGAGATTTATTGGGCCATATGAGGTTATAGAACGTATCGGGCCGGCTGCTTACAGATTGTTGTTACCATCGGAGTTAGAAAAGATCCATAATGTATTTCATATTTCAGTGCTTTGACGGTACCGATCTGACCCATCACATGTGATTTCTCTCACTGAGGTTGAAATTCGATCTGATATGACCTACGAGGAAGAACCGATTCGAATTTTAGATCGCGAAGTGAAAGAATTACGGAATAAGAGAACTTCTTTAGTAAAAGTCTTATGGCATCAACACGAAGTTGAAGAAGCTACGTGGGAGCCCGAAGATGCTATGAGAGAAAGATACCCAAACCTATTTGCCGGTAAGATTTTCGGGGACGAAAATCCTTAAGGGGGGAGAGTTGTAACAGCCCGGTTTAGACCCTAGCCGGATAGTGGTTTTGGGACCACAAATTCGAGTCAAAAAAAATATTTTAATATTATTTTCTATGCTTATAATATGGGAATTGATATGTGTGAAATTTTCGTAATTTAATTTATCTGTTTGAGTGTTTAATTTGGAAAAAATGGCTAAATCGCAAAAAAAGTAAAAGGGGCTTTCTATATGTTAAAGGTGTTTATTTGCTATGGTTTGTTAATTAGGAGGTCCTAAACCATTAGTATCTTGAGTGGACCATTATGGACATATATTAGTTTATTATTATGTTTTATAATTAAGGTTAAAATAGTAAGTAATAAAATAACATATAATAAAAGTACATGAAAAAAATAAAATAAGCCATGCATTTGTTCATCCATAGTCGAAACATCAAAAAGAAAAGAAGAAAGAAAAGAAACCTAGGTTCGGCACTTTGGAAATTCAAATTAGGTATGTGTTTTACTCGGTTTTTGATAATTTTTACGTTTTTGAAATCGTTTCTATGAAATCTATAAAGCCCATGTTTTAATTTTTGAATTTGATGATGATTTTGTGTTTTGCTATTGATGATAGCTTGTGATTTTTCTTATTTGATGATAGAAAATAAAAGATATGTGATAGATGATAATGTTCTGTCTTTCTTAAGCTCAGAGCAGAGTAGCTGGAAGTAAAGTAGAAGAATGAGTCTAGCGACCAGGAAGCATAGATAGCAAAGGCTGAGATGGTACTTTAATTTAACAGTAAAAGGGGGATCATATGCTTATAACATGCAATTTGAAATCACGTACTTACCCCAGATCGGATGTCAACCTGTGGAGGCACCATTTGTTACTATTGGACAAATTTCTCCTTTAGTTTTCTTCTTGTTCTTTGCCATAACAACCATTGGATTTTTAATGAATTTGAGTAATTTGGGCTAAATTGTGAAGATAAAATTTTGAGGGACTTAAATGTGAAATAAATAAAATGCATGGACTTGTATGAGCATGGGGAAGATTCGGCCCAAGCATGATGTGTGCAAATTTTGTATGTTTTGTGTTTTATGCAATTTGGACTAAATTTAAAAAGTGTTAAATGTCAGGGGCAAAATGGTAATTTTCCCATTTATGTGTTTTTGGATTAAATTGAATGGAACTATGTTTGGATGAGTTTAATTTGAACATGTTTAGATCAAGAACTAAAGAAATCGAATTTGGATCAGGGGAAAACAGAAATAATTGAATAGTCGTTTTATTTCATCTGTCATTATCCAAGGTAAGTTCATAAGTAAATAAGTATCGAATAATTCTATTGTATTCATTTTTTTATTATGCCGAAGTGAATTATTACTTGTGTATATAATATGCTGAAATGAATTAAGCATGGGAACAATGTTCACGAGCTTGAAATGATCGAGTTTTGACGTCTGAAAGTCCTGTATGAACCTTAGGAATAGTTAGGATACTTATGTCATGACATAGGATTCCGTCATGTGTTATCGCATAAGACCACGTCTGGGACGTTGGCATCGACTTGTGACATACGTGTAAGACCCTGTCTGGGATAGTGGCTTCGATATGTAATTACATATAAGACCACGTCTGGGACGTTGACGTTGTACGAAATGTTCGATTATATAGTATCCTTTTTAATTTCGAATGGTTCAACGGGCAATAATAAGTTAAAGGCAAGTATAAAAATCGAGTTAAAAAGGCAAAGGTATGTATTCATACAAAGTTATGAAAATATGGTAAGTTGGATGTTTGAATTGATGATATAAATGTTATATATATCAATGTGAACTATGTGTATGCATATATGAATATATACATTTAGCCAAATGATGTATATGTGATATTAAAAGTGAGAATTATATATGTTCTTGAGTACTTGTGCATTATGTCATATGAGGTTAAAATGCTAATGTATATTTGATAATATATAAACTTGTGAGTGCGATATGTGTATATTTAGTTAAGGTTTGGATTGATTCAGTTAGTTGATTTAGTGTTAATGTTCATTTGATTAATATTTGCGTATGACTTACTAAGCAGTGAAAGCTTAATGTGCGTGCATGTTTGCTCTTGGTTTTATAAATTTTGGTAGTCAGTTATGAGCTTAGAGATCGTTAGAGAAGTTCATCACACTATCGATTGTTTTCGGTATTTTATTAAGTTTGAATTTGAACTTATGGCATGTATAGTCTAGTTAAAATGTTTGATTTTGGGATATGTAAATATGAGCTATGCGAAAATGGCTTATTATTTTGGTTAAGCGTAGTTTCTATGCTTTTGATATAATGGATATATTTTAATGCTTGAGTTATATAGTTTTGGTCATGATATATATATGTTTTGGCATGAAGTAATTATATATTGCCTATGATTAGTTCATTTGGAAAGCTTGATACATGTGATTGTTGAATGTGTTTGGGTTATGGATTGTTAATGACTTATTATAGAGATGCATAAATTGAAACATGGTTCAAATTGAATGTTGTTAAAATGTAAATTAAGTATTTGGTCATGTGATAAATTATAAGTGATGGTCATAAGTTATTTATGATTCGCAAATGGTATTTAAATCATATCATTATGTGATATTTAATTCAGATATGTATATTCGGCTAAGGCTTTGGATTCATAATGAGAAGTATGTGATTTGGTTTGTATCATAATTTCATAATCGTATTATGTATTGAATGTTGTCATGATTGATTAAATATGTATTCAATTGTTTGGTTTGTAGTTAACTAATTAGGTATACAAATGTCATAATAATAGATTTATTGGCTAGCCGAATAAATGTTATATGAATTTTTTATTAATTGACCAAATATGAGATATGTTAGTTTGGTTGTGTGAATGAAATTGGGCATGATTAAAAACATATGGAAGTGTTATGTAATACCCCTTACCCGTGTTCCTCGTCGGAATAGAGTATGAAGTATCATTAGAACACAAATATGATAAATTAAAATTTTTTTACAGAAATTTTAACATAGTCCTCTTTATAAATACATTACCTCACTTGCACATTTTCAGATCATAATCCATCCAATTCCAATATTCCAACCAACATCTATATTCTCAATTATATTAAAGTTATACACAACACTTTAACTATCATCATTAGCATTGTATAAAAATAACTTAACATATAACGTACACTAACATTTAAACTAAATACTTTGTAACATACAACATCTACTTAAGTCATCTATACATGCCACAATTTAGAAATGTTGATTACAAAATACCAAAATATGTGGATAGTGTTGATGAGTTCTCGACTATTTCCGAATTCCGAGTTAAACTGGTAACACTATAAAACAAGGAAAAAGGAAGAGAGGTAAACATATAGCTTAGTAAGTAAGTATGTGATTAATAAACAAATTTCTAACATATTTTCATAGATGATATAATTTAAATCACGCATAATTTCATTATTTGCACAATTTCCAGCAAGCTGTTTTTATGCGTCACAGTCACTAAATTATTTTTATCTGATGTTACGAAACTCTAAATAAAGATCTGTAAATTTTCCTTGAAACTAGACTCACATATATTTTTAACATAAAATTTAAAAATTTTTGGCTTGGCCAATTAGTACAGTTTATTCTTCAAAGTCACCCCTGTTTCACTACTCAACATCACTGACCTCTTTTTACTAAAAATGAATTATCTCATTATACAGATTTCGGATGATATTTTTATTTGTTTTCTTTGAAAATAGACTCATTAAGGATTTTAAGCATATAAATTTTAACTCATAATTATTTTTTTTTACAATTTTTTAATTATTTTCCAAACTCAGAACAAGGGATTCCAAATCAATCCGACCTTGCATCACTAAAATTAAAATATCTCAAAATATATAACTCTTTTTCTTGCTATGTTTCTTTTATGTAAAATAGACTCATCAAGATTTTATTTCATATCTTATTCACTCTCTAAATAAATTTACAACATTTTGGTGATTTTTCAAATTCACACTCATCATATCACAAAAACAGTTTTGTTGCTAATTCTATTTTTTCATAATTTCACCTTTTTACTTTTAATCACTATTCCATTCAAAATTCACTTGTCCATTTTCAAAAGTCAATATTAAATTCAATTCCACACATATATGCAATTATAAATCACATAGTCATTTCATCATATCATGTATTTCACTTAATAAATTTCCCGTTGAACTTATCGGAATAAAAACAGATTTCTCGGTGGCCTGCACACAGTCCGTACCACCTTTGTGTAATAACAGATTCTCGGTGGCCTGTACATAGTCTGTGCCACCCTTGTATCTTAACAAGTTATTGGTGGCCTGCACACAGTCCGTGCCACCCTTGTGTCACAACAGAATATCGGTGGCCTGCACACAGTCCGTGTCACCCTTGTGTCACAACAGAATATCGGTACGCATAGTAGCCTGCACTTAGTTCGTGCCACATATGCGACCTATCAATCTAGTACATGTAGTGGCCTACACTTAGTCCGTACCACACGTGACCCAATTACGACCATTCATATCTTTTCTATTCCGAGTTTCAAACGGAAATTATTATTTTTCAATCTTTTACCAATTCTTCTCTAACCAATCTTAATTTATAATTTACATCATAAATTTATCCACATATAACACATTTCTTAAATAAAATAATAAAACACTTAAGCATAAATAAAACAATATATTATCTACATACAAACTTACCTCGGTGCAAAATATTGTCGTTTTTGCAATTTAATCCACGATATTTTCCTTTCCTCGATTGAGGTTGACTTCTCGTATTTCTTGATCTATAATAGCAAATTTAGCTTGTTTAATATTAACATTTATCAAAATAGTCCTCAACTCAACTTTTAGAAAAATTACGATTTTGTCCCTAAACTTTTGCATATTTATGTTTTTGCCCCAAAGCTTGGAAATTAAATTTTATTACTTATTCTTGCGTTTTATAACATGCTGAACACTTTTCTCTTCTATAGCAACATCCAATTATCACTCTGACACTTACTTATGTACATTAAGTATTTTTTTACCGATTATGTTATTTTACTCGGTTTCACTTAAAATCGACTAGCAAAGATTGTTTAACATAAATTCTAGCTTCATATTCGACTATAAAACATAAAAATACATACATTTCACATATGGGTAATTTTTCAAATTTCAACCCTAGCGCGAAATAACAGTAGAAATAGGTAAACCGAGCTACGAGAATCTTAAAATTGCAAATGTTTTTGTTTGAATGAATAACCTTAGTTTTTTTATTTATGACATATATGTAGTTACATCACAATAATTGTAAGAAAAAATAAACTCAATCATGTCGTCGGGGAGAATGTGTGCCATAATGTGGTGGACGACAGTCGCGTAGAGGATTTATGCGTACAACCGGCCATACAACTAGATGTTCAACCAGAGGTGCATCTGGAGATGCAGGCTTGTAGACTTCCTCCTCGTCGTCGTCATCATCTGAATATGTACCTACCATAACCCCTTGGGCAATCTTATCTTCGAGGTCGGCACCGTCGTCATCTTCTTCTGTGGTTGATTACTGCATCATCCTTGTCTGCCATCATATATCCACCACTCCTCGTCCGATGGTTCTGACAATGAGCCACCCCTAATAAATAGTGATGCACGCGGTGTTTGGGTAACTATAAGCATGTACCATAAGGTACCCCAAATCCCAGGTACGTCGAAAAGGTACCAAACATTGACATCATCATCGACTACTGCACGAACATTTGTATCAATATTGTCATCAGTGGCGGAGCATACATTGGCATCTATCCTGACACAGGGTTCGACATCAACATCTGCACGGGGGTGTAATACGTGGGGGACATCAGTGGCATGAAATATATACGTGTGGGAACAGAAGAACCGACTATGTGTGGTGTTCCTTAGTGCAATGATGCTTGTGAGAAAAAAACATAGGGTTAGTTAAATGAACGAGAAGAATTAGACCGAATTGACTTGGATATAATGTAGCCACATGTGGCGCATCTTCTGTCGGAGCAGATGATGAACCCGTCGTGCGACCATGTCCCCTCTTACGCTGCTATGGTGGTCGGCGTTGACTTTTTGGTCAAATTTTCTGACTCTTTATCTTCGATTTTAACAAATATGGCTTGCCAACAGCTCTGAACCATGCTAAGTAATCATCAGCTGTCGTCGTGTCCGCTGAGAAAAATGACTCGTGAACAGGTAAGGATTGCATCCTACGATCCCACGCCTTGATGTGCTCCCTGTGCCTCACAGCCCAGTCATTGTTGTCCTTCCCCCGCATGTCCACCTTATGCAGCTCTTTCAGGTCTCGTGGGGGCAGCAAAATTCATTGTCTTCACTTGAACTGTCGTAACACCCAGTCTGATTCGTGCATTTCCACCATTGTGTACACTACCAGCGGTAGCTTGGCATCCCACACCTACCGTTTTTCAACACTTTCGACGGGATACAAGATATGACATCAGTGTCGGCGTACGACATTTATTCAAACTGAAAAAACAAAACTGTAAATATCGTTATGTGTGAATTTTTTATGAATTATTACGTAATTAATATAGGTTCGAAAGAATAAGTAACTAATATTAGGTTTCGAGCGTTGATCAAACAACAACAAAATATCTTCTAACTCCTCTGGTAGTCCTACGTAGCTCGACCCATGGTTCCACCTGTACAAGAAATATGTTAGTCGAAACGTATAATAAAAAAATTACTATACAGACTACGTATTTGTTAATAAATGATGTTTACCTTGTCACCAATGAGAAAATATATGGGTCGGTCACCTTGGGACATAGAAACAATAGTCACTACAGGCCCACGACTGCAGCAAGAGTAGACAACCATCAATCAATGCCGCACTCAGTACTGTGGCCCGAAACATCTCCCAGTATAACGTAGACAATAGGACAGATCCTCAACTTAGTTCCCCACACTCATTTAAGTCCACTAGATGTAGTAAACACCTTACGTGCACCAAATTTCGAGATATGTCGGGCATTAAAATGCCTCAATTAACCTCATGATGTATGCTCAGGCGTATTGTGCTATGACCTCATCCGTTCGATCTTCAAGGTTTTCAGGGAGCTCATTGAAATTATCCTTCAACCAGTTCATTGATATCCGACCACCTTTGAACTTGTCCGAGACCTTCCTCAATAGTGATTTGCGTAGACCCACTTTGCCCGGAACGATCACTGATTCCGTGATGACTAGCTCATCCACTGGCAGACCGAGTTGTAGCGCTACGTCTTTGAGTGTGATTATACACTCGCCACATGGAAGGTGGGAATTGTGTTTTTCGGGCCTCTATCTTTCCACCAATGCGCTGATTAGTGCCAAATCGAGTTTGCAACCCCCGAACATGAAAGACGCATGTAAGAATCCAACCGCTTGCAAGTGGCCACAAATTTCAGGGATCGCAGGCTTTCCCATATTATGAATGAAGCCTTCCAAAACACGATCATTTGCCTATTCATACAATAAAAACAATTTCAAATTAAAAAAATTAACATCATTCAAACTAATGAAATTTAAATATCTAGCTTACCATTGCTACTTGGGCGGCGGAAATATGCTTGTAGTCGAAGTGGATTAAAGAGGCGGTCATTCGTGAGAAATCAATTTGAACGAAGAAAATGAGATAATTAAAAAATATATATTTAAATTAAAATATTGAAAAATTGAAAACGAGAGAGTTCATAGAGTTGAAAGAAGGATTTGAATGAAAAAATGAATTTTGGGGGGATATTTAAAGGGTAAAAAAATTAACTGTTGTTATATTTAATTTTTTTTACCGTTGGCACGACAACATTCAAAAAGCCATTGCTTTTTTACTGTTAGCTTTCTAGTAAGCGCGTCCAATTAGGCGCGCTTTCCTGACACCAGTACAGAAAGCTCACCAAGCTGAATGCGCTTTCCATTTAAATCGGCCTATTTCCCTAATTAATTTTAAAATCGGCTTAAAAGCCTAATTAATTAAAAAAAAAACCGGCCTATACACCTTACTTTGCCCAAGTAATTAAATGGTTGAAATAAACTTAAAAATGTATAATATAATATGTAGACATATGGAGGACTACATATATTAAAAATTATGCGGCGGTCCTTAGAAAATATAATCAAAACATAGAAGGACCAATTTGTAAATGTCCCTTTTTGTATGAATGTACGAGAGCCTAGCAAGCGTGTTTCTGTGAAATTTTCTTCAAGATTCGGGTGAATTTTTTTCTTTTTTTTGTTTGTGTGTCTGCCTTATTCTTTTGAATTTTATGGCAGTAAAGAGGTTTCTGAGTGTGATGCTTTAATTGTGTGGCTTGTTTTTCAAAGTCTGTTGGTTCTTTCAGTGGTTGTACGGTGTTTTTGAATTGACGTGATAGGCGCTGTCGCTGAAATTCACAGGACAAGACTTTCTCCGTGCAGGGCTATTCCTCAGTTCTTACGGTGATTTTTGTCCAATCTTCATCTTTGCGTTCGTTTCTGAGTTTGATTTGCATGAAATTAGTTTTATTGGCTAAGTATTCTATGCATGGATTATCAGGGATATCTTTCTGAATTTTGTGGGTCCCACGGTGGCCTGAAATTTTTGATTTTGTTGACTTCTTTACGTCCCACTGTCATTGTTTTTTGCATGAAATAGGGTTTTTCTATATCTTTCGTTTTCTTTTGCAGGTCTTCTTGCATGCATGGTTTTGGTGCACGTTTCTTAACCTTGTGGGAGTCTGGATTCTAGGTTGTCCCATCCGTTTCGTTTTTTGGCGTAATTTTCTTTGTAATTCTTGTTGGGAGTTTATTTTCTTTAGTTTCCTAGTTATTTTATTTTTTCTTTAATCTGTTCTTAGGTTGGTATTTTTGTTGTTCTTTGTTTTTCTTGAATTTTTGTTTTTGTCTTGCTTTTGAGTTTACCGCGAGTTGGCCTGTTTCTGTCTTCTTCTTTTAATTAAGTGGTTAAGTTCTCGTCTTGCGTTTTTCTTTTATTTTCGGGTTTGTGGGTATAGTTTTTGGTGCTTTCACCTCTCTGTTGTTTGTTTGTCATGATAGTGTATCTTTCAGTTGGCCTATGGAGGAAAGGCTAGAAAACGATTCGAAAACAATGACGGACGAAATAAATGAGCTCCTAGAGAGGCTAAAATTCTCGGAAGAAGAGTCCTTCCAAGTTATTAGCACAAATGATGATAACAGTGTCCAAGGCTTTGAGTCATGGGCTGTTGGCAAGATTATGGCGAAAGAGCCTCCGAATAGGGAGGCGATGTATAGGGTTTTTAAGTCGCTTTGGTATACAAAAGAGGAGGTGGACTTTGTAGCTTTAAAAGAATGGGTCATAATTGTTAAGTTTGGTTGCCTGGAAGATCGCAGTCGTATCCTCAACCTCATGCCCTGGCTTTTATTCTCAATACTGCCATTTGAGAAGGGAAAGAACATAGACACTTATGAATTCTGGATGTCGCCTTTTTGGTTAAGAGTCTACAACATCCCTCTTGAACTCCTGGACCGTCAAATGGCACTGGATGCTGGGAATGCTTTAGGTGAGATTGTGGAAATCGATTGGAAGGATAGATATGGAGGGTGGATAGAGTTCATGAGGCTAAAAGTCAAAATCGATGTGTCAAAACCTGAAGTAGTTGGGAATCGGTAACAAAACTAATCGAGATAGAGTAATCATTCCTACCAAAGAAAACAATTTTGCATTCTAATTATCAAGTTCACGTCTAACTTTATCAACAACAACATTGAAAGTATTCTTGGTAACTCTTTAGTGAAACAGAGGCAAACCCAAGTAAGTACCCAAGTCATCCGAAAGGCGAAATCCAAGGATATTGCATATACTTGCAAGGTTGGCAGCATCAATATTTTTAGAGAAATAAATAGTAGTTTTCTATTCATTAACTTTATGTCCCGAAGCCTTACCAAAAGTACATAGAGCTTCATTGATTTTGTGCGCCTCATCAACCGCAGCTTCCGTAAACATGAATAAGTCATCTGCAAAGAAAGGTGTGAAATGGGCAGACCATCCTTACCCAGTACAATAGGTTTCTAAGATTTTCTTGTGACTTCTCTATGAATTAATTGGCCTAATCTCTCCATGCAGAGTACGAAGATGTACGGAGATAAAGGGCATCCTTGCCTAATACCCCTCTTAGGAACAAAGCCAGAAGAAAGCCTACCATTCCGCATAATTTGCGTTGAAACTGAAGAAATACAGTCCATGACGACTTTAATCAAGGTCGAAGGAAAACCAACATCAACCAAAGTGTCTTCAATAAATTCCCAGCAAATTTTGTCATAAACTTTTTCTAAATCCACCTTTATAACAATCCATAATTTCTTCCCTTTCGTAGTCTGCATGGAATGTACAATTTCTTGGGCAATGATAATATTGTTCATAATCTATCTTCTTGCCACGAAACTCACTTGATTTTGAGCAATGAGGGATGGAAAAATATGTCCGAACCGATTGGAAATTATTTTGGTAACAACCTTATACAAGACTTTACAAAGACTTATTGGCTAGAAATGAGAGAAAGAAGTAGGATTCTTAATCTTCGCTATGAGAACTAAGAGCGTGCTACTAACAGAAGAGATGGGAATCTTACCGAAAAAATCAGAACCCAAGAATAAACATCCGATCCGATCGTATCTCACTGAATTTGGTAGAAAAGAGCGTGAAAAGCATCAAGGCTAGGAGCTTTTAAAGGACCCATGCTAAACAAAACACTTCTAACTTCCTCTACATTAACAATCAAGGTTAAAGAGTCCATAGTGCTACAGTCAACATACGAAAAGTGACCACATAAAGGGAAAGCAACACATGATAAGTCATCCAATGAAAAGAGAGAAGAGAAGAAACGAACTGCTTCATCATGCAAGCTCTCATTAGCATAACAATAGTTATCCCCAATTTTCAAAACAGAAATTTTATTAGAATTCCACCTTATAAGAGCTTTATTATGGAAAAACTTCATATTATGATCCCCAAAATAGACCCAATCCATCATAGATTTTTGTTTCCAGAGTAATTCTTCTTCATCAAGAATCTTTTCATAATCTAAATGTAACTTTGATTCAAGATTCAGAAGGTACCTGGAACATCAACGATCTAAAGAGCCTGAACTTTACCAATATGGTGGGTAATCGACCGTTTCTTTCTAATAATGTGGCAGAAAACCTCAAAATTCCACTTTTTCAGGTTTGTGGTAAGAGAAGTGAGATTACTGGTAATATCAATATCATGTCTCCAAATATCATAGATGAAATTGTTAAAATCTGGATGAGAAATCCAAGATGCAAGAAACTGAAAAGGTCTCGGATAAACAGCTTGACCGTGGCCAGAAAAAGTTAAGTAAATAGGTCTGCGATCAGATTTGAGATGAGGAAAATGAAAGGCAGAAGAAGCTAAATAAAGTCGACACCATTTACTATTACCAATTTCTCAGTCTAATCTTTCAAAGATAGCCCCTCTTTTCCACGTGAACTGTGGACCTTTAAACCCAAGATCCATAACCCATTACTATGGACAAAATTATGAAATAATTTGTACCCAGAAAAAAAATAGGACGAGCTCCCCTTTTTTCATTTGGAGACAACACTAAATTGAAGTCCTCCGACAAAACCCACGGCTCAGAAATGGACTGAGCAATAATATTCAAACGATCCCATAAAGTCTTACATTTTTGTTTGTTCGGATAACCATAAACAAAGGTCACTAAAACACTTCTAGATCCCCCTATTTCCTCAAATGACATAGAGTAAATTGTGGATCATTAAGCATAATTTGGATCTGAAAAGTATTTATCCAACAAATGCATAAACCCCCAGCATAACCTTTAGCTTCAATTCTGTGAGAACAATCCAAACCAATTTTAGAAATGATTCTATCAGCCTTCAAACAATTGACTCGAGTTTCAAGAAATGCCTCTACATCAATATAAAATTCAACATAGTAATCTCTAACCACCCTAACAAACTTAGGTGATGCACACCCTTGACAGTTCCATACAAATATATGTGGTAACATCTGAAAAATCATAAAGAGAATGACAAACATTAGTAGACCCACCTCAAACACCTAAGGTAGTCGTTTCATTAGAACCCGGAGGTACCCCTTGAAAGTTATTTTCCTCCGCAATCAAGCCTATTAAACTGATCCTGTCAATGAATGTTGTTATAGCTTCAGCAACAAAATCATGATCGATTGCCTTCACCTTGAGTTTGTTGCCTTTATCCTGAAGATTGTGAGACCCATTCTTAAACGTTTGAGGTAGCCCTATATTTCATTTATGTCACAATTTTTCCATTTAAAATTTTTTATTTTTCAATTTAATCCCTATTTGACAATTTCATAAAAAATTTCTTAACAAAAGTTGTTTAAATAACAACAACTATCCATTTTATTCCATCAAACATAAAAAAAACATATATTCATTCATGGAAAACTCTAATCCTTTAGCATTTTTACAAATTAGTCGTCAGGCTAGCTAGATTAAGCTACAATGATCCCAAAAACATAGAAATCATTAAAAACGAGACAAAAATCACTTACAATCAAGCAAGGAGAAGTTGCCAAAATTAAAAGCTCAATAATGACTTCCCAAACCCTAAGATTCAGTTGAAGATCAAGAATAAAAGATGATAGCTTTGTCTTTTGTTTTATTTAATTATAACGTTATTTAATAATTACCAAAATAACCTTAAGAATTAATCAAAATTCCCATAACGCCAAACCATATTCATCCAATAACACCATTTATGGTCTAATTACCATATAAGGATTCAAAATTTAAAGTTCTATAGTCATTTAATACTTTTAGCTATTACAACTGAACTTTTGCACTTTACGCGATTTAGTCCTTTTTATCAAATTAAGCATGTAAGCGGTAAAATTTCTTAATAAAATTTTTATACGGTACGACTATCATGCTGTAGAAAATAAAATAATAATAAAATAATTATTTTAATGTCAAATTTATGGTTCCAAAACTACTGTTCTGATTTCACTGAAAACGGGCTGTTGTAGAGTATCTGTACTCCATTCTTGGAAGGCCAAGTAACTGACTCTATGATAAGTGTTGTGAGTGATAAGCCTTTATGAAATTTTATTAATGTATGGGTATATACCAAATTAGTTAAATATATGTTACAAGCTTAAAGTGATATCATACTCTATGTTAGTATGTAAGTAAATTGTGTGCATTGCATGATGATAACAGTAGGGCACTATGGGAAAATCATGAATAGGTTAGACAGAGTTAGGATTGGGAGTAAGGGTGTTTCTGTTAGATACCGTCATACAATATTGTTGAGTGCAAACCATGATGTGCGAAGCTCCGGGCCATGTTGAAGGGATACTATGGTGTTCGAGCATAAATGTTAGGGATGGTGAAATGGAGGAATGGATGGAATGCAATGGGAAAAGTAAATAAAAATATCATGGCCAGGTCATGGATTCGATCGAAGGCTATACACCTAAAATGAGTAAGACCATAGCTAAAAATTCGTATGACATCATGTGTTGGCTCAATGATAAACAAGAGTAAGACCATTGATGAAAGACATTATGGAATCATATGAAAGCATGCCAAAATGATAATTAGGGTTAATACCATAGCTGAAAGACGCTATGGCATCCTTGTGTAGTCCACCGGGACAATAAACATGACGTAGTCTGTCAGGACAGTAAACACGGGGCGAAAGGGGGGTAAAATCATAGCTTGGCCATGGAAATCAATAGTCTGCTAGGACATTCAACTTACGGTATGTTTGGTTGGGGGAAATCGGTATGCATTCCCCCAATTCTCCGGGCCCACAACCAAACGGATGTTTGGTTGGGTGTAATGCTATTACACCCCGATTCCGTTTTGCATCTATTACCGATGTTGGCTGTAATAGCCATTCTGATGTTTAAGCGCGGATTAGGGATTCCCCCAATTCGTTACCAACTTTTCTATTTTCTACCCTCATCCTCTCCGACATTTCGTAAGGTAATTTTTTCCCTTCCATCGATTTCTGCTTCTTTTATTCTCGTACGTTTCTTTTCTTCTCACGCTTTTTTCTTTTCGCCATTTTGTCAAAGAAGATGACAACATTGAAAGCCAAAGGGAGGGCGAGAGCAGTGGAAATAGAAAGGAAAAATGAGCTTAAAACATCACCATAACTCCAACTCCGCAGCATCTGCTCAATCTCTCTCTTTTGATGACATTGCCGACTTCTTCTCTCTTCCCCTTGACGACGCCGCTTCCACTCTTGGTATTTTATTTCTAAGCATTTTATTGGACAATTCAGTTACTTTGGTGTTTTTTAATTTATGATTTCTATATTCAATCTTCATCCCTCAGGCATTTGCACCTCTGATCTCAAGAAAATCTGCCGTGAAAATGGTCTCGACAGATGGCCTCACCGCAAGGTAACCTTCCTACCCATTTCTTTGCTCCATCATTTTGCGTCCCTTGTCTTTCATCCCATGTCTCAAATTCCCATCGAATCGTTAGATATTGTCATCTTCTTTGATGGGTGGTTTAGATTTTTAGTATACAACAAGAAATTTCTATTCTTTATACCCGCTTTACACTCTGTACAGTTAAAAAAGCATGGTTTTTTTCTTCATTCTATTTTCCCCGGTTGTTTGGGAAACCTTTTAATTTTTTATTTTTGAAATTGATATTCTGTTTCAATTTGTGTGATTTTTAAATTTGAGGTTTAGTTTTTAGCTGGAAAAAGCGTCGAAGAAATCAAGAGGCATGCAGCTAGAGAAAGAAGGGAATTCGCTGAGCTTTCAAAGGCTCATCGGCAGAGGTATAACCCCAAAAGAGTTGTTCGATTTGATTGTCTTTGGGATAACTTGGACGTATTTATGTTAGTTGGGGTTCAAGTTGGTGTTTTTTGTGTGAGATAGTAACCTGTGTGTGTTGTGCTTTTTATGAATTTTGTAAACAAATAATTCACAATAAGTAGTGCTAGCATGCTTTAGAGTTTTTGTTTCTATCAGTCAATTATGTAGAAGGGTGAATTCTTTAGTTAAATACTAACAAAAGCTATTGAAAATAATGCTAAATAAACCTGTCGATGCCTTTTGTATATCTTGTCATAGGAAAAGAAGTATATCATGATTATGTTCCTTGGACTAGGGTGAGGGTCTGATGTATGTTTATAACACTGTTATGTTCAATTTTTTAAAGTTTTTCTATGTATTGAAGGGTTCTTGGAGGGTCATATTCTTGTACCTTCGCTTGGATATGTGTCGGCTACTAGTGTTAGACATGAGTATTTCAAGAAAAATCAAGAGTGGGAGCAACATGGCCATAGCCAGCTAGAAGGTTAAGGAATAGAGACATGGAATGCAAGGATCAAGGGTATTGCACTACTCGAACTACCGTTTCAATATGCTCTCTGCAACTGTTTCTGGTTGACTGTTAGGGAACTAGTTCAAAGTTTTTAGGTTGTCATACCGTATATTGTTAAGGATCTCTCCATTTTGCTGCTGAAGGTAACAACGGCACGGTCCCCAAGTTCAATACTTCTATGCTGCTAGAATACTTGGTCGTTAGAAAGCAAACACATCTCGGACCGATATACGAGAATAATGTTTTATGATGTAGTTCCTAGTTGAACACTTGAACTGGGAATTTGCTTGCTTCATTTAGTTATTCACGAGCTCTTGATTTCTAGGCCATGTTCACTTGTCAGTTTCACTTGCCACGCCTTACTTCGGTTATAATCGTGTAGGAGTTGAGGTGGTTTGCTTGAATTTTTTAAGTCTAGTGTTCCCTATTTTTGCTGAGGTCATAAACTATCTTCAATCCCGGCATCCTTTATTTTTGCTACGGTAGAATTTGTGGTTCCAACTTTTGAGGCTTCTGTTTAGTGCTATGGTAGATTTGAGGCTTGGGCTTATATATACTAGCTGCTTTTCACATTGTTGACCTTTTCTCCTTTTTGAGAAATATGCTTTTCTTTGTTTCTGTCATTTCCTCGTTTAAATTTTGTAGAACCTTTCACTTAAGCCAAAAGAAAAAAAGGTATAACCTTCCATTTCATATTTGTTCGTTCTCAGACCATGAAATTCGTTAATGATCTGTTTTCTTCTCTTCATTTCTTTGTAGTCACATTGCTGTCGAGTGCAACTCAACCACTATGTGTTGGAACTGTAAGGAGCCAGGGCATCTTGCTGGACAATTCCCCTATGAGCCTGTTTGCAATATGTGTGGTAAGATGGGTCACTTAGCTCAAGATTGCCTAAATCCCAGACTTCCGGCTCATGATGCAAGACTCTGCAACAACTGCAACAAGGCAGGTCACTTTGCCGCCGACTGTACGAATGAGAAGGCTTGCAATAACTGTCATAAAATTGGTCACCTTGGTCATGACTGCCATAACAAGCCAGTTTGCAATATCTGCAATATATCAGGTCATGTAGCCAGACAATGTGCCAAGTCGAAACTATCATCAGTCATAGGAGGCCACTTCCGGGACATTGTTTGCCGCAACTGTGGCCAGCCAGGCCATATTAGCCAGGACTGCGTTTCCATCGTCATATGCAGTAACTGTGGTGGAAGGGGTCACCTTCATTACGAGTGCCCTTCAGCAAGGATGTATGACCGCAGTGGCGTACGTAGGTATTAACTACTTAACTAACCAACTTTTATATGATTCATTCATTATCATCCCTTTGTTTAACTCATCTTTATAATTTGATTTTCAATTGATTTATTCTTGAACTGATACGCCATTGTTGTTCTGTAATTAAGGTCGCAGTTTCCTCTGCCTTGAAAATTGTCTTATTTTTCTCCAGTGGTGAATATTGGCATTAAATTTTGGAGGGAATACCTAAAATTTTAGGAAATTTGAGGGATTTAATGAGAATTTTCAAAAAATTTGGTAGGCCTAATTAGAACTTTAACAAATTTTGGAGGCTTAATGAGAGTTCTAAAAAATTTTGAAATGCTTCATACGATTTTTCAAAGATTTCGAGAGCTTAATAAAAATTTTCAAAACAATTTACGGGTTTAATAAAAAATTTCCAATATTTTGTGGGCTAAGTTCATAATTATTGGAGAAAAGTTGGTTAACATTCGGGTATAAATCTTGGATATGGTTTATTTCTAATATAAATGTATACAAACTCACTCTAAATATAAGAAAATTTTATTTAAAAATGAACATTTCGAATCATACATACCATATACATGAAAAAACTTCAAAACGATTAGACTATCATATACTTATGCTTATGTATAGAGACGAAGTTAGAAGATTTTTTGAGAGTATGAATTAAATTATATATGTTTTATGATAATAAAAGGTAATTTTATCATTTTAATAGATTATAATTATAATTTTTAAAAGATTAAATTAAAATTTTATATAAAAGATCTAAATGTAAAGTATGCATAAAGTATGCATAAGAATATTATGAATTTAATAAATTCATATAAGAATATTATGATAAGTATGCATAAAATCTATTGATAAGTATGCATAAGTATGCATAATATCGAATAATAGACTTTAGTAAAATAATTATTTAAAATTATATTTTATAGTATTATATATTATGATTTTAGTAAATTCATATAAGAATATTTAATATTAAGAATTGTATTAAATTATATATTTTATTAAATTATATTTAATAATAATTATGTTAAAATATGATTAAATTATTTATTATTTATATTAATAATCTTATTAAAATTTAATAACAATAACAATAATCATCTACCTAAAAAAATTCTGCTAAGGGTATTCTAGTCATTTAGTTTTTTTCCTTATGTTATTACAACATCATTCCATTCAACCAAACACAAGAATACTATTACAGTTCTATTCCATTCCATTCAACCAAACAATTGAATTACTATTACGCCTCTATTCCATTACACCTCTATTCTATTACAGTAAACCAAACGTGCCCTTAGTGTAGATCATAAAGACAACAATTAAGGAAATTCATGCATATGAAAAAAAAGTTGGAAGAATAATGCAAGCATTGGTGAATAGGTTCTGAGGAACCTGCATAACAAGGCAAATGATGTAGAAAGGAAAATAGTCCACTAAATAGTAATCATGGAAGCCAGTAGGGCATAAGGGTGGCAACCCAGCAAGAACTAGACATGAGAAACGACGCACAAGTAATGCATTGTAATTAGGCAAGGAAAGAGGACTTATCCATAGATCGCGGTGAAGGATCCGCCATTAAGAGCCTCAAAAGAAGTGTTGAATGAGGCTCTATATATTAGAGGAAAACTTTGGAGATTTATAGAGAGCCTCACTTCCAATATACAATTTTTTAATGTAACACTCCCTACCCGGTACGGTCGCCGAGCCTGAGTAATAGAATGCTATGAACAAATATCAAACAATTACATGTAATTTATTTAACAAAATCTCAAATGAATATCAATTCATCACACACAAGCAAGTATATCATGCTATTAAATCTATTTTGGGTTTATATCGAGCATACGAAAGCTTAAAAACAATTCGATATAAAACAAAGATCAATTTCATCAAAAACAAAAAGTTAACAAAAATAGGAAAATAAGGGTCACACGGTCGTGTCCCCTAACCGTGTGAAATGGTCGAGGCTGTAGGGGTCAAAAGTGTAAATATTCAAAAATATGTTACACAACCGTGTCTTTGGGCCTCGTAACAAATTGTGGTCGTGTTCACCAAAAATCAACTAAAACCAACAAGCCACATAGTCGTGTCTTAAGCTGTGTAGGGCATATGGTTGTGTGTTAGGTCGTGTGTACTTGAAAAATACCTTCCAATTCAATCCATTCAACCTACATTCACTTAAGCAACAAGCAACCATTTAATCACATCCAAACCAATTCAAAAGCATCAAATTCAAACCAAAATAATCATTTATAACAATCAACCTATGTGCCTAACCAATATGCCACAATTGACACCTCAATCAATAATAAAAAATAAACTAAAACATTATGTGCATATCATTTCAATATGCCCTCCAAGGAACCTCAAACTATGATTCAATTAACACTAAACTAACCATTTGAAACAATCTCAAATTGAATCCTACTCAACTTTATTCCATATATAGCAAACTACCAAACCATTTCAAGCATAATATAGGCATAAGAGTCACTTTTTTCACATCTATTTAATAACACCTTACCTACTTACAAACTAAGTTGTCAACTATACAACCCAACTACTCAACCATATACCATTAACATGGTCATTGCCATCACTTATACACACATATATATGTATACATATAATTTCTCAAAAATACCAACACAATCCATATAAACATCATATAAACATAAGACATACTACGTACATGCCAATAGCAAAATGAACACATCACTAACATGTTAGTTCAGGATTTTCCCCTGAATACTAAGTCGACGGTCAAATCGTAATGTACCTAACCTATGCGCGGAAAACAAAATCATACTCGAACATTAAAACATAATATAAATTCTATAATGCATTTTAATATGTCAATCTACAAGTCCTATTACATCACCTAATTATTCAATCTATTTACATATCTTAAACCAAGCTATCATAGTTGCAACATATACATTTTCTCTATCTCAATCGAATTGATTAAATCTTACAATATCAAATCCATAATTCCAAGCTTAAAACTAATATCCGTTATCCAACCTTGTTTCAATTTCATTTATACTCAATTTCTTAGTTCTATAATATAATTTCATCAACCAACCATTAAATCACATATGTGACAACATAATTCATCACTAATTGAATTCAATTGCACAATTATAACAATATATCATATTTTCAAATCTATTCAATTTAGTGTTTATCATGAACAACTAATTTGAATCAATTCAATTTAGCTCATCCTATCATTTCCAACTTACCTTATGTTATTACCATGTAGCATAGTTCGTGAATGCATCAATTGAAAAGGTTCAAGTTATCGAAATACAAACCGTAACTCTAAACTATTTGTTGACCACTTTACCTTTTCCTTTCTTTTTCGAGGAATCCAAGTCATCGTTAGTTACAAATTAGCATAAAGACATAAAATTATCAATACACAACCATTTTCACAATTAATTCCTATTTTATAAAACTTTTGCATTTTATTTAATTTAGTCCCTAAAACCAGGACTAACATAACTTTCAAATTTAATCATCGATGTTTATACCGATTTCACTCTAGGCCAAATTTAACTTCCTATTTCTCATTTTTACCCCAAAATTTGAATTCTTGTCAATTTAGTCCCTATTACACAAAATCATCAATTTACTTTACAATTTAGTCATTTTCAATACTAAACTTAAAATCTATCAAATTGGTCCCTAAAACTTTAACTATTCAACAATATTAACCCTCAAACTTTAACAGTATTGTAAAATATGACATGAATCATCTAACTTGAGCTCCCAGAATTCTTAAACCATAAAACTTATTAGAAAATAACTAAATTAAACATACCAAATTAAGCTTGAAATTTTGGAAAACCTAATTGCGTTCGTCCATCAATTTTTCTTCTTCACTTTCGAATGAAAAAACTATGACTACAAGTGGTTGTCTCTTTCTTCCCACTTACACATTTAATTTTTTTTACCTTTATTGATTTAATTAGAATTTTTTATTTTATAACTTAATTAAACCAAAATTTATATAAGGCCCTCACACTAATTTCTAATTGTAGATTCCTTAAAGATTTAACTTTTAATGTTTTTATTATTTAGTCTTCGATACAGTAATTAAACACTAATTTAACAAAATTACCTTATCAAAATTCAATTCACTTATAATATAACTCCAAAAAATTTAATAAAAACATTTACAGTCCAGTTTATGAAAACAAGGTCCTAATTCCTCATTTTCCAAAACTACTGACTTTAGGGTTAAACCACTTGTAATTAACTAATTGTCTAATTAGATATTTTTTCATATCTAAATTTAATTTAAATTTATCGTAGACTCATAAATATTGTTAAATAATATTTACAGACTCGATTATCAAATTATGGGGTTTTGAAATCGACATTCTGGTCCCACTAAAATCAGGTTGTTACACTTGTACCTAACTAATTATCTAATTACCAAATTAGTTAGACCAAAGTGCAATATAATATTATAATTAATTAGTAAATACTATTAAATAATATTAACGGATTCGGTCAATGGAGAACGGGGTTCCGAAACTATCGTTTTCGACATTACTAACTTTCGGTTCGTTACAGTCAAAGCCTAAGAAGTGTGGGGAGGATCGATCGTCTATACTCCGAGTAGTCAAACTGGTAAGAAGGGGTTAATTAATACCCCTTTGACAGGAAGAGTTACCATAAAGGATAAACCGATTGACAAATATTCATGTCAAGACTATTCTTCTGCAACAGGAAAACCATTGAGGAGGTACCAGGTAAATGGTTAGTTCCGTAGGGAACCAACATAAGAGAGAAATCATGAACATAGATGATCACTTCGATGATAGTCTATTGGGTGTTGAATGCCAAAACGGTCCACAACAGATAGACATGGCACACTTACGAGCTTGGTATCTCGAATAAGGTGGATTACAAAAGGTAATCCAACTGTTATTCGTCCCAAGTGGAACTTAGTCTGCTAGAGTGGCGAGGGGGGACCTCACTATTAGAGTATGCCCAAAGATCAATCATGAGATGATTGTAATAACATACTTGATTTATCATGTTTATTAATATAAGGCGTTACCATTATTATTTCAGTTTCTTTTCTGTGTGTATAAATAAACTGTTTTATAATAATATCCTAAGAGTAATATGATTATTCTTAAAAGGTCCTTAGTCAAGTATTATTGTTGGATAGGACAACAATAATGCATTAAGACTAACATGTATTTGATTGATGATAAAGAGTTGTCATTGATATGGAATGTCAAAATCGATGCATGAATAAGTGTGTTAGAGAATAACATATTGGACTGACCCGTTATGAGTATGTTTCTTGGATTATTATGTAATTGTCACAACATTACTCATAGTGATTAATTTGTATATGATCCTCAGACTTGAGATCATCATAATTCCAACATCGTGAGTTGTATATTTTGATACAGTCAAACGTACACCGTAACTGGTTGTTCTATAAAGGCTGATGTTGGATATACCACGATCTATGTAGAGCGATATGGTTGATCGATATAGGATAAGTCCCTCCTACATAATGAGAGTAATATCTTAGGCCACTTGATTGAGTGAGACTAGAAATGCATGACCATGCTCAAATTAGCTGATATGAGATGTCATACTTATTTGTATATCATAGTCTACTTAAGATATCAAGGACCATGGAATGGACTATGCAAGTGTGACTATTCCATGACTTGTGTCCAATCCAGAGATAAAGGACTTAAGGGTTATTGCATGAAAGGTTAATCATAAAAAGGTTATGTCGAATCATGATTTCTTGTGACTTAGGTAGCAATGATGCATTGCTAGGTGCCACTCATTGTTTGTAACATTGGAATCGTTCTAGTATTACTGCTAACGTTACAAGAACCTACAGGGTCACACCCTATAGTTGAAATGGACGGAATAAAACATAGTTGGTATTGTGTTTGGTTGTCGCTTGAATTACATTAATTATAGAATTAATTTAATTGGATAATCAAATATCGAACACATTATGTACAAGGTTGTTGTACGCATAATGAGAACATGAATTTGGTTAGTATATAAATTCAAATAAATATATAGTTTATCGAAATCATTATTATAATTAATGTAATTATAATTTTTGGTTTAAAGCATAGTTATATTTATTTAATTTCTAAAAACCCTAAAAATAGATATAAAAATCTCGTTTTTCTTTGTTTAGGGTCTAACAACTGTCAAAGAAAAGTTTTCTCAAAACAGTTTTGGGGATTTCTTCCGTTCATTGTCAACTGGGTGGGTTACGTAGAGGCCGGAGTCAGGATAGATTGCAGCTTGGTTCGATAGTAGATCAGATTACTCATTGCTGAGGCGTTGCTGTCTACTTAGAATAAAGATTCGGTAATTTCGAAACCTTTATTTCACCCCGATTCGTTTCTCACACATGGATTCATGGTTAGGATCGCTGAATGTTTTAATTTTCCGCTGCGCCGTAGGGGTGCCGGCGTTCCAACAGTGGCATCAGAGCCACTTATGTTATACATACTCGAGTTTAAATACTTGGGTGATGCAGTTGTATGAGATACATGCTTCAATTTTTATTACGTTTACGACTGTTGAAATCGTTTAAGAGTAACCTGATAACCGTTCCTTTTGACAATGGATTAAATGTTAATTATGGTGTTATGGCCTATTCGGTTTAATGTTATTACTGTTAAGTGTTAACAGATTTGTAATGGTGCGACGGTAGTACTTACAGTTTCCAGTAAGAGTTAATTGGTTAGTGGAACAAGGGTTGTTCTGGCATGAAACCTCAAGGACTAAAATCTCGAAAACACGATTCTATTGATAAAAGTTATCAAATCGTGAGGTTTCATTTGAATGCGGTATGCGGTTCGTACCACGGGGGCTCCGCCCCACACCCCTGGTCCATACCGCGGGTACTATGTATGCTATTATTGACATAAAAGTATGTTTCATAATAAATTAAACTTGGTGGCCATAAAAGTTGAAAGGATATGTTATAATTCACCTTAACAAGACGTTGTATTATGTATGCTATTATTGACATGCACGATGTTTGAAATGCATAGTTATAGCCCAATGACCCATTTGATAAAAGGTTGTAATTTTATAAATATGGCCTGCGTGTCGTGCCTTACTACTATTCTCTTGCGTTTCTCTTTCCATCTTACTCCCTCGTATGTAAAACGAGTTTTTGCATATTGTAATTTGTAAGAGTTGCTGTGGACTAGACGAGAAGGAAAATGAGCCAACTAGTGTGGACCGATAGCTTGTGAAACGGCTTACACCTTTAAGTTTCCTTTTGGCTCTCCCATTGGCTTGTGTTGCACCACCATAGTTTATGGACTATAACTATTGCATTTATTTATTGCTTTATTTATTCATGTATGAGATGCTATGAATATCTAAAGAATGCCAAATTTTAAATATGTTAAAAATTTGATAATAATGAACCACATTAATTGATGAGATTAATTAAATAGCTAAATAGACATGCAATACATAAATAACAAATTTTGTAATATCATGCATATCATGCTCATATATGGATGTCCTATATATATATGCTTAATAGAGTAATCAGTCATGCATTTTAGTGTCATACTCAGAGTAAAATTTTAGACTATCAGATCACATAGTTTTAGGGTTCGATTAGCCCTTACCGACCTTACAGTAGGCCCACAGTCAATCTGAACGACCCGTGCGACCCTACGAAAAATTTTAGAAATATAGGCCCACGTGCCCGTGTGGGCCCACACACCTAGATTGGCCTTGCCCGTGTGGCCCACACGGCCTAGCCTAAAACCTATATGCCCGTGTGGCATACCAGTGTGGCCCACACGAGCCCAACTTGGCCTAGCACGTGTGGCCCAAATAGCCACACTCACACCATCACACGGTCTTGTCTAGTGCACGACCAAGCCTTTATCGATCACATAGTTGTGTCTCGCACACGGCCAACCACACGGGCAGACACACGCCTGTGTGGTGTCGATAGTCTAATTTTTCATCTTTTACCGAAGCTTGATTTTTTACGTTTCGGGTACATACCTGGTACAGTTTTGATACGAAAACATTCCCGAAGAAAACAACACCTAATACAGACAACAAAACACCCATGATTACTCAAATCCTCAAATCCAACCGAGACACCTCTTGACCATAACTCGAAAACACAACAAAAACCTACTATGAATTGATCCCAAAAGCTTACCATTTACAGCGGCAACCTTGAAATTCCATTTAACCACTGAAGCAGATACACATGTATGTTAGGTTTTTACAGAAACAGAAATAAATTATTTAAGGTGTTACAACTCTACCCCCTAAAAGAAATTTCAACCTTGAAATTTACCTGATTAGAACAGATAAGGATACTGCTGACGCATCGAGTCCTCAGGTTCCCACGTGGCTTTTTCAGTGCCATGATTCCACCACAGTACCTTTACTAACGGGATAGAATTCCTCCTCGGAACCTTAATATCATGATCCAAAATCTGAACTAGCTCCTCCTCAAAAGTCAAATCCGATCTAATCTCGATCTCTTCAACAGAAACAACGTGAGATGGATCAGACCGATACCGCCTCAACATCGAGGCATAAGACACATCATGGATACGGTCCAACTCTAGAGGTAACTCTAACTGATAAACGTCTGATCCCACAAGCTTCAAAATCTGATACGACCCAATAAACCTAGGGCTTAACTTGCCTTTAAGACCGAATGTCAGAACTTTTTTCCATGAAAAACCCTTAAGAAACATGAAGTCACCCATAGAGTACTCAATATCTCTCCTCTTCAGATCTGCATAGGACTTCTGTCTATCAAAAGCCGCCTTCAGATGATCTCGAATCAATCTAACCTAATCTTCGGTCTCAAAAACCAACTCTGGACCTAAAACCCGACGCTCACCCAACTCAGTCCAACATAGTGGAGTACGACACCTACGACCATACAAAGCCTCGTAAGGTGCCATCTGGATGCTAGCCTGGAAATTATTATTGTGGGCGAACTCAGCTAGCGGCAGATAATACTCCCAACTATCTCAGAAATCCATCACATAACTCCGAAGCATATCCTCCAGTATCTGAGTCACCTTCTCAAATTGACTATCAGTCTGAGGATGGAACGCAGTACTGAAGTCCAATCTCAAACCCAGAGCCTCGTGCAATTTCTTCCAAAATCAAGAAGTGAAGTGAGGATCTCTATCAGAAATAATCGAAATAGGAACCCCATGCAATCTTACAATCTCAGAGATATCAAGCTTCGCTAGCTTTTGCAAAGTGTAGTTTGTCTGAACCGGAATAAAATGAGCGAATTTAGTCAATCGATCCACAATGACCCAAACAGAATCCTTCTTAGTGGGTGTCAAGGGCAACCCACTAACGAAGTCCATCGTTACCCGTTCCCACTTCCATAAAGGAATCTTAGCGGGTTGTAACAAACCCGAAGGCAATTGGTGTTCAGCCTTAACTTGCTGGCACGTCAGACATCGAGCAACAAAATCTGTAACCTCACGCTTCAAACTCGGCCACCAGTACAACTCACAAAGATCGTGATACATCTTATTATCACCAGGATGCATAGCATAAGAGCTACTATACACCTCCCTTAGAATAAACTACCTCAAATCAGAATCATTCGGCAAACAGATCCGACCTCAAAAACACAGAACTCCATTTTTATTCAGCCTAAAATCCGAAGTACAGCCACTCTCAATTTGACGGAACTGCAAACCCAGAGCCTCACCCCCTAACTGCTTATCCCGAATTTGATCAATCCAAGTCGACTAAGGCGAGCGAACATTGCTCTCAAATCAGTCATCGCTCTATGACTGAGAGCATCGGCCACCACATTGGCCTTAACAAGATGATACTTTATCATGCAATCATAATCTTTTAGCAGCTCAATCCATCGACGCTGCCTAAGATCCAACTCTTTCTTGTAAGAGATATTTGAGGCTTTTGTGATCAGTGTAGATAATACACCTCTTACCATACAGATAGTGCCTCTAGATTTTCAACGTAAAAACCACCGCAGCCAACTCAAGATCATGCGTCGGATAATTCCCCTTGTGTGTGTTAAGCTGACGGGACACATAAGCTACAACCTTACCATCTTGCATAAGTACACATCCCAAACCAACGTGCGACGCATCACTATACACCACAAACTCTTTACCAAATTCAGGCTATATCTGAACAGGAGCCTGAGTCAGAACAGACTTGAGCTTCTCAAAGTTCGATTATTGCTCATCCATTAAAACAAAAGAAATACCCTTATGCAGAAGCTTAGTCAAAGGAGATGTGATCAGAGAGAACCCTTCAACAAACCACCGATAATAACCCACAAGACCTAGAAAATTGTGAATTTCAGATACGTTTTTAGGTTGCTTCCAATCCAACATTGCCTTAATCTTTGTAGGATCAACTCGGATCCCCTCAGAAGAAACCATGTGCCCCAAAAAAGTCACCTCTCGTAGCCAGAACTTACACTTGCTCAATTTAGCATAGAGTTGCTTTTCTCGGAGTATCTGCAGCACTACTCTAAGATGCCCATCATGCTCATGCTTGATCTTAGAGTAAACCAGAATGTAATCAAAGAAGATCACGAAGAACTGATCCAGATATGGCTGAAATACGCGGTTCATTAGAACCACGAATGCAACCGGAGCATTCATCACACCAAAAGGCATAACTAGGAACTCGTAATGCCCATATCAAGTCCTAAATGCAGTCTTATGAACATCAACTTCCTTAAATCTAAGCTGATGATACCCAGAACGAAGATCAATCTTCAAAAACATTGAGGCCTCTTGAAACTGATCAAATAAATCATCGATCCTCGGAAGTGGATATTTATTCTTTACATTCAGTTTATTCAGTTGCCGATAATTAATACACATCCTCATGGTCCCATCTTTTTTCTTAACAAACAAAACTGGTGCCCCTCACGGAGACACACTAGGACAGATGAAACCATGATTCAGAAGCTCTTGAAGTTGAGCCTTAAGCTATGCAAGCTCCTTTAGTGCCATACGGTATGAAGCGATAGACACTCGTGCTGTACCCGGTAAAAGCTCAATGCCAAACTCAAGTTCTCAATTAGGAGGTAAACTCGGTAAATCTTCAGGGAAGACATCAGAAAAGTCCCTCACTGCTCTGATATCCTGGTAGAAGAGTCCTTAGAAACAAAAACAATAACGTAAGCCAAATACGCCTCACACCTTTTCCGAACTAGTTTCTCAACCACAAGATTAGAGATCACATTGGACAGATAATCTTGACGCTCAATGATCACAACCACTTTTTTACCATCCTCAGTCCTCAAAATGACCTTTTTAGTCACACAATCCAAACTGACTCAGTGCTCAACCAACCAATCCATACCCAAAATCAAATCGAACTCCCGAAACGGTAAGTCCATCAAATTTTCCAGAAATACAACCCCTTGCACTACTAACGGAACATTCCTATAAAGTTTACTAGCCCGAATAGGCTATTCCAATAGACTTACTATAGTAATTTCACTAGAAGTGCTCTCAACTAAAATGCCCAAGTTTTTAGAAACAAAACTAGCTACATATGAGTGTGTAGAACCTATGTCTATCATAGTAGTATAAGGTACATCAAAAATAAAGAATGTACCAGTCATAATGTCTAGAGCATCTCTATCCTCTCGGCGTCGAGCAGCATAAATCAGTGCAGGCTGCCTCGCCTCCATCTGATTAGCACTTTTGCCCTTGGCCAATAACATTACCACCCCTAACCGGTCCACGGCCCTTAAGTGACTGCTGAACTACCCTTTAAGACTGTACAGAACTCAGTCCTGAAGCTTGCATCTAATCTGCCCGCTGTGGACACTCTCTAATACGTTGCTCAAAAGATCCACACCTCAGACAAGCCTATCCTACTCCAACACTTGCCCGGATGACACCTACCACAATCTCTACATGGCTGAATCCCAGTAGGAGCAACAAAAGCCCCCACTCTAATTGGCCGATCAGGTCTGGCCCGTTTCTTAGGCCTCTGAACAGAACTAGAGGGCTCTGATTCCCTCTTAATCTTGCCTCTCTCACAATCCCTATTCTGGCGCTCTACACGTTTAATCTCTTCGGTGATCTTCGCCTTATCAACCAAAACTGCGAACTCTCACTCCCTCTGTTGAGCAATTAGTACCCTTAAACTGTCCCTCAAACCATCCTCAAAATGGACGTACTTCTCATACTCAGATGCCACCATGACTCGAGCATAGCGGTTCAACCTCAGAAACCTGACCTCATACTTGGCCACATATCTATCACCTTGCATAAGATTCATGAACTCACGCCTACGAGCGTCCACATAGCTCGCCCCCACATACTTTCCCTGGAAGGTAGTATTGAAGAAATCCCAGTTCAGACGATCAGGCTGAGTAGCCTCCTCAACCGATAACCACCACTGATATGCCTTGTTGCAAAGCAAAGAGACTTCACCCTTAAGATTCTGCTCGGGTGTACAGTCTATATCATTCATGATCTTTTCGGTGGCCTCCATCTAATACTCGGCCACAGTAGAGGCAACTCCAGTGACACCCCTAAATAGCTCAGGACCATTGGACCGGAGTCGTTCTATCATCGACCCATGACCCCTTGATCCAGAATGGGGTCCAGGGACCGTCTCCAATACCTTCAACATGGCTTGGGAAAGTACGTCGTCCCCAGCCGAATGACTTTGAGACCTAGTCTTAGTAGCAGGCAAAATCGGTGTCCTACTCGTGTCTAAATTTGGCATACTGCCCAGAGAGGAAGACTCAACTCGAGCCCCCTATGGCCTCTACCACGGCCATGACTACCACGTCCGCGAGTTCCAGGAGCGCTCATCATAAATTTCAAATTTTATCTACATTATAAAATTTTATGTATCAGTTCCAGTATTTATTAGTAGATATTTTATACATAGATTATCAGAAGTTTAGAAATGTTTTTACAGGTTTTAGTCTCTAACTATTTCAGTACAGTTTTAGAAGGTACTATCTATAGTGTTTTCAGAATAGACTATCTAAGTTTCAAAAATACTTACAGGGTCGATGCTGGAGACTCGGTGTACCACATACTTTCTGAACATTATTCAAATTATTTGAAAATCGGTTCTTTTTGAAACATAATTTTGGAACCCAAAATTTAATAGCCAAAGTTTTGCAACCTTGCTCTGGTACCACTAAATGTAACACCCTAAACTCGGCCTAGACATTATGGTTGAACCAGAAAATGTCACAAGGTAGGGTTTTAAAAATAGAGTAGTTTCGTCTAATTATCCAAGTTTCATAATTCATATTCGTTTATATCTACTTTCGAAAAGTTATTTAATTCATTTGTTTACCAAAACATAATTTACAATGAAAGTCTTAAAACCGTTATATTTTAGAAATACAGTTCGTGTTTTCAGAAAAACCTTTGTTTTTGTAAAATCGTGTTTCCATTATGCATCGTAATGGAAGAGTAAAAATGCATCCAAAACTAAAATAAAAACCAACAGTCTAGAGAGTCCCAAAAATTACAAACTCTCAAATGAAACCAGAATTATAAATAAAAACATAATTACTAAGTGAAATAGTTTTCGATCAAGTGGTCACCGTTGAGCCTCCGTGGCACTGGCCCATCTAAGTTTGTGGATTACCTGAACAGAGCAGACAAATGAATGTGAGTTTTCGTAAACTCAGTGTGTAACCCAATAGAAATTGACATGCAATACATACAGTAAAGTCATATACAGTTAGGTATAGATTCAAATTTATGTCCATTTCAGATACAGATAAGAGAATCAGATTATTAGTACAGATATGCAAAATCCTATTCCCATACTCTACACACCATCTTCGACCATCCCATCACACCATGTGGGGTGAAAAACACCCACCCATCCCTACACACTAAATAGTGGCGATGCAACACGTTACAGATAATGTTCAGCCAAGCTACCAGAATAAAGGCGAAGGGTCACCGTACAGATTACTTCCACTAGATATATAAAACCCACCCCAATCACAGGTACAGAAATAACAGATTCTGTAATATCACGCATATCATGCTCATATACGGATGTCCTATATATATACTTAACAGAGTAATCAGATATGCATTTCAGTGTCATACTAAGAGCAAAATTTTAGACTATCAGATCATATAGTTTTAGGGTTTGGTTAGTCCTTATCGACCCTACAGTAGGCCCATAGTCAATCTGAATGACCCGTGCGACCCTAGGGAAAATTTCATAATATGTAGGCCCACACGCCCAGATTGGCTTACCGAATTAGGGTTATAGAGCATTACCGAACAAAATAGAACCTTTGTCTTCAAAACAAATCAATAAATCAATTTAATATCAATTTATAACAACTCATCAAAAACATAGCAATCATACACAACTGGGCCTTAAATCGAGCTTTTTAGGCCCTAAAAAAATAATTTGATAGCAATCGGGGATCAATTTGAAACATACCAAAAAATTTTGGAAAAACATGAAAAGTTGGGAAACAGGGGTCACACGACTGTGTGGTCAAACTGTATGGACATTTGAAATAGGGACAGATGGCTGTGTCCTAGCCCGTGTGTCAGCCATTGTGTGTATTCGAAATAAGGCCACATGGCGTGTCGCAAGCTGTGTGCCACACCGTGTGTAAATTTGATGTTGGGTCACACGACCATGTCGCAGGCTATGTGCTAGACCGTATGACAAAATGTTTTGAGTTACATGGTTGTGTCGTAGACTGTGTCTCAGACCGTGTGAAACTTGCACCTAAAATATAAATGACACATGACTGTGTGTGTGATAACCCGTGTCTCAAGCTATGTGCTCCAAATTTAGCCCCTAAAACAAGCCATTTCTATACCTATTCTTGCCCAACAAGATACACCATTTGCATATGCATTCAATTGACCAAAACACTCATCAAACATCCTTAAAACATACCAAATCAAAATCACATTATAACTTAAACATACATCATCACAACTACAAACCATTCAACCATTTCAATGAAATATAAATATACCTAAAGTCATCTATTTACATATCACTCATAAGTGACCCAATACATATTTTTACTAAATATTACAAGTCCATCAAACATATATACTCAAAAGACATAACCAAACCAAGAAGACTAAATAACATATTCACAAAACCTAGTTCATTAAGCCTTATACATGTAATTTATAAACATACCCAAAATAACCAAAAACTACCAAAGTGATTGCTGGATAGTGCGATAGAACTCCGACAAGATTCCAACCAATTGAGCTTCCAATGATCTACAAAACAAAGGAAAAACAACTACGTAAGCAATTAGTGCTTAGTAAGCTCGCATAAGATTAACTTCAACTTACTAAACATCAATTGATAAACCATTCAACCATCTTACTACATCAATTAAACATTATACTTTCCTATTCACCACAAACCACATGGTTAGTAGACAACATGAAAACATAACATTTATGTAACATATCATATACATAGAAATGAATTCCATAATTCTCTCTTCCATCACATGATAAATTCTCATCCTTTATATTTCATATATACATATTCATCTTTCCTTTTTATATGAACATTAGCAAAAATAAGTTTTTATACGTGTCTTTCCATTAACCTTTACTTACCCGTTGAAGCACATAGAATAATATCGGATATTCGAGAATGCTCACACATAGTGTGTCTTTTCATGTAACCATAACCTTTTCAATAATGTTCACATGAGCAGTGAAATGGGTCTACTCATACGAGCTGTGGGTCAGAATGTTAACTACACGGTAATGATCGCATGAGCTGTGGAGAATCCATAACAAATGTAGAACCTCAGCCATGGGTAGGACATTCAAGACTAACACTCGAAACCGTATAATCCCTAATGACATGTCTTTTTTATCTTAAGAATTCCTAAGGTTTAAACGGAACACTTTTACAATTCAATCCTTTAATTTCTTCCATTTACCTCATTTAAATTATATACATCCATACAACTCACATTTTTCCCAATTATCTACCAATTGAATAAACATTACTATCCAATCCAAATAATTAATTAACATGTATATATAATCATTAGTAATTAAACAAAGTATAACATTAACTAATCATTGATTCAAATTTAAAATTAACCATTTTACCACTATACGAACTTACCTCGACTAAAATGATTGTAAAAACTGAATCGAGAACTAATCCGAGACTTTTGTTTTTCCACGATTCAAATCTAGTTGTTGCTTATCTTGATCTGAATAAAAATTTCATTCAATTAAATCATACTAATAGCTTAATATCATAAATTCTAGCTTATAACCTATTTCATTATGAAATTACAAAATTACCCCTAATGTTTTAAACTTTATACAATTTAGTCTTTAATCCCAAACTTACAATTCAACCATTTTTAATTGAAAACTATGTCACTATTTTTCCATAGACTTATGTCAACCAACATTTTCTTCATTTCACACAAAATACATAGAATTTATTATTTTCAAAAATAAATCATTAAACCCTAAATTCACTAAAATCATTTAACAAAACAAATCCATTTAACAATCAAATTTAATTATCTATCAATTAACTCCACAAGAGCATCAAATTCATTCATGGCAAGTCCCTCAACCTTTAACAATTCTATAAACTAACCCCCGACCTAACTAGACTAAGTTAAAATGAGTTCAAAAACATAAAAATCACTAAAAATAAGGTTCAAAATCTTATCATGCATTAAAATATCTTAACTGAAGCTTTTCCCCTTCTTTAACAATGGTGAACGATTTTTAGGGCAAAGAAATTGATGAAGATGATTTTTAATTCATCTTTGTTTTATAAATTTTAACTTATTTTATTTAATTACTAAACTAGCCTTTAAAATCTAATAAAATTTCACTAAAACCTTATCATAACTATCCACTAACTTGAAATATGGTTATATTACCAAATGAGCCCTTTAATTTATAATTCTATGGCCATTTACTCCATTTAATTAATAGAAACCATATTTTTGCATCTTTCACGGTTTAGTCCTTTTTATCTATTTAACCATTTAAACTTTAAAATTTCATAACAAAAGTTTAATACGACCTTAAAATAACCCTATAGACATTAAATAAATATTAAAAATTTACTCACTCATCAGAATCGTGGTCCCAAAACCACTGTTTCTAACACCACTCAAAATAGGTTGTTACAACTCTCCCCCTAAAGGAATTTTTGTCCCCAAAAATCTTACTAGAAAATAGGTTTGGGTATTGAACTTTCATAGCTTCTTCCGGTTCCCAAGTATCTTCCTCGACTCCATGACGATGCCAGAGAACTTTAACTAAAGCTATGCTTTTATTTATCAAGTATTTGACTTCCCGAGACAGAATTCTAGCCTGGTCCTCACTATACAATATATCAGGCTGAATTTCTATGTCGATTGGTAATATTACATGTGAAGGATTAGACTGGTACAGTCATAACATCGAAAAATGAAATACATTGTGAATTCTCTCTAATTCAAATGGTAAGGCTAAGCAATAAGCTGACAGCCCGATAAATCTTGGACTAAGCGTCCCTTTTTGGCCAAAACAGAGAACATTCGTCCAGGAGAATACTTTTAAGAACACTCTGTCACCGATTTGAAAATCAATGTTTTTTCTTTTCAATTTCACATATGATTTCTGACGGTCAAAAGCACATTTCAAACTATCTCATATCACCTTGACCTTTTCTTTAGTTTCTCGGATCAAATTAGTACCGAATAGCTTTTTCTCACTCAACGCAGTCCAATACAATGGAGTTCTACACTTTCGACCATTTAAACTTCATATGACGCCATTTGAATTCTCGACTGGTAACTGTTGTTATATGCAAACTCAACCAACAGAACGAATTTTTCCTAGCTAACTTTAAAATCTAAAATGCAACAATAGAGCGTATCTTCAAGTATTTGTATCACTCGTTCAGATTGACTGTCGGTCTATGGATGGAACACAATACTAAAATGTAATCTGGTGTCTAATGCTTCGTGCAATTTACTCTAAAATCAAGAAGTAAATCATGGATCTCGATCGAAAATAATAGATAATGGCACTCCGTGAAGTTTGACATATAACTCTGCCAACCTCTCAAGTGAATAATCTGTACGTATAGGTATAAAATGTGCAGATTTAGTTAAGTGAATGACAATAACCCAGATGACATTTTTCTTTTGTGAAGACAATGGTAACCCTGACACAAAGTCTATAGTAACCTATTCCCACTTTCATTCTGGAATCATAACAGGTTGTAGCAATCTAGAAGGTACCTGATGCTCGACTTTAACTTGCTGGCAAACTAAACATTTTAATACAAATTAAAAAATCTCACGTTTCATACCTGGCCACCAGTATATTTGTTCCAAATCATTGTACATTTTATTACTACTAGGATGAATCGAGTAACTATTACTGTGAGCTTCCTGTAAAATCTTCTATTTAATTTCAGAATTTCTTGAAACAAAAATTCTGTTTCGAAAGTATAAACTATCATCAGAACCAAGATGGAATTCTGAATCAGATGCATTCTCAATTTGTTCCCATTTAGAAATAAAATCGGGGTCATTTTTCTGACCTTCATAAAATTGTTGTAAAAATGTCGGTGTAGCATTTAATTAAGCTAAAATGGAACCATCATCAATCTTTGCAATTGAGTATTCAAAGCTCACAAAGCAAACAAAGATTTTCGACTTAAAGCATCAACAATAATATTAGTTTTACCGAGGTGATAATAAATGATTAGATCATAGTCTTTTAGCAATTCCAAACACCTACGCTGTCGTAAATTTAATTCTTTTGGTGACATCAAGTATTTCAGAGTTTTGTGATCTGTGAAGATGTGACATTTTCTATGACACCTCAAACCCGACCGGGACGAACCAACTCGAATTCGAAGCGTTACATTAGGAACCTAAGTGACTCTCCGGCTGACCACCCAAGACACACCTCAACCTTATAACACCTCAGTCTTATCTGATTATTAGTTATTTATTAATGCAGAAGCAAATTATGAGCCAATTTTAATCTTTTCCAAGGTTATTTAATCTAAGGGCATTTTCGTCATTTTACTACCTATTGTAAAACTAACCCAATTTTAGATTTAAAAATTTAATGGCCTTCTATTAGTCAAAATTATGCAAGCCTAAAAATTTTAGCTTAAATTAAGGTTGTTTGCTATATATGATTCAATTTTTACTATTAGGGACTAAATTATAATATATACCAACCATCAGGACCCATTCCAATTTACAAATTAAGTGTGTTTCTTTTGAATTACGAGTCTAATCCTAAATTATTACCAAGTTTCCTTATCATCTAGGGCTCTAATTAAACTAATCAATTTTTAGGATTAAATTTTAACTTAAACAAATTAGAACTCCAATTTAAAAAGAAAAAATTCAAACCCCCAAGAACACAAACGGCCGTGTCTCCCAGGCCGTGTGTCATTAAATGCCCGACGTGAAAAAATTTTTGGTAGATTGCACACGCCCGTGTGGGAATCTCACACGTCCATGTGTGATAGCTCTAGTTTTCACATTCCAATGTCAATTACCCACATGCCCGTGTGCAACCCCTCAAACGCTTGTGTGTATAGGCACACGCCCATGTGAAAACCACTACTCCTATTTTTGCGAAAAACTCTTTTTTAAACTCAATTTTACATATTTTAATAACTAATTAAACCCGATATAACTACGATTAAGTAACATATATATACAAACACCCTCAATTGAACTTATGGACATCAATTAAGCCTTAATTAAATAGAATTAGGCAATCAATTTCATGCATAACTAACACCGAATAAATAAAATAAGTGGCGTACCTTAGTCGCTAGTCAACCACTCCATGGAAGCTTCAATTAATCAATCGTTAGTAAAAATTTCATACTTCATTCACACACCGTGTTATCAATCACCGTGTTATCAAGCAACAAAACACTGTAAATCATTCAATAATTAAACTCAAACATGCCTTAAAGTAATTATAAAAGCATCCAAAATAGATGTCCAAAGTCCAAAGTCCAAAGTTCAATTAAAACCAAAATCAACTAATTCCCGGGAGTTCAACTATGCCCGACTACAGCCTCTAAAATGTGTAATAAAGTCTCTACCAAGCCTAGATCTCTTAGAACTCTCTTACTCGGCTCCTTAGATCCTCAATCCCGATGATTATCTACAAAAATGTGAGGGTGTGAGCTTTTAAAAGCTCAATGAATGTTAATAAAAATGACAAGTAAATTAACATCCAATTCATGTTTAATTCACAACCAATCAATCACCAATTATCAGCCAAAATAGTGAAACATGCCAATTAAATTTTCCATAAGCATTTTCAATACCAAAAATCGTCTATTCATGGAATTCAATCATCAATTGATATAGCAACAATCACACATAAATGTATTGGCATTCATTTCTCATGGCTTAATCAGGTGATCATACATCGGATAAACGGATATCTGAACTCCCAAAAATATCAAATATAGTCCACCAAGTAGAGCGGGCCGAAGCACGCACTCCATTATAGGCTTCAAATAACCCATTGAGTGGAGAATCATACTCAACACTCATTTATCTACTCCAAACAAATCAGTCCACCTAGAGTCATATGCTCACAATGTCACAAATAAATGTATATATCCACAAATCCTATGGCATGCCAACTATATCCAATGGATCCACCATGCATGTTGCTAATATATTCACTCATACATAGCATATAAATCAGTCATTATTTTGCTCAATTTATTGTGAAAAAATGATTATGTATAACTTGTAACATAGCCATTCAACATCCAATTAAATCAAGCAACTCTTTCATCAATTTCCCATACTCAGTTACCAATTGTAACACCAACATATCATGATAAAAAAATTTAGTACACATGTTTAAAATCATCCTTAAAATTAATCTAATTAAATAGCACGACACCACCCAAAAACTCACTTACCATTTTTTTCAATACAAATTCAATTTTTGCACATTTAATACCAATCTTTCAAAATTCACCATTCATCCATAATTAATTAATTTTAATCAATTGATTTTAATCATTAATTAAGGTACTAATTAAACATAATTGAGGGTCAATTTACCAAATCGCCCTTAGAAACATTCACCACACAATTTTATTCTATCACAACAAGTGATCAACTAAGCAATTCCAAGCTTCAATTCCGGTTATCTTGGTCCTCTTCAAGATTTAGAACTTCAACAGAGGTAAAGTAGACATTACCACTTTTCCAATGCTATAATAAACACAAATTTTGATTAATTATACTAATAGAAATTCTCTCACAAAGATACTTTATCGAATTTGTAACATCAAGTCGCTAACTCGATTCCTCACAAAATCGATCTCTCCGGCCCTACTAATCACTTCCAAACATCAATACTAAACCAAATGCACATAAACTAAGCACCAAAAATTAATTTCACAAAAATTTGATAAATCGATTCATGAAGATGATGAAATTCAAATTTCTTCAAATTACCCCATAAATCATATTTAATCTTGATAATTAAGATGAAAACCTTTTAATAGATCCATTTTGAGTTGGAACATCTATTGATTTGTGGATTTCCTCTGAAAATTCAAGATCCACCATTAAAGCACCTTAAGCTTTTGAAGAAGATGACATTGATAAAAAAAATCCTTTAATTGACTCTCTAATCATGTAAAAATGTTTCTAATCTTCATAAAAACAAGTTTAGGATTGAAGATTACCTTTGATTCACTTTAAATTCGTTGATTGAAAATCTTAACTTAAGAAGCTTGAGAAATTTCAGAATGTTTTTAGCTGCTTTTGAGAATAATTTGGGGTGAATTAAGAGAGTATTTTGAGAAGGAAATTAGTTGGATCTATTCTCTAATGATATATCTTTAAAACCATGCAAAGAAAACGAAATTTATAGCTCTCTAATCTAATGTAAATGGTGTGAAAAGTAGCATTGATGCATTGTGTTTAAAACTGAAACAACTCACCAGAATTTAAAGATTGGAGAATTTGCCTAATGACCACTCTTACATTTCCCTTACTTCACCAATTGATCCTTTCCCTCCAAAATTCTGAATTTTAAGGTTTATTTACCAAATAAATACTCTAAAATTTTCCTTATTTTACAAATAAACCCAATTTAATTAATATTTAAATTTAACTCTAATTAACCCCCAATAAAAATTATTTTAAAATTCTTTTTCGACCCAATTTAATTATTTTCACTTATAATTATTTAATCACTTTAAAATTAATTTTCCAAAAATATTTTTATTTTTTCGGATTATTGTTTAATCGATTTTAGATGAAATTAACCTCCTATATTAAATTCAAAATTACTCACACTCGGAACCTGAAAAATATACCTAGAACTACTAGACCCGATTTAGGGATATTACATTTTTCTCCATATAAATAATGTCGCCAAATTTTTAAAGTAAACACAATAGCCACAAGCTCCAAATCACGTGTCAAGTAGTTTTTCTCATGCGATTTTAACTGACATGAAGCATAAGCTAAAACCTTGCCTTCCAGCATCAAAACGCAACCCAAACCATTAACTGAAGCATCATTATAAATCACAAATTCTTTACCGAACTATTGCTAGATCAACAAAGGGGATTCAATTAACATCGCTTTTAATTGATTAAAACTTTGCTGACATTTATCAGACCAAATAAATTTTGCATCTTTCTAGAGTAGTTTCATTAATGATGTAGCAATCATCGAAAACCTTTTAACAAATCATCGATAATACTCAGCTAAACCCAAAAAAATAATGATCTCAGTGATATTTTTCGGAGGCATCCAATCCAAAATAACATATATTTTACTCGAATCCACTCTAATGCTGTTAGCCGATACGACGTGACCCAAAAATCCAACTTTTTGCAACCAGAACTCACATTTATTGAATTTCGTATATAATTGTTTCTCACGCAAAGTCTGTAATACTATTCTCAAATGCTAGGCATGCTCAACTTCGTCTTGGGAATAAATCAAAATATCATCAATGAAAAAAACAACAAATCTATCTAAATATGCTCGAAATATTTTGTTCATTAAATCCATAGACACAGTAAGTGCATTTACTAAACCAAATGGCGTAACTAAAAATTCATAATGTTCGTACCTGATCCTAAAAGCAGTTTTTAGCATATCAGAATCTTTAACCCATAGTTGATAATATCCAAAACGGAGATCGATCTTAGAAAATACGATCGCACCTTTTAGTTGATCAAACAAACCATCAACATTAAGTAATGAATATTTTTTTTTGATTGTGACCTTATTAGGTTGTCGATAGTAAATACACAGCCACATAGATCCTTCTTTCTTCTTAACATGTAGTACAGGTGCACCCCAGGTAGAAAAACTAGGCCAAACAAATCCTCTGTCTGTCAACTCCTGTAACTGTGCTTTCAACTCTTTTAATCTAGTAGATTCCATTCTATACGGACCAATCGATATCGAAGTTTCGGTACTAACTCAATAACAAACTCAACCTCTCTGACTGGCGGTAACTCTTCTAAAAACACATTCGAAAATTCACAAACAATCGAAACTAATTCCAATTTGTTTTCTGAAGCTCTAGTATCTAATATATAACCTAAATACGCCTCACAACATTTTCGGACACATTTCTAAGCTGACAAAGCTGAAATAATATTGGTTGTACTATCACCTCTATTTGATTCAACCTTGACTATCTTAATGTTTTGACATTTCAACAAATTTGCTTTTGTCTACAATTTAGAATAGCATCGTGCAAAATCAACCAATCCATGCCGAGTATCACATCAAGCTCATCAAAGGGTAAGAACATCAAATCAGCTGGAAAGTTGTTATCCCAAATTTTTAGAGGACAATTTCTACAAACTTTATCGACTAACACATACTGGCCTAATGAATTAGTTACTTTGACCACAAATTCAGTTGACTCAACAAGTATTTTCTTATCTGATACTAATGTTGTGCATATATATGAGTGCGTTGACCCCGAGTTAATCAAAGCATAAATATTAACATCAAAAATATAAAATGTACCGGTAATCACATCAGGTGCTGAAGCCTCTTCACGAGCTCTAATTGCATACACCTTACTGGTGCCTGAGCCTCAGATCAGACTATAGAACCTTTTGTTCTACGTCGACTATTCCCCTCATTACCACTGTTTCTAGATGGTCTCCCTCTCGAAGGCATGTTACCCAACAGTGTATTTTGCGCTTTAAAAAATGTTTGTATGAACCGCATTTAAAAAATGCTCTATATTTCAATAGACAATCTCTGAAATGCCATCTATTACATTGTTGCCACTTAGGCTTGTTATTACGAACACTCCCCACACTCGCTATAGAGGTAGCCTGGGTCTTAAAATAACTTGCTTTCCTATATCTCTCCCAGAAAATCAAGATGGTGCTGACATACAACTGTAAAATTCTTTCGATTTCTTTGCTGGAGAAGAAAATGATTTTCTTATCGGTCATTTACCCGTGTCTCAAGTTTTGGAATATGCTTTTCTTTTTGCTTTACTAAGTTCTTCGGCCTTATGTGCTCGATCCATGAAAACCATAAATTCTTTCATCTCAAGCATCCCGACAAGAAATTTGATATCTTCATTCAAACCATCTTCAATCCAGGTATACATGACAACTTTAGTTGAAATACACTCCCAAGCATATTTGCTGATATGTAGAAATTCTCTTTCATATTCAGTTACAAATCTACGACCTTGCTTCAATTCCAGAAATTATTTCCTCTTCTTATCATGATACCTCTGACTGATTTATTTCTTTTTGAATTATGTTTGAAAGAAATCCCAATTTACACGATCTTTTAGTACCACTACTACGTTGACTCTTTTAACAGAGATATCACACATTTTAAACAATCAGCAGAAGAATAAGATAGTTCATTAAAAACTCTAATGGTATTCTCTAACCATATCTTAGCTTTTTCTGGATCATCTTCAGCTATGCCACGAAACTCTTCTGCCCTATATTTACAAATTTTATCAACTGGAGTCTTATTCATACATACCTACTCCGAACATTATGGAATAGGGGGAACTGGTTGAGGTACTAGAGGGGGTGGAGGTCGTTGAGCCATTGGGTACATTCAAAAAAATTCAGTAAACCATTTAGACATCATATGGAAGAAGGCTTCTTTCACCTCATTTCCTTAGCCTTTAAAAATGGGCCCACTGCTAGCTATTCCTTGAACGGAGGCTTGTGCATTACTTTCGAATTCATCGGAGTCAGCTTAGTTGGATGACATCTTTTATCAATATGAAAACATAATTCAATTTAAGTCAGGAGATATCACACTATCACAGGTTATAAAATGACATGTATTCTATACTCTATACATGCAACGTTCAATCTGAGAACTGACTAAAATGTAACTCTGATACCACTAGATGTAAAACCCTAACCCATCTCCATCATTAGAATAAGGTTATAAGCATTGTTGAACAAAACAAAACATTTATCTTCAAAACAAATCAATAAATCAATTTAATATCAATTTATAACAAATCATCACAAACATAGCAATCATACACAACTAGGCCTTAAATCGAGCCTTCGGGGCCCTAAAAATTAATTTGAAAGTAATCGAGGATCAATTTGAAACAAATCAAAAAATTTTGAGAAATAAGAAAAATTGGGAAATAGGGGTTACATGGTCGTGTGGCCAGGCCATGTGACATAGACCAGACCATGTGGACATTTGAAATAGGGACACACGGCCATGTCCCATCCCGTGTCTCTACACGTGTGTATATTTGAAATTGGGCCATACGATCATGTCGCAAGTCGTGTGCTAGATCTTGTGACAAACTGTTTTGACAAACTACGTAAGTAATTAATGCTTAGTAAGCTTACATAAGGTTAACTTCAACTTACCAAACATCAATTCAACCATGCTCATTACATCATTTAAACATTATACTTTCCAATTCACCATAAACCACATGGTTAGTAGACAACATGAAAACATAACATCTATGTAACATAGCATATACTAAGAAATGAATTCCTAAATTCACTATTCCATCACATGATAAATTCTCATCCTTTACATTTCATATATACATATTCATCTTTATTTTTTATATGAACATTAGCAACAATAAGTTTTTATATGTCTCTTTCCATTCACCTTTACTTACCCGCTGAACCACATGGAATAACATCAGATACTCAGGAATGTTCACACATAGTGTGTCTTTTCATGTAACCATAACCTTTTAAATATTACTCACACAAGCTATGAAATGGGACTGCTCACGCGAGATGTGGGTCGAAATGTTAACTACATGATGCTACTCATATGAACTATGGAGAATCCGCAACTAATGCAGGACCTCAGCCATCGGTAGGACATGCAGGACCATCACTCGAAATCGTATAATCCCTAATAACATATCATTTTTATTCTAAGAATTCTTAAGGTTCAAATGGGACACTTTTATAATTCAATCCTTTAACTTCTTCGATCTACCTCATTTAAATTATATACATCCATACAACTCACATTCTTCCCAGTTATCTATCAATTGAATAAACATTACTATTTAATCCAAATAAATAATTAACTTGTATATATATATTCATTAATATTTAAACAAAATATAACATTAACTAATCACTGATTCAAATTAAGAATTAACCATTTTACCACTATACGAACTAACCTCGACTAAAACAATCGTAAAAACTGAATCAAGAACTAATCCGAGACTTTTGGTTTTCCACGATTTAAATCCAGTTGTTCCTTATCTTGCTCTAAATAAAAATTTCATTCAATTAAATCATATCACTAGCTTAGTATCATACATTCTAGCTTATAACATATTTCATTACAAAATTACAAAATTACCCCTAATGTTTTAACCTTTATACATTTTAGTCCTTAATCCCAAAACTTACAATTCAACCATTTTTAATTGAAAACTATGTTAGCCGATTCTTCCCTAGACTTATATCAACCCATATTTTGCTTAATTTCAAACAAAATACATAGAATTTATTATTTTCAAAAATAAATCCTTAAACCCTAAAATCACTTAACAAAACATGTCCATTTAACAATCAAATTTAATTATCTCTCACTTAACTCTACAAACACATCAAATTCATTCATGGTAAGTCCCACAACCTTTAACAATTCTAGAAATTAACCCCTGGGCTAACTAGACTAAGCTAAAACGGGCTTAAAAACATAAAAATAACTAAAAATTTGGTTCAAAATCTTACCATGCATTAAAATTTCTTGACTGAAGCTTCCCCCATTCTTTAAGAATGGTGAATGGTTTTTAGGGCAAAGAAATTGATGAAGATGATGTTTAATTCATCTTTGTTTTATAAATTTTAACTTATTTTATTTAATTACAAAATTAACCATTAAAATCTAATAAAATTTCACCAAAACCTTATCATAACTATCCACTAACTTGAAATATGGTAATATTACCAATGAAGTCCTTTAATTTATAATTCTAAGACCATTTACTCCATTTAATTAATAAAACCATCTTTTACATCTTTCAAGATTTAGTCATTTTACATATTTAACCATTGAAACTTCAAAATTTCTTAACGAAAATTTAATATGACCTTAAAATAACCCTATAGACATTAAATAAATATTAAAATATTTACTTCTCATCAAAATCATGGTCCCGAAACAACTTTTTTTGACACCACTGAAAATGGGTTGTTACATATAGATTCTCTTTTCTACCATAAATTTATATGATAGTCCTTTTGCCTACCACCCTCGTGACCTTTTGGTTATGTATTCCTTGGCAATCATTCCAAATTGGACTAGTCCTTAGAAGACTCCCTTTCCTTACCATATTCTTCAAAGACTTACTGTCATTCCATTGGTAAGATTAACTAATGAGAACCTACACCACTATGGCTGACTTAATCTCATTTCCTCAAGCACTTGGGCTAAACAGTTGGTTGGATTACTCACTTGTAATTTTCCATATTTGTGGTTCCTTACTTTTAAGGTGTAGCAAGCCCGTCTGCATTAGACCATTTTAGCCTACAGTATCCAACAGATTGTTACTTGAGCTAACACTTGAGTTTACCCTTTCTCTTATAAGATGGTTCCTTGCTGGAATAACTCTATGACGAGTGTACCCGCAGTATTTTCCCTTCAAAGAGGAATAGTCTTGATTGACAAAATTATCACTTGGTTAATTCCCTAACAGTACAGCTTTACATATAGACATTCTGTAGTATATATGTTTGTGCCTCCCCATATAACTATGGTTTCATCAAGCCTTATAGTGAGAGTAGACCTCTTGTTAACCTTCCAAGGTCTTCCTCTGACGTACAGACTTTCTTTGAGCACTTCCTAGCGGTTCTTAATGGCGGATCCTTATATGCAATCCAAAGGTAAATCCTCTTTCATTTTCCCCAATAAAAGGCATTCTACGCATGTCATTTCCATAACCGATTCTAGCCGGTTTACCACCCTACGCCTAACCAGCTTCCTTGTTTACCGCTTTGGTAAAATTTTCCCAATTCTATTACTTTTGCTCTCCTTTTGCGGCTTCCACCAATCCGTTGAGAAAGATTAATTTTAATGTGAGTTGAAGATTTTACTAGAGGACAAGCAAATGTTTAAGCAGATGGATATTTGATAAGTTATAAAAGTAACATATTTTAATCTTATTCTTGATGCGTTTTTGGATGATTAATTAGGCAAATTAGTGAATTTGATGATTTTAATCTTTTAAATTCATGTTTCTATAATTAGGAGAACATTTGAGAGTGAAAGGAGAAAAAATGAGTCAAAATTGGACAAATAAAGCTATTTTTAGGAGCCACAAGGCCTGGACACACGCCCATGTGCCAGTCAGTGTCGATATCGCACCCTACTTCCTAAATACCTAAAAAAAACCCAATTTCTAGGCTTTCTAAGCATTCTAAAGTCAATAAATACCAATTAAAAGAAGACAAAACGGAGCAATTAGAGAAGAACACCATCGAAATCAACTCAGAAACGAATCTCCAACAAGATCGAAGATCTCCTTTTAATTTCTTTCGAAGTTTTATTGAGTTTCTTTATGTCTTGTGGTTATTATAACTTTGAGATGTTTTTATTCAGGATTATGAACTAATTCCCTAGATACCTAGGGAGGATAAAACATATGATGAATTCTTTTATTTAATTAATGTTTTATGCAATAAATACTTGATTCTTGTTCTTAATTATGTATGTTTATTTCTTGTTTTAATATTTCGGGATATTAGTTCATGTTTAATGTGCTTATTTAAGTGGAGAAAAAGTATCTGTTTAAGAGTAGATCTAGCATAATTCAGTGGAGTTGCATGCAATCCTAGAAATAGGATGACATAAGTCTACCAGATTAGAGTTAAATCTAATAAGGGAATCCATAAATTGAGTTAATGTGACTATAGGGGTTTTAATTAGAAAGAGATTTCAATTAATCAACCTAAAGTCAGTTGTTTTTACTCTCGAAAGAGATATTAACATAATTTAAGGATTTCTACGGATCAAGACACAAGTGAATAAATCATTTAACTCAGATTCATAATAATAGGTGAATGCTAGGTGGATTCTTTCTTAGGTATCGTCTATCTTATTGGTTAATATTCAATTATTTCCTTTATTCATTCTCTGTTGCATTCTTAGTTAGATTAGTTTAGTATATTTAGATTAAAACACATCATTCCAAATTGTCAGCTAAATAATAGAGAAACGGTAATTATTAATAGTTTTAGTCCTCGTGGATACGATATTCTCTATTCACCATAGCTATACTCTTGTTCGATAATTACACTTGCTTTTTTTGTATTTATAGTTTGTTTAGTGACCATAAAGTTTTTGGTGCCGTTGTCGGGGACTAAAATATTAGGAACACTTGATTTTTATTAATTTAGCCATTTTTTATTTTTTATTATTTTGTTTTTAGTTTAATTTTTACATTCTAATTTTTCTTCTATTTGCTTCTGGCAGGTTCCTTTAGTTTATGATTAGAAGAAACTCGTCGGGACCATTATTATTTGATAGTGAAATTGAAAGTACAACTCCTGGAAACCGTACAAAAGCAAGGCAGAATCGATAGAATATAGTAGATGAACAAGAGGACATTATTATTACTGAGGAGATGGGTGATAATTAGAATAATCAGCTACCTCCTGCAGTTGTTGCAAATCCCGTATATCCAGATCATGTTCCTCATACTATGTACGATTATGACAAGCCTGCTTTAACTAGGGCTGAATCTAGTATTCTGGGACCCACCATTGCTGCAAATAATTTTGAAATGAAGCCGAACACTATTCAGATGATACAACAGTTTGTTCAGTTCGATGGTTTGCAAGAAGAAGATCCAAATACTCATTTGGTTAATTTCTTCGAAATCTACGGCACTTTCAACGTCAATGGTGCCACTGGCAACGCCATTCATTTACTGTTATTCCCTTTCTCGTTGAGGAACAAAGCTAAACAGTAGTTAAACTCTTTACCACGGGGTTCCATCATTAGATGGGCTCAAATGACAGAAAATTTCCTTCTAAAGTACTCCCACTGGCTACGACAACCAAGTTGAGGAATGATATCTCCTCTTTTATGCAGATCGATTTAGAGATTTTATATGAAGCGTGGGAGGGGTACAAGGATTTATTGAGAAGGTGCCCTCACCATGGGTTACCTTTATGGTTACAAGTTCAAACCTTCTACAACAGTTTGAATCCCTCAACAAGGCAGTTAATTGATGCAGTAGCCGGTGGAACACTTAACAATAAAACACCCGAAGTGACTTATGAGTTTATAAAAGAGATGGTACTTAATAATTATCAGCGGCAAGTCATAAGGACAAAGCCAATGAAACAAGCCAGTGTTTTTAATATTGATGCAGGTACCATGTTATCGAATCAAGTAGAACTTTTAATTAAAAAATTGATGGTTTATACGTTTCTACGCAGGTACATCCAATGATGCAATGCGATACAAATGGAGGTGGAATGAACAATCCAAAATGTTTACCCTTCGCTCCTAGCATAGAGAACGAACAAATCAATTATATAGGTAATAATTCTAGGCTTCAAAATAACCCTTATAGTAATAACTATAATGCAAGTTGGAGGAACCATGCAATTTCTCTTGGGGTGGTCAAGGAAATCAAAGAGCACAACCTCATCCAGGCTTCCAACAATAATCTTACCAGCAAGAGAAAAAGCTGAACCTTGAGGAGATGTTGACGAAGTTCATTTCGGTGTTAGAAACCTGCTTTCAAAACACTAAAGCAGCACTCAAAAATGAACAAGCATTGATTCAAGGGCTCGAGAACCAAATAGGTCTACTTGCTAAACTAATCTCAAAAAGACCATAAGGTGGTTTGCCTAGCAATATCGAAACTAACCCAAAGGAGCAGCTTCATGGAATTACTATTCGAGATGAAGAAGGGTTAGTTGAATCTGAACAAAAATCGAGGTAAGAAATTATGGTGAATAACGATAAGATTGAGGTAAGCCAGAAAGAGGAAAATTCAGTTTCCAAAGAATATAAACCTCGAGCTCCATATCCTAACGCGATGAAGAGAGATCACACGAATGAACAATTTAGTAAATATCTTAAACTCCTAAAAAATTACATATTAACTTACCATTTGTTGAAGCTCTTTCGCAGATGCCTAATTATGTCAAATTTTTAAAGAAGCTGTTGGAAAACAAAAGAAAGTTAGACAATTCATCAATTATGGAACTTAATGCAGTTTGCTCGGTCATCTTACAAAATAAACTACCTAACAAACTGAAAGATCCAGAAAGTTTTACTATTCCTAATTTAATTGGTAGTTTAAATATTGATAATGCTTTGGCTGATTTAGGGGCTAGTATTAATGTCATTTCTTACAAAATGTTTAAACAACTAGGTCTTGGGAAACCCAAACAAACTATGATGAGTATTCAATTAGCAGATAGAACCATTAGATATCCTAGGGGTGTTATTGAAGATGTGCTTGTTAAAATCGATAAATTCATATTCCTCGTTGACTTTGTTGTGTTAGACATGGATGAGGTTAGTGAAGTACCTTTAATTTTAGGGTTACCCTTTTTAGCAACTACTAGAACTATAATTGATGTTGGTACGAATAAACTTGTACTTCGTGTAGGTGATGAAACGATTACTCTCCAAGCTCATGATTCTGTGAGAACAACTAGTGATAGAGATGATTTTAAGTCTTCTATTAATGTGAGCAACCATATGGCTCAGCTTTCTCTGTAGGAAACCCCTCAGGAAAACACAATAGAGCCACGTTTCAGTCAATGCGACAGAAATAGAACAACTTCTGAAGAACGAATGTTACAAATCGATGAACTTGATGAATGACAGGCACATGTCATGGAGAAACTGAGAAAACACGATGAAGAGCCAAAGCGACACCATGATGATTATGTGGATGGAACGAACTAATTTAAGGTTGGTGACAAAGTACAACTGGACACATGGGCGTGTCTGAGGCTTTGTTAAGACTGGATTGGTATTTTTAATCGTATACGGGTCGGAGGAGTCACACACGATAGTGTCACCCTTTTAAAGCAAGCCCTAATTTTTATTTTTCTAGCTTGTCTTCTTCCTCCCCTTTTCAATCTAACCGCCGCTCCACTCTTCATCATCGACCAACCCCTACGCCCTTCGACCATCGACACATGACCTTTCCCTTTCCTACCCTGCACCACCATACAACTCCCCCTTCTTCCCACGAGACTAGCTCCTCCTTTCTCCTTCTTTCTTCCCCATCGTGTCAACCCCATATCATCAAGCCCTCACCCCTCTCGTTGCACCTTTATCGCACAAACTCCACGCCCTAACCCCTTTTTCCCTTCTTTTCCCCTTTCCTACCCTACACGGCCCCTCACTCCCTCTCAGCCCCCAACCGTACACACCACCCTCACCGCCTACTCTCCTATCAACAACCCAACCCCAACCCCCTCCTTCCGTACACGCTAGCCTCATCGACCATTTTCACACCCCCAGCCTAGTCTATCCCTCACATCGACCACCAAACCATCAACACCCACCCCACCGTGACCACTACCGTTTCCACTATCGGTTTCCCTGATTTATTATTTTATTTCATTTATATTCAGACTTTTTTTATTTTGCCTTTCTTTTATTTTTTTATTAGTTATTTTTCATATTATTTTTCTTCTTATTATTTTATCTCTTTGTTGTTATTTTCTTTCGTTTAGTTATTATATTGTTTCTTATTTTTCTTCTTAATATAGTTACCAGTTGTGGCATGATTAGGTACTGGCATATACTATTTTCGGAATAAAGTATCTATCTAGGCCACTCAGATGTTTCCGTTCGTCATGAGAGCACCATAGTAAGGTATTTGAATTTGCATGTTGATTTCTTGGCCCCTCTGTTTGCGTATTTGGTGATGCCTTATTTGTTGTTTCTCTAATATTGATTTTTTTAATTTCTGGCACACCATGACAAACAATCGCAGTAAATCTAAGGTCGTCGTTCCAGCTTCGAAAAAGTGAAAGACTCTGGGTGCAACCTCTTTCTCGAGTGCTTTTGCCGAGGCTTGCCATCCATACATCCACTTTTCATAGGATCCCCAAGAGGACTTATATCAGCTTCGTCGACTGAGGGCATTCGGCTTAGGCTGCTCTATTGATTGGGCCACTTTGGAGCAAGTCCAATTAGCAGATAGCGTGCACACCATCATTGCCACAACTCCTTGAGACCGATTTTTCTCTATCATCGAGCCCACATACATGGAGTTGACTTTGGAGTTTTGTTCTACATTTATCCTTCAGTAGGTGATGATGACCCATAATGAGCTCGGCATTATCACTTTCAGACTCGGTGGTACGACATTACATATGAGTGTCCTAGAGTTCAGAGCAGCATTGGGACTCTACAACGTCAAGTTCATAGTGCCGAGAGCTTTCTCCGATTATACTGGCACATCCACTACTCGCATTCTCTTTGTTGGGTAGTCCTCAAGGTGGGTACGACACTTTATGATGTGAGTCACTCGAAGGCGACTTATGGTATATTCATGCCATCTTGGCTTACACATTAACCGGTAGGAGAGAGAGCACCGTAGTCGTCAGTACAACCGACGTATATTTCCTTTGGAGCATGGCCACGGAGCGTATTTTCAATTTAACTTACTTTGTTGCTCTCGCCTTTCACCATCAGACAGAGCACAGCAGGAAGGGTCATATCTGTTTAGGGCCTCATGTGACTCGACTTGCATGCCACTTCGATCTCCTTGACACACCGAAGCAGTCCTCCTCGCTTACACTAGTCGGCCAGATGTCCCCGCAAGGATTATTGAGCATCACCCATATGAGGATGATTGAGTGACTTTATGGAGTGGATCCACCTCAGTACCAATTATCTCATTTTGGTCCTCAGGATGAACCCGAGGACTTCACTGACGATGTCCCCTTCTATCACAAGGATCCACCTCATCATCCACCTTCAAGTCACCGTCCTGCTTCTTCTGCTGCTACCTTAGTGAACCTCTCCGAGTGGTTCACTCATATGACTTGACTTGCATGCCACTTCGATCTCCTCGACACACCGAAGCAGTCCTCCTCGCTTACACTAGTCGGCCAGATGTCCCCGCAAGGATTATTGAGCATGAGCCATATGAGGATGATTGAGCGACTTTATAGAGTGGATCCACCTCAGTACCAATTATCTCATTTTGATCCTCAGGATGAACCCGAGGACTTCACTAACGATGTCCCCTTCTATCACACGGATCCACCTCATCATCCACCTTCAAGTCACCGTCCTGCTTCTTCTGCTGCTACCTTAGCGAACCTCTCCGAGTGGTTCACTTGTTTCGAGTAGCATTGCTTTCAAAGGTTCAATAGTATTGATGTGACATTACAGTAGATTTGTCAGTACCTTCATATATCCTCTTCAGCTCCGGTGACTCATGATACCGATGCCTTTGACGATGAGGATCATTGAATTTATTTGTTTTCCTTTTAGTTTTATTTTTATTTTTAGTTGTTTTATTTTTATGTTCTTAGACTTATTTTGTTTCTTATATTTTAAACTAAATTTTTATTTTTATGGTTGTTTCTAATTGAGTTGTAGCCTTTTTAATCTTCTTCACTATTTGTGTTTATTTTCTTATCAGTTTTCTCGGAATGAAACACTACATTTAGATTTGTCTATAATTTTGCTTTTCACCATTCTAGCGATTTCATCAAATATTTAGGGTAGTTTTAGTTTTCTCCTCTCTTCTAATATTCTACTTATACTATGATTATATCTGTTTGTACATTGAGGACAATGTATATCTTAAGTGTTGGGAGGTTATTTATATAATTATTAGAAAATCCTTGAATTATGTATTGTATTTAAGTATTTTTTATACTTCCATTAGAATGAATTTTTGTCGAGTTGGGATTTTTGTTGATGTGTTTTGGATTAATTTGTAGATATTTGTGTATTGGTTGATTTAAACTTTAAGACATGAGAGAATCAAGCATGATAAGTTATTTTTCAAAAATTAAAAAAAATTAGGTTGTTTCTCTAAATTGAATTTTTATCTTGAAGTTTTGATATTTGCAAGTTTGACATCAAAACCATGATTTTTTGTGAGATTTTGAGCCTTAAGAGCATACGTTTTTCTTTCTCATTTTATTATTGGTTATAAGTGTGTCAATTTGATTTGTTATTCTAGAACTTGCTTCGATTATGCATGTTAAGACCACAATTTTGATTTGATATACTGAGATGATAAAGACACTTAGGTTTTAACTCACTTATCCCATAAAAAGCCTACCTTCATAACTAGCCTTTAGTGAACCCCGTTGAGCCTAACACACTATTTCTTGATTTACCCATTTATGTTATCCCATAACTCATTTTTTGTTCGTTGAGACTTTTTTCTCATTTTATTGACTCCCTTTTTGTTGAGATTTGATTTGGTTGGTTGCTTAACTATGCTCTTTTGTTTGATTTGATGAATTATTTCTAATTTTTCTAGATAAAAAAATTGAAAAAAATTGATTATTATTTAGTTCTATGTTGATTGAGCTTGAACTATTAAATTCATATTTTGAGAAGAAGCTCGTTTTTATTCTTGAATAGTTCTTGATTTATGCTTATTTTTAATTCAGTATTTGTTTATTTTTTCTAGTTTGGTAATTTATCAATTCGATATTGATTATAACCAACTTTTCTAGTCTTTATCCACACCTTTAACCTAAGCCCCGTTACAACCTTTTAATGACCTTTTGATTTGTGTATCATCTCATTTTATAGTGGTGGAGATTTGATTTTCATGCAAGCCTATGGTAATGACATTTCTTGTTCGACTATTGAGTGCATATTATTGAGCGTTAAACACTTTGAGTGCTTGAGTGAATCTTTAGTGAGGATGTCAATTCTTGTTGATTTTGAGAATTTAGTGCTCTTTAAGTTGAATTGCCAATACATGATTATTTTTCAATTATTTTGAGACATTATTGATGGGAATTACAAGTTGAGAAAGATTAATTTTAAAGTGAGTTGAGGATTTTACTTGAGGACAAGCAAACGTTTAAGTGTGGGGATATTTGATAAGTCATAAAAGTAACATATTTTAATCACATTCTTAATGCATTTTTGGATGATTAATTATGAAAATTAGTGAATTTGATGCTCCTAATCATTTAAATTCATGTTTTTATACTTAAGAGCGAAATGAGTAAAAAAGAGCTAAAATCGGACAAATAGAGTTGTTTTCAGGAGCTACACGGTTTTGGAACTTCCATATGGGCTAGACACACGCCAATGTTCCAACCCATGTCGACATCACACCCTGTTTCCCAAATATGCGAAAAAATCCAATTTTTAGCTTTTTAAGCATTCTAAAGTCAATAAAGACCAATTAGAAGAAGACATAAGGGAGCAATCAGAGAAGATCGAAGAAAACACTCGAACAACACCATCAAAATCAACTCGGAAGCGAATCTCCATCAAGATCGAAGATCTCCTTTTAATTTCTTTCGAAGTTTTATTGAGTTTCTTTATGTTTTGCAGTTATTCTAACTTTGAGATGTTTTCATTCAGGATTATGAACTAATTCCCTAGATACCTAGGGAGGATGAAACCTATGATGAATCCTTTTATTTAGTTTCTACTTTACGCGATAAGTACTTGATTCTTGTTCTCAATTATGTATGCTTATTTCTTGTTTTAATATTTATGGTGTTGAAACCACCTTTTTTGAAAAACAAAAAAAAGTTTGTTGTCGACTTTAAAAAATGAAAATTGGAGTCGCCACTGATCTTTTAAAGAGGTGTGATCGAATCACCTTGAAAACGATTTTAGGTCTACGAATTTTGAAAAAAATAGGTTCCGGAGTCGGTTACGCACGAGGAAGGGTCAGTACCCTCGTAACACCCAAAATTGGTACCGAATTGATTGTTTAATGTCTTAGTGTCGAGAATTTGAAAAGATTTTAAAATACGATCCTTCCTTTTTATTAATGTTAATTTTATAAAAGATGCTTGGATAAATCGAGGCGAATGCTAAAAACCTTCTCGTCTCAGAGTAATAAAATGTCATGCCCAATACATTAGGACACGACATTTTTAGTCCTCGAGAATAAGCTTATCTTTTGATTTTCAAAACTCTTGCGGTGAAGTTAAAAAGGGATATTCAATTGCTGTAAGTCAGATGAAAAATTGAAACCCAATACGTTAGGGCACAATTTCTCAAAATTCCTAGCATTGAATACAACCACTATTATTTTTTAAAGATCTTCATTTCGAGAAAACGACATGTCATATCCAATACATTAGGGCACGACGTATCAAATTCCCAAGAATGAATTTTTATGTTTTTAATTAAAGCATATCCTCGATTATTTAGATTCAACGAGGAAAATTGGAACCCAATACGTTAGGGCTCAATCTTTTCGAAGAGCCCAAATGTCGAGTATTGCGTTATTTTTGAAAACTTTTGTATGAAATAACTTTGACATTTGTAATCTTTTGAATAAATAAAAAAACGATTGCATAATAATGTACAACGCGAAATGATAATTTGTGAACTAAAGCATGCATTAATGAATAACAAAGATTCGATATATACTAATAAACAATATCATATACGTAATTAAGAGCAACAATTTTATACCCTACACTATGCATATACTAACATCCATATTAGCAAGCAAAATGAATTAAAAGGTTAATCTTAAAAAAATAACAAGTGAATTAAATAAAATGTAACAAGTTTTAAATAAAAAAAGGTAACATGAAAGAAGGGAAATTATATATTAAAATAATTTTAAAATAATATATATATATATACATGAAAGTTTGAAATAAACCAAAAATATAGTTAAAAAATAATTTGAAATCAATAGTATTTTATGTACATACATATGTATAATAAAAATAATTTAATATAGGTTGTATAAATAAAAATATTAAATAGGATATTATCATATAAATCTTAAAGATGACATATATAAAATGGCTTTTAAAAGTATATTATAAAATAAAATTTATTAAAATATATTATATAAAAATAATTCATCACAAAGTTAAAATAATAATGTATGATAATAATAAAATAAAAGAATTTAAAAATAATAGTGCATAATAAAGTAATATATATATGTAAAAACAATATGTAACCGAAAATGTAACCAAATATAACAATAAAAAAAACAAATAATAATAATAAATTGATATTAAACTAATTAATAAAACAATGGGCTGATTTGGAATTAAAGCATAAATTTAGGGGTAAATCTGAAACAAATAAGAAGGCAAGGACCAAATTACAAAGCGCGAATAACATGGGAGACTGAAAGGGGAATATTCCCTACCTTCCAAAACGCAGCGTTTCATGCAGACTCAATTAAAACAAAATAATAAAATGCGGGGCAAAATTTAAAGGAAATAAAAAGAATTATTTAAACACGCTATAATAATCGAGGGACCACTTGCGCAAAAAAACCAATGAACGAAAGTGCGCGGATCCTGCCCTCGGGTCGGGTCACCGCATGGGTCGCAGGCCATTAGATGGCGCCGTTTTGAAAACAATTTAAAGCCTAAAAAAAAACCTAAACCTAAATCTAAATGTTTCATTTGGAGCCGCAGAGGAGAAGTGAACGCCGCCTCCAGTCTCCCCCACTCTCTGTCGTTTCATCTTCAAGACCTCCGCCCGTTCAACTCTGTTTTGCACAGAGGAAAAGAGGGCTTCATTGGTGCTTTGCGAAGGTAAGCTTTCTCTTACTCCTCTATTATTTCTTTCTTTGCGCGCGATTAATCAAACAGAAGACGAAAATCTCGAAGAAAAAAAATGGTAAAAAGAACCAAAAAACAAATCACCTTTCGAAAACCCTTTTTGATTCACAATTTTTTTGTATTCAATATCTCCGTGTCCGTAATCCTTTAAAAAAGTTTTGCCTTTTCTTTTATAGGCCAAAACAATGAACCAGAAAAATGAAAAATGAAAATACAATCTTTTTTGTTTTCTACTGTGTTGTTTGCTCTGTTTGCAGGTACGGCATACGGTGGCCAGCTGGAGGCGCGTGGAGGTACTGCATGCGTGGAGAGTGGCTCGGCACTCGCGGAGGGTGGCTTCGGTGGCTGTGCCGCTGGAAACTGTTGCTGCTAGGGTTTCTGGTCGTGATCTTGCATTGGGTCGCTTCATGACTGGGCTAGGGTCTAGGTAAACCTAGTTTAGGCCAGTTGGGCTAGTTGTAATTGGGGTTTTAGTGATTGGGCGAGCTTCAACCCGAATTTGGTCCATTGTAATTGGACATTTGGACTTTTAATTTTTGGATCTGGTTAATTTTATTTATATTGGGCCGGGCAATATTGGGCCATTACATCTGGGATATTAATTCATGTTTAATATACTTATTTCAGTGGAGGAAAAGTCCCTTTTTAAGAGTAGATCTAGCATAATTGAGTGGATTTTCATGCAATCCTAAAAATAGGACAACATAAATCTACCGAATTAGAGTTAAATCTAATAAGGGAATCCATAGATCGAGTTAATGTGATGATAGGGGTTTTAATTAGAAAGAGATTTCAATTAATGAACCTAGAGTTAGTAGTTCTTACACTCGAAAGACATATTAACATAATTTAGGGATTTCTACAGGTCAAGACACAAGTGAATTAATCGTTTAACTCAAATTCATAATAATAGGTGAAGTCTAGGTGAATTCTTTCCTAGTTATTGTCTATCTCATTGGTTAATATTCGATTATTTCCTTGATTCATTCTCTATTGTGTTCTTAGTTAGATTAGTTTAGTAAATTTAGATTAAAACACATCACTCCAAATTGTTGGCTAAATAATAGAAAAATTGTAATTACTAACACTTTTAGTCCTTGTGGATACGATATTCTCTACTCACCGTAGCTATACTATTGTTCGATAGGTGCATTTGTCTTTGTCGTATTTATAGTTAGGTTAGTAACCATCATCTACTTTTCTGACTCAAACCCCATGATCAACTCTTCGTAGAGCTTCTTGTAATTATCTCCTCTTCGGAGCAACCAAGAAGAAGCTGAAGAAGGGAAGAAAATAATACAAAATAGTAAAGAACTCATCTGAGGAGTTCATTTCTCAATTATTTATAGCCATTTTAGCATGGTTTTCAACCATATAAAAACCAACATTGGTAATAATTTTGTCTCCCACTAAGGAACTAGTTAGTTCTCATCTAACCGAACTAGATTCGGAACTCAACTATGTCCAAATCAACCTGTAAATTTCCATAATTTTTTAGTAGAAGCCGCCAACGTACGACTTCTTTCAATTTAATCCCCCAGTTATTACTAATTTCTAAACTTAAGGAAAACTAAGTGTGATAATTGTCCCACCCTGAAAGAAAATTTCATCCTCGAAATTTTCTTTCATAGTCAGTCTCAGAGGCAGACTCAGAGAAACTTTTCCCCATCTCTACCCTCAAATGGTTCACGAAAGTAATCACCTTTCATTCTTACCGGAACCTTTAATCATGGTTTATCCTTTCATACATTTTCTTTATACGTGCTCTATTTGATTTGCAGTTCCATTAGCACTTAACAAAATATAGATAACAACTCATCAATAGATATCTATTGACTCCGTTTTTAGATACACTCCAATCCATAGATTCACTTCACAATCTAAATTTACGAATGCTCTAAGGTTAACATTGCCTGACTAGCATCTCCTTGATTTTTAATTCTAGCTGATAATCCCCCAAATCCTAGATTTGTTTATACGTTAACTCCAGCCATCTAGTGGGTTAATTCTCCCTTGTTATAGGACGACTAAGCTCACCCATGAAATATTTCCACCACTACCTTGGCAAATTACTAGAGCTACCACTCTGATTCTGGAATTCTATTCTAATGGTAACAAAGGCTTATTAGTCATCCTCACAGTTATTGTCGTTTGAATAACTTGGAACTTATTCTACTTACCCAATGGTTACACATTATTGGGTAACAGTTGGAAGGTATCCTCACCTCGGAAATACTAAAAGATTTTTCTTCTTCCATTGTCAATAGGTGTCCTTTATGCATTGGTGGACCTGAATGGTTTTTTAATCACTCTTAAATTTTCCACAACTTCCCATGCATGCTTTTGGTTATAAATAAACCAGAACATTGAGAGGAAAGTTCACAAGGCTATAGACCTTTGGTTTGACCAATTCACTTATTGTCCCTCACTTCTTCCTATCTTTCTTTTTCTCTTCTAATTACAATACTAGGCGTCATTCCCTTATACTATCGTCATTGAATTTTCAATGATAAACTCTCTTTTTCTTTGCCTTCCTATTCACTGAGTAAAAATTGAGTAGAAGACTTAGGTAAAGTGAGGAATTTTAACTCTCAGGGGTACATTCACCAAACATAATATGGTAAATCACTTGAATATCCAAAGAATCTAGTTACCCTATCTTGATTTTTCTTTTGGGGTGGTTCAAGAAGAGTATCGACTAGGTGACGCAATTGACTACCCCATAAACCATTTCTAGGCATCTCTCTCTACTACTAACCCTCTCATTTCTTACAGTACCTTTCCCTTGTATGATATGGGTCATTCCTTCCCCTAGAGAGGATAGTTTAACGTAGGAGAATATACATCTCTTCCACTTATGGTTTAGCAAAGGCATGGCAAGAGTTTGCTTCAAGAATTGGGGGAGTCCTTTTTCTCAACCTCCCTATTACTTTCCTGGACTCTGCTCAGTAAGACTCCTTCTGTAACATCATAGGGAGACCACATCAACACCACTCATGTCCCTTTCTTTTCCTTTTCAAGAGTTCACCACCCTTCTTTAAAAACCCTGACAATTCCTTTCAATTATTGATGGGGTGGGGAAGATCCTTGATTACCCTTAAAAATGAAAGTGAAGATAAATTGATTAAGGAGGAGAAGTGAGCAAGCAAGTGATACATCCAAGGCTAGCGTTTTGAGTATGTGATGTGGCTTCTAAACTTACAAAGTTGAAGGCAATGTGGGACTATTTTCTAGGGTTTAGACTTTACCATTTCATTGGTTTGTAAATGGACATTAAAGACTGTTTAAGGAATTTTTAAACTTAGTTTGTGATTGTTTCAATGCTTGAACAATTTTTGAATGGCATGTTATGTATTATTTTGAAATATAGATGTCTGAAATGTTTGAGAATGGTTGAAAATTGGTATAATTGTTACAATGGTATGGTTTAGGTTGAGATAATTTTAAAATGACCATTTGGTATAATTTAAACCATTATTGCACTTGGAAATGCATGAAATGTAAATTTGGGTATGTTGAGCAATTGAATTGTGGTTTTAGGATTGCATTCTAGCTTAGCTAATTTCTTAGTGTGTCAAAATTAGTGATTGAAGGATCTAATTTAGTTGAGCATGTTTTGAATGTTCTATGTATGCTATATGATATGTTAGAAGTGAGAAATTGGCGTAAGAGTACAAAATGGTTTGTTTGCTGTTGAGTCGAAATGGTAAGTGCGGGTTGCAGGGGTGTTTCTGCAGAAACTGTAGGCAACGTCGCGGTGACATTTGTATGACGTTGCACTGAGAGATTGGTGTCGGGATGCCCTTTTTCGCATCTTCACGGCATGACTCACAGTTTGTTTGACATGTTTTGTTATCGTTGCAATTAAATCTTGATTTTTGAGTAATGCAATTTGAGTCCTTATATGCTATGAAATTTTGCATGGATAAGTTTTCATGTTTAATTTAATAATTTTAATTCCAATTTTTCAAAAAGGGGTTTTCTAAATATTTTACTAAATTTATGATTTTGGTTAATTCTTTCAAATATTGTTTTAATAATACTCAAAAAACTATATGTGTGTTTATTTTGATGTTTTACGAGTGTCTCGTATGATGTTTTTTAAATGGCAGTTTTACCCCTAATTGTTGTATTGATGATTTTTGCTAGATACGCATGATTTTAGGGTTTGTGTAACAGCCCAATTTTTAGTGGTGTCAAAAATAATGGTTTTGGGATCACAAGTCCAATGAGTAAGTTTGAATAATTAGTATTTAAATTATACGAGTCAGTAATAATTTTTATATTGAATTTTGATTTGATGACCTCATTTTTGTAATTTAAAGCCGTAAATATTTTATTAAATATTTACAGATTCGTACTATATGTGAATTGAAGTTTGGTCTGGTAACTTTAATGATTTATTGCTTAATTACAGTAAAAGGATTATAATGTAAAAGAGGTAAAAGTTAATTGTTTTTTATTTAAAATAGTAAAGAGACCAAAATGGTAGTTAAACCATGGTCAAAAAGTCCAAGTAGTGGTGACGTGATTAAATCCACTAACTTTTGGACTATTTGCTCATTTAGTCCTAATTAGTTTAGGATTAAATTGAAATTAAGTTTGTTTAGTTAAATTTTAAAATAATTGAAGGACCAATTATGCAATTAAACTCTCCTTAATTGGTAATTATACCATTTAAATAGATAGTGGATGGTTTGCAAGGCTAATTGCATGAAATCTTATTGAAATTGTAAGGTTATAATAGTAATTTATGAATTTAAGCAAAATGTAAATAAAATAAAAAGCCAAAATGGCTATCATCTCTTTATTTCTTCTTTCAAAAACTGATTCCACCATTGTTCAAAAGAGAAACCTTTGGTCAAGCTAGGTTTCATCGATTAAGTAGGTAAATATTGCTCATTTTTAGTAATTTTTATGTTTTTAAGCACGTATTAGCTTAATCTAGCTGACTCGGGGACTAATTTGTAAAAATTTCAAATGTTATGGATTGTGCCATTGATGAATTTGAGTTTTTTTGAAGTTTTATGATAGATTATTAAGCTTGGTTGCTAAATAGAAATATTTTGTAAAGTAATTTTTATTGATTTTAATGTTAAAGGACTAAAATATGAAAATAGTAAAAGTATAAGGAATTGATGCAATAATGAGGGGCTTAATTGGTCGGCTAAGCTTGGATTAAATAGAAAATGGTTAAATTGCATGATTTGGACCTAGGGACTAAATTGCATAAAAATGAAATGTTGGGGTAATTTCGTAAAAGTTTTAAAAGGACTTATTTGCATAAAATGAGTTAATTTTACTATTGGAATTAGTTAATTTAAAGAAAATATTATTTTTAGATCAAGAAAGTGTGGAAAATCAAGGAAAATAGAAAAATATTGAATAGTCCTTGTACCTTTGTCATTGCTGCAATTTAGTCAGGTAAGTTCATGTAGTTTAATTTTAGTAAATTAATAAATGTATTTGTAACCCCCCGACCCGTGTCCATCACCAGATTAGAGTTACAGGGCATTATCGATCAAAGCCTGACTCAGAAATTATTTTTTTCAATTATACTAACTCAACCACGAAATTTCATTCCATATATATATATATTTATTATCACATAACCAATTAAAATCAAACATGCATCATTAATCAAATTTCATATACTAATCATGTTTCAACAATTCAACCATATCATTATCATTTACCTAATCAAAATTCAATATCATAAATCAAGCATATATCCAAACATTTATTTCATTTCAATTTACTAACTATACTACATATTACAACATAGGTAATCTACTCTGTTTGCACAGCTCTTATACATCAATTTGGACAACATTTATATACCAAATTAGACAGCATTTTCACATCATAATTTGGACAGCATAAATACAACAATTTTGGGCAACATATATACAACAATTTGAGCAGCATTTTTACACCAAAATTGGACAGCATAAATTCAACAATTTGGGCAGCATATATACAACAATTTGAGCAGCATTTTTACACCAAAATTGGACAGCATATATACAACAATTTTGGACAGCATTTAAGCATCAAAATTGGATAGCATATATGCAACAAATTGGGCAGCATTTAAGCATCACCTATTCGGTCACTAATAGAACATTCAAATAATTCATACCATTTCCATCTTCCAAACTTAAGCTTAACACACTATCTCTTAATCTCATATCAAAACAATATGTCACTTATAACTAATCAAATGACCATTATAAGCCGTACCTAAAAAAATCCAATATACAAGCAATCATATAAATATAACTTAAATCATATAAGCTTACCATGATCTAAATCACGACCATCACCACATTAACATCACATAACCGAATCATAAAACAAATACATTACACTTATATACATCATAAACCATACTTCTCAAAATGAACTTATACTATAACTGAATATTCACAACCATTAGCAACATAATTAAGCCATTTTCGCATGGCTATATGTGCAAAATTCAAGACCAACCATAACAAGCTAGACTATACATGCCATAAGTCATAAATACAAGTTTTCTTTCAAGGTACCAAAATACATATCGATAGCGTGATGACGTTCCTTGTCGATCCCGAGCTCGAGCTAGCTTTCAAACTCTATAAAATGAAGAGCAACATACACACAGTAAGTTTTCACAGCTTAGTAAGTCATAAGCATAATTATAAATATTTTAATAACGGCATAATAACATTTAGCTAGTTAGCCGAATTCACATAATTTACAAAACAAAGATATCATTTACTACCAAAATCATACTTTGATCTCACATACCTATTAAATGGCCGAATATAACTATCATAAATTACATACATGGATAAATTTCACTTTTAATTTCATAATGACCTCAATAGGCCGAATCACATACATATGTTCAAGTATACTACTCCAAAAATTCATATTCACATACCTTATGTCAATTCAAGTAATCAACTTACTTTGTATCCATATAAACATTTACTATCACATACATGAATCTGTAATTTGATTTTTTTTTCATTCAGTCTTTACCTCACATTTTCCCGTTGAACTTTTCGGAATTAAACGGATACGCGGATAATCAGAAAACTCGTACAATGCCAACGTCCCAGACGTAGTCTTACATGTAATCTCATATAGATGCCACTGTCCCAGACAGGGTCTTACACGTAAACATAAGTCGATGCCAATGTCCCAAACGTGGTCTTACGCGATAACACATATCGAAAATCCTATGTCATGACATATGTATACTACCTATTCCTAGGGTTCGTACGGGGCTTTCGGACATTAAATCACGATCGAATCGAACTCGAAACATAGTCCCTATCTCAAAATCACATTCGGCCAAATACATATATATATTTGAATAATTCATTTCATCACATAACATTTATATATTTTCATGTTAAACAACAATTAAATGCCTATAGACTTACCTCGGACGATGTCGAACGGTTAAATCGGCTACTCGACCACTTTTGTCTTTCCCCAATCTAAATTCAATTTCTTTAATTCTTGATCTAAACATATTCAAATTAAGCTTGTTTAAACACCATTCTATTCAATTTAGCCTAAAAACACAAAAATGGGCAAATTACAATTTTGCCCTTACATTTCACACTTTTTACAATTTAGTCCAAATTGTACAAAAACACAAAATATTCCAAATTAATTACACTATAGTATGCAAAATACTCCCTAGTCTCATATAGGTCCTTGCATGTCATATATTTTACATTTTAGTCCCTCAAAAATTTATTTTTACAATTTAACCCTAATTACTCAATTTCATCAAAAATTCCAAAACAAAATATGTTAATCTAACACATATATTTTATATTTCACTTTCAAACATCACAAAACTCATAATTTCATCAATGGCATATTTCAAAATCATCACCAATTCACAAAATTGGGGCATGGGCTTTAAAGAACACAAAGCAACGATCTCAAAAACGTAAAAATTATCAAAAACCGAAACCAAAACATACCTTAATTTGCTTGAACAAGGGCCAAATACCTAGCTTGGTTTTCTTATTTTCTTTCTCTTTTCATTCAGCACAAAAAAGATGAAATGGCCACTTTCTTATGTTTCGTTTTTTTTATTATAATAACTTTATAATATATATATTTTTTTATTATAACCTTTATAACTAATATAAAAACTATACATTACAACCATATGCCGTCCATTCATTTATTAGATGGCAAAATTGCAACATAAAACCTCCATATTAAAAGAACATCCACTATTCGGCCCTTCTAAAAATAACCACAAAATTTTTATTTTACGCAATTTAATCCTTTTATTTAGTCGGACACTCAAACGACGAAATTAAAGCATGAAATTTTCACACAAGTAAATTCACACATAATAAACAGAGAAAATAATATTAAAATATTTTTAGGACTCGAATTTGTGGTCCTAAAACCACTGTTCCGGTTAGGGTCAAAATCGGGCTCTTACAACTCTCCTCCCTTTAGGGATTTTCATCCCCGAAAATCTTATCGGTGAATATGTGTCGATAACGTTCTTTCATTGTATCCTCCGGTTCCCAAGTTGCTTTTTTAACTCCGTGTTTTTGCCATATTACTTTGACGAGCAGAATTTTCTTATTTCATAATTCTTTAACCTCACGAGCCAAAATGTGAATCGATTCTTCTTCATATGTCATATCAGACTTAATCTCAATCTCTGTCGGACTAATCACATGTGAAGGATCAGATCGGTATCACGGAGCATCGAAACTTAGAATAAATTGTGAATATTTTCTAACTCCGGTGGTAGCAGCAATCTATAAGCAACCGCCCCGACACGCTCTATAATCTCATACAGTCCAATGAATCTCAAACTCAATTTGCCTTTACCACCGAATTTGAGTATTTTCTTCCACGGTGATACTTTCAAAAAGACTTTATCTCCAATCTGAAACTCTATATCTTTTCTTTTCAAGTCTGCATACGATTTCTGACGATCCAATGTTGTTTTCAGACTATCCCGAATCACGTTCACTTTCTGCTCAGTTTCTTTAATCAAATCGACCCCGTGTATCTTATTTTCACTAAGCTCAGTCCAATACAGTGGTGTACGACATTTACAACCGTACAAAGCCTCGTAAGGTTCCATTTTGATACTAGATTGAAAGCTATTATTATACGCAAATTCAATCAAAGGCAAGTATCATTCCCATGCACCTTCAAACTCAAGAATGCACCATCTCAACATATCCTCAAGTATCTGAATGATTTGTTCGGACTGACCATCTGTTTGCGGATGGAAAGCTGTGCTAAAGTGCAGTTTCGTTCCTAAAGAATCTTGTAGTTTCTTCCAAAACTGTGATGTGAACCTCGGGTCTCTGTTCGAAATAATAGAAATAGGTACACCATGCAACCTCACAATCCGAAACATATATAGCTCAGCTAACTTATCAAGTGAATAATCTGTGCGAACCGAAAGAAAATGTGACGATTTAGTCAATCTATCCACAATAACCCTAATTGCATCTTTCTTGCTCAGTGTTAACAGTAAACCAGATACAAAATCCATTGTGACTCTGTCCCATTTCCATTCAGGTATCATGATAGGCTGAAGCAATCCAGAAGGTACCTGATGCTCGGCTTTTACTTGCTAACATATTAAACATTTTGAAACAAAGTTAGAAATATCTCGTTTCATATTGCGCCACTAATAGTGTTGTTTCAGATCATTATACATTTTCGTGCGACCCGGATGAATAGATAATTGACTATTATGAGCTTCATTCAAGATCATCTAAATTAACTCTGAATTTTTAGGAACACATAGTCGATTTCTAAATCTCAAACAATCCTCAGCATCAACTAGAAACTCTGAATCAACATTCAAATCACACTGAGACCATTTTGCAATTAAATCATTATCGGCTTTCTGAGCTTCACAAATCTGTTGAACAAATAACAGTTTTGCTTTTAACTCAGCTATTATCGTACCATCATCAGACATAGCTATATGCGCATTTATTGCACGCAAAGCAAACAGTGATTTTTGACTTAGGGCATCAGCAACAACATTAGCTTTTCCCAGATGATAATCAATCACAAGCTCGTAGTCTTTTAGCAACTTTAACCACCGTCACTGTCTTAAATTTAGATCCTTTTAAGTCATCAAATATTTTAGGCTTTTGTGATCAGAATAAACATGACATTTTTCACCGAAAAAATAGTGGCGCCATATTTTCAAAGCAAACACAATAGCGGCCAATTCGAGATCATGCATCAGATAGTTCTTTTCATGTGGCTTTAACTGTCTCGAGGCATAAGCTACAACTTTGCCTTCCTGCATCAAACACAGCCCAAACCGTTCAAAGATGCATCACTAAAAATAACAAATTCTTTACCCGTCTCTGGTTGAACTATTACTAGAGCTTCGGTCAAAAGGGCTTTCAATTGATCAAAGCTTTTCTGACACTTTTCTATCCACTCAAACTTAACATTTTTCTGCAGCAACTTCGTCATCGGGGTCACAATCATAGAAAAACCTTTCACGAACTGTCTATAGTAACCAGCAAGTCCGAAAAAACTCCAAACTTCAGAGACATTTCTCGGAGGTTTCCAATCATGTATAGCTAAAATTTTACTCGGATCAACCCAAATACCCAATGCTGATACAACATGGCCCAGAAAACTAACTTCGCGTAACCAGAAATCACATTTACTAAACTTTGCATACAACTGTTTATCTCGCAAAGTTTGTAACACAAGTCTCAGATGTTCGGCATGCTTAGTTTCATCACGAGAGTAGATCAAAATGTTATCTATGAATACTACCACAAACTGATCCAGATACTGTCTAAAGATCTGATTCATCAAATCCATGAAAACAGCAGGAGCATTGGTAAGTCCGAAAGGCATAACCAGAAACTCATAATGTCCGTACCTCATTTGAAAAGCAGTCTTCGGCACATCAGAGTCTTTAACTCGCAACTGATAGTAGCCTGATCTCAAATCTATCTTTGAAAACATAGTAGCCCCTTTCAACTGGTCGAACAAATCATCAATCCGTGGTAACGAATACTTATTCTTTATAGTCACCTTATTGAGCTGCCGGTAATCAATGCACATTCTCATTGTTCCGTCTTTCTTTCTAAAAAATAGAACTGGTGCACCCCAAGGAGAGAAACTCGGTCGTGCGAAACCTTTATCTTTCAAGTCTTTTAATTTAGTTGGTGCCATACGGTACGGAGCTATCAAAATTGGAGTCGTCCCTGGTATTAACTCAATAGCAAACTCTACCTCTCGAATTGGTGGCAAACCTGACAATTCTTCGGGAAGCACATCTGAATACTCACACACAACTAGCACGGATTCAATCTTCCTTTCGGTCACTTTACCAAGAATATACGCAAGGTAAGCTTTACTACCTTTTCTCACATACTTCTGAGCCAACATTGATGATATTATTGCTGGTAAACCAATCAGATCATTAGATTCAATCAGAATAATCTCATCGTTCTGGCACCTTAAATCGATAGTCTTTCTTTTGCAGTTAAACACAGCATCGTGTAAAGTCAACCAGTCCATACCCAGAATTATATCAAACTCGTCAAATGGCAACAACATCAAATCAGCTGTAAAACACAAATCTCCAATCATCAACGGACAATTCTTACACACTTTGTCCACCAAAACACACCGGCCTAGGGGGTTTGATACTCTAATCACAAACTCAGTAGACTCAACAGGAAAAGTCTTATTGGATACTAAAGTCTCACACACATATCTGAATGAGTCGAACCAGGATCAATCAATGCAATAACATTTGTATCATAGAGAGTGAAAGTACCAGTAATAACGTCTGGGGATGAAGCCTACTCATGTGCACGAATGGCATAGGCTTTGGCAGGTGCACGGGCCTCGGATCTAACAGTTATATCTTTAGTTCCGCTCTGACTGCCACTCATAATACTCGTGTTTCTGAGTGGTCTACCTCTAGCTGCAATGTTACCCGATCTCGTATTCTGTACCGGATTTTGATCCGCTAACTCTGGGCACTCATGAATGAAATGATCCCTCGATCCACATTTAAAACAGGCTCTATCATGCAATCTGCAACTATCGGAATGTCGTTTACCACAATGTTCACACTCAGGTTGATTTGATCTGACATTACCCACACTCGCTACTGAAGTAGCTCTCGAGCTCACAGGTGGTCTATCCCGATCCCGTCGTGAATACCCCACAATAGTTTTTGAACGACTAGTATCATCTCGAAACTTCTTTGAGGTCGATTAAAATGACTTACCAAATGATCTTTTACGGGAATCTCTAGCTTCAAAGTTAGCTTTTCTCTTCTCTTTCCCGAGCTCCTTGACTTTACAAGCTCGTTCAACAAGTACCACGAACTCTTTTATCTCAAGTATGCCAACTAACAGTTTAATATCTTCATTCAGCCCATCTTCAAATCTTTTACACATAATAGCTTCAGTCGAAACACACTCTCGGGCATACCTACTGAGTCTCACAAATTTTCGCTCATATTCTGTCACTGTCATCCGACCCTGTTTCAATTCAAGAAATTCCTTGCGTTTTTGATCAATGAATTTGTAACTGATGTATTTCTTACGGAACTCAATCTGAAAGAATTCCCAGGTCACTCGCTCTTTCGAAACTATCGATACTAGTGTATTCAACCAGTGATATGCAATGTTCTGTAGCAAAGATATGGCACATTTCAAGCACTCATCAGGGGTGCAAGATAACTCATCAAACACTCGAATAGTATTATCGAGCCAGAATTCAGCTCGCTCAGCATCATCATCATCAGTGGCTCTAAACTTTTTAACCCTGTGTTTTCGAATTTTATCAACAGGAGGCTTAAGTAATCTCAACGAATCACTCACTTGAGGTATAACAGGAACTGAAGATGGATTAATTAGGGGTGGAGGTTGTTGTGCAACCGGATTAGTCCGAATATATTGAGTAAACTAGTCATTCATCATTTGGTAGAAGGCTTGTTTAGCCTTTCCCTCCTGGTTACTCGAGGTCGGTCTAGAATCTACCAGCTCTGTCCCTTGCACGGCAGCAGGCGCTATACTCTTAACATCATCAGCTTTGGCTCGATCGGGATCCATTACTATACGAAAACACATTTTGAGATGTTAGAAGTTATCACACTATCTCAGTATAAATTATGGCATGTATAGCTAGACTCACACGCGCTACATTAGTCTTAGAATCGACTAAACCGTAGCTCTGATACCAAATCAAATGTAACACCCCAACCTGTGTCCGTCGCCGAATTAGAGTTACGAGCCATTACCGATCAAAGCCTGACTCAGAAATTTTTTTTAAAATTATACTAACTCAACCACGAAATTTCATTCCATATATATATATTATCACATAACCAATTAAAATCAAACATGCATCATTAATCAAATTTCATATACTAATCATGTTTCAACAATTCAACCATATAATTATCATTGACCTAATCAAAATTTAATATCATAAATCAAGCATATATCCAAACATTTATTTCATTTCAATTTACTAACTATATTACATATTACAACATAGGTTATCTACTGCTTGGATAGCTCTTATACATCAATTTGGACATCATTTATATACCAAATTAGATAGTATTTTCACACCAAAATTTGGACAGCATAAATACAACAATTTGGGCAGCATATATACAACAATTTGAGCAGCATTTTTACACCAAAATTGGATAGCATATATACAACAATATATATATTTTTATTGTAACCTTTATAACTGATATAAAAACTATACATTATAACCATATGCCGTCCATTCATTCATTAGATGGCAAAATTGCAACATAAAACCTCCATATTAAAAGAACATCCACTATTCGGCCCTTCTAAAAATAACCACAAAATTTTTATTTTACGCAATTTAATCCTTTTATTTAGTCGGGCACTCAAACGACGAAATTAAAGCATGAAATTTTCACACAAGTAAATTCACACATAATAAACACAGAAAATAATATTAAAATATTTTTAGGACTCGAATTTGTGGTCCCGAAACCACTGTTCTGATTAGGGTCAAAATCGGGCTGTTACAGTATTATATGAACCTAATTGCATAATCTTAGATTATATTTATGTGTGTAATTAAAAATAGAAATAATGAATTGAAATAACGTTGATCACTATTGAGATACTCTGAGTCGTTACTGCAAATAAATCCTATAAGTTCGTACGTTTATTTATACTTCTAATGATTTTTATATTCTTTTTTAATATAATTTTCTTAAATGATATATTATATAATAGTATGATCTTGAAAAAGAAAAATGGAATTCTAAATGGCTCAAACGAGTAATGTCTACTATTATACTGAATATGCTCAAATGAGCAATATCTACTGAAACTACTGAACGTGCTCAAAAGAGCAATATCTACTGATTATATTGAAAGTTGCTCAAATGAGCGATATCCACTGATTATACTGAATGGGCTCAAACGACCAATATTTACTAAATATATTGAAAGTGCTCAAAAGGGCAATGTCTACTAATTATACTGAAAGTTGCTTAGACAAGCGATATCCATTGATTACACTGAATGGGCTCAAACAAGCGATATCTACTTGTTATATAGAATGCATGCTCAAACGAGAATTATCCACTGATTACATGAAATGAGGTCTCACTGTACTGATGATTTGAAAATAAATACCGAAATAATGCTCTGATCACTATTCGTCTATTGAAAGTTGTGATTGATAGGAACTTTGTTCATTAATCTTTATTTGAATTATTATTTATGTTGATTTGATAAGCTTTAATGTTCAATCGACGGACTTACTAAGCTTTATGAAAGCTTACTCGTATCAATTGTCTTATTTCTTATGGATACATTTTGTGGACCAGGAGATCGGATTAGCATGAAGAAATCACACTATCCGGGGATCATTTGGTAACTTTTGAGCATACCCTGGCTTATATGGCATGTAATAGGAACAATTGGTCATGATTGTAATGGTTCATAAGTATTTTGTAATAAGTATATGATGTACTTTGATTTTATGGTATGAGTAACTAATGTGGTATGCATGTTAGTCTCAAGTTAAAGTAAATGGATGAACATGAAATGGTAAGTTAGTATGAATTAGATATGGTAGGTGAAATTGAATTCAAATTATTTTAGGTGTGTAATGATGCATAATTGCTTATGTTGTATAACTTGATATGCTTATGTCATTGATGTATTTATAACTACTTGATTCATGAATGTATGACACCAAGTTAGTTGCAAGTGATATGGTTGTGTGATGTAATAGGGCAAATGGCATATTAAGTAAGTTTGTGTAAAGGGTCATGAAGTAGAAGTAACATGTTAAGTTGGTATGGTTTATAAATTGTTGCTTTGGTAATGAATAGCATGAACACTATAATGTGATTGGCATGTGATACTTTAGTGTGTTTTGATGAATTAAAATGACATATTTTAGTTGTCCTAAAGTGTATTTATAAACTTGTGAACATGTGAGATAAATTAGGTTAGGTACTTGTGCATTTGAGTGAGATATAAGGATGAATTTAGATATTTTTGGGCACACAGGGCCCGGGACACGGGCGTGTGCTCTAAACGTGTTTAGGTGCAGATTTCACATGGGTTGACACATGGCCTTGCAACACGGCCGTGTGAGGGTATTTTAAATTTTACACGGACTAGCACTTGGCCGTGTGGAATTGTTTCGACAGGTACACGGTCAGCCACACGGGTGTACTTCAGCACCACACGGCTTGGGTTGAGTCATGTAACACCCCTTACCTAAGACCATCACCAGAATCGAGTACGAGATGTCATCCAACTTAACTTACCAATCCGGAGCATAAAAATTTGCTTTTAAGATTAAATTCACTGTTCACAACAAAACTATCCACCTGCGCGACTATCACTAATTTAATTATATATTGAGTTAAAAAACTCAAAATTTAAATCCGTAAATTTTACCTAAAACTAGACTCATATAACTTCTTACCATAAAATTTTTAGAATTTTTGGTTCAGCCAATTAGTACAGTTTATTCATTAAATTCTCCCCTGTTTCACTACTCAACAGTTCTAACCTCTTCGTACTAAAAATCAATTATATCATTTTACAGAACTCATATAATGTTATCGTTTATTTATTTTTAAAATAGACTCACTAAGGAATCTATACATATAAATTATGACCCATAATTCTTTCTGTACAATTTATAATGATTTTCTAAAGTCAGAACAGGGCACTTCAAAAACCATTCTGAGCCTGTCTCACGAAAATTCAAATATCTCAAAATATAAAATTCCTATACCTACATCGTTTCTTTCATGTAAAAATAGACTTGATAAGATTTAATTCTATATATCATTCACTCTATAATTCCATTTCTACTATTTATGGTTATTTTTCACATTCACGTGACTGCTGCTGTCAAAGAAACTGCTTCTTTGTATTAGCTACCATTTAAACATACATAACACCAAAACATAATCTTTACTAACCATTTCAATAGCTAAACTTAGCCATATCATATGAACATACACAAAATGATTAAGACTCTATACATGCCATAGTTTTACACATTTTGAAAACACATAATACCAATATGGTTATGATAGTGTGATACGAGCTCCGATGATCCCCAATTCGAACAAGCTCAAATCACTATAAAACTAAGGAAATGAGAAAATGTGTAAGCTACAAATAGCTTAGTAAGTTACATGTAAACAATAAGTACTCATTTAATAATTGAAATTTCTCTCATATAACTAATCAAACATTTCTTAGCAATTTCAATGACTTACACATGCATAATCTTACCCATTTCACTTGCACATGCACTTATACACTTAACATTTATCACATATGTTCATTCTTTTAAACGTACCTGCATACACATTTTATTTCATATTTACTTTAACTCATTATTAATCTCGTTGAACACTCGGAATATACACAGATACGTAGAGATTTAGCACATAAGTGCCACAATGATATGTAACCGAAGCTACCACTGATCAATAACACTAGAAATGTCCACGGGCCTGCTCACACAAGCTGTCAGGTGTCTGGAACACATACAAGATCACCCAGCACCCAGGACTCACTATAACACTGTAACACTGATCTCTAGTGACATGTCACTTGTATCCACCTCTATTCCTAAGTTCAACCGGTAATTTACACTTAACACTTTATTTTAAACACTTTATCACTTGAATAATTCATGAACAATTTTCCTTTCACATTCAATATTAATTCACATATCAAATATAATTCACAATTTATAAAAATATAATGCTATTATTTACACGTAAATTACCTCGAATGCAAAATGACTATTTTTGAAATTTAGTCGATAACCTTCTCTTTTCCCTTATCACTTCCACTATTTCTTCTTGTTTGATCTATATCAACACAATTTAATGCATTTTATCAATATTCCATTCAAATACAATTCATACACAATATTTTGGCAAACTTACATTTTTTCCCATAACTTTTAAAAATTCCACTTTTATCCCAAAGCTCGTAAAAATAAAATTCACTAAATTCTTCAATTTCAAACTTCACTAAATCATATTTCTTGCTCATAACAGCCCTCAATTTCACAAAATCACAACTTTATGCACACTTTACCATCTTTCACAATTTAGTCATTTTTCAACATTTTCTTCGAAATTCATCTAGTAAAACTTGTAATTAACACTTCAAACATTCATTATCTAACATCACTAATCAATTTACAATTATATCATGAATAGGTCAATTTTTAAACTTTAATTTCATTTAAATTAAATGGTAGAAACATGAAATTCAAGCTTCAATAAGCATAAAAATACGAAAATAATTAAAAACCGGGCAAGAAATCACTTACAATTGAGCTTAGAAAAACCAAGAACCCTAGCCTATTGAGCATGAAAGTTTCGGCAGCAACTCTTCAATTTTGAAGAAGATGGACACTTATTTTCTCTTTATTTTGTCTTTTATTCAATTTGGACAAAAATGCCCTTGACCCATTACTTAGATATTTTTCTAGAATTACCCTTTTGTGTCCATAACACTAATTTATGGTCTAATTTACACATAAACACTTCCAATTTCATGCAATAATTCAATTAAGTCATTTAATCACTAATTAGACACACTTTGCATTTTTCTCAATTTCATCCTAAAAATTCAATTAGGCACTAAATCATTAAAATTTCCTATCCATATTTTCACACAATATTTCATTCAATTAGTAATTAATAAAAATTTATAAAATTAACCTATTTCACTTCGAATTTATGGTTACGAAACCACTATTCTGATTAGGCCCTATTTCGGGCTATCACAATTCTCCCCCTTAAGGATTTTCGTCCCTGAAAATCTTACCAGTGAATAAGTTGGGATACTGTTTCCTCATGGCCTCTTCGGTTTCCCATTTTACCTCATCCACTCCATGTCGTTGCCATTACACTTTCACTAAAGCAATTTCTTTGTTTCTCAACTGTTTTACTTCTCGTGCTAAAATTCGAATCGGCTTTTCTTCGTATGTCATATCCGATCGAATTTCCACTTCAATCGGTGAAATCACATGCGATGGGTCCGATCGATATCGCCTCAACATAGAAACATGAAACACATTATGAATTCTTTCCAATTCTGGTGGTAAAGACAATCGATAAGCCACTGGACCGATTCTTTCTATCACTTCATACGGACCAATAAATCTTGGACTTAATTTACCTTTACGGCCAAATCTCAAAATTTTCTTCCATGGAGACACTTTCAAAAATACTTTATCACCAACTTCAAATTCAATCTCTTTTCTTTTCAAGTCCGCATACGACTTCTATCGATCCGATGCAGCTTTCAAACAATCACGGATTATCTTCACTTTTTCTTCGGTTTCTTTTACCAAATCGACTCCATGTAATTGATTTTCATTAAGTTCAGTCCAATATAATGGAGTTCTACACTTCCGTCCATACAACGCTTCATAAGGTGCCATTTTTATGCTCGATTGATAACTATTATTATATGCAAATTCCACCAAAGGTAGATATCTTTCCCAATTACCTTCAAATTCCAATACACAACATCTCAACATATCTTTGAGTACTTGAATTACTCTTTCAGACTGTCCATCGGTTTGGGGGTGGAATGCTGTACTAAAATTGAATTTATTACCCAATGCCTCTTGTAATTTCTTCCAAAACCTTGAAGTAAATAGTGGATCTCTATCAGATATAATAGACATAGACACACCATGTAATCGGACTATCTCAGCAATATACAATTCAGCTAACTTGTCAAGTGAAAAACTCATTCGCACAGGAATGAAATGATCCGACTTAGTTAATCGATCAACTATCTCCCAAATTGAGTCTTTCTTTTTCGGTGACAATGGCAATCCGAAAACAAAATCCATAGTAATTCTATCCCACTTCCACTCCGGCACCATAATAGGTTGAAGTAACCCTGAAGGTACTTGGTGTTCAGCTTTTACTTTTTGGCACACTAAACACTTTGTCACATACTCGGAGATATCTTGTTTCATACCCGGCCACCAATATAACTTCTTCAAATCATTGTACATTTTTACACTACCGGGGTGAACTGTCAAACTACTATCATGTGCTTCTTGCAAAATTTTCTGAATTAAATCAACATTTTTCGGAACACATATTCTGTCACGAAACATTAAACATCCATCTGAATCAATCCGAAAATCAAAATTATCGTCCACTGCACACTGAGTCTTTTTTCTTTGCAATTCATTATCTACTTTTTGAGCCTCATAAATTTCTTGAAGAAACAATGATCTAGCTTTTAACTCTGCAAACAATGATCCATCTTCAGTCAATGTTAATCTCGTATTCAAAGCTCTCAAAGCAAAGAGAGACTTTCTGCTCAAAGCATCAGCAACTGTATTGGCTTTTCCCAGATGATAATCTATCACAAGTTCATCATCTTTCAACAATTCCAACCATCTTCGTTGCCGCAAATTCAGATCTTTTTCTGTCATAACATATTTCAAACTTTTATGATCTGTAAAAAAACGACATTTCTCACTATATAAATAATGACGCCAAATCGTCAAAGCAAAGATAATAGCAACCAACTCTAAATCATGGGTAGGATAATTTCATTCATGCAGTTTCAATTGTCGAGAAGCATACGCTATCACTTTTCCTTCTTGCATCAATACACATCCAAGCCCATTTAACGAAGCGTCACTATAAACAACAAATTCCTTTCCTGACTCGGGTTGCACTAACACTGGTGCCTCAGTTAAACACTTCTTTAATTTCTCAAAACTTTGCTGACACTCCTCGGTCCATTCGAACTTAACATCTTTTTGTAACAATTTTGTCATCGGTGAAGCTATCATCGAAAAACCTTCTACGAATCAACGGTAATATCCCGCTAAGCCCAGAAAACTAATAACTTCAGATACATTTCTTGGAGACTTCCATTCAACTATTGCCGATATCTTATTCGGATCCACTCGGATGCCATCCCCCGAGACAATATGTCCCAAAAATCCAACTTCACTGAGCCAAAATTCACTCTTGCTAAATTTAGCAAACAATTTTTTTCTTGTAGAGTCTGTAGCACAATTCTTAAATGTTCAGCATGCTCAGCTTCACTCAGGAATAAATAAGAATATCATCTATAAACACCACCACAAATTTATCCAAATAGGGCCGAAAAATCCGATTCATCAAATCCATAAAAATAGCTGGAGCATTAGTCAGACCAAAAGGCATTACAAGAAACTCATAGTGGCCATACCTGGTTCTGAAAGCAGTCTTTGGCACATCTGACTCTTTATCTCTTAATTGGTCATATCTGGATCTCAAATCAATTTTGGAAAACACTGTGGCATCCTGTAACTGATCAAACAAGTCATCTATTTGGGGCAATGGATACTTATTCTTCACTGTCACTTTGTTAAGTTGACGATAATCAATACACAATCTCAATGTCCCATCCTTTTTCTTCACAAATAGCATTGGAGCACCCCACGGAGAGTAACTTGGTCTTACGAGTCCTTTATCCGTCAACTCTTGTAATTACGCTTTTAACTCTTTCAGTTCAGTTGGTGCCATCTTGTAGGGAGCAATCGATATTGGAGCGGTACCTGGCATTACTTCAATACCAAACTCTACTTCTCTAATCGGAGGCAAACCTGGCAACTCTTCTGGGAACACATCTAAATATTCACATACCACTGGCACTAATTCGATCTTTGTTTCAGACACTTTTGTATTCAACACATAAGTAAGATATGCTTCACAACCATTTTTCAAACATTTCTAAGCAGACATGGCAGAAATCACAATTGGCATCACATTTGACTTATCTGTTTCAACCCGAAGAACTTTACCACTATAACACTTCAGCTCAAGAATTTTCTGACTACAATCTATCTTGGCCTTATGTAATGTCAACCAATCCATTCCCAAAATAACATCAAATTCATCAAATTGCAACAACATCAAGTTGGCAAGGAAACACTAACCTTGTATCATCAAAGGATAATTTTTGCATATTTTATCAACTATCACATGCTTGCCTAAAGGATTTGACACTTTAACCACATACTCAGTCAATTCCACACACAAATTCTTATCAGACACTAAATTCATGCATACATACGAGTGAGTAGAACCAGGATCAATCAATGTAAGAACATTAGTGTCGTAAAGAGAAAATATACCAGTGATCACATTAGAGGAAGATGCTTCCTCTCTAGCTCGGATGGCATAAGCTCTCGCTGGAGCTCCCGCTTCGGATCTTACGGTAGTGTCTTTTGTTACACCTTTACCACTAGTTTCAGTCCCTACATTTCACGGTGGTCTTCCTCTAGTAATCACACTGCTCGATCTCACATTCTGAAACTTTTCTATCTATTCTCTTTCTGGACAATCTTTCACAAAATGATCTTGAGATCCACATTTAAAACATGCTCGGCTGATTAAATAATATTCTCCCAAATTTCATTTTCCACAATGTTGACATTCCGGTCTAGTAGGTTTAACACTTCCTACACTTGCTATAGAGGTCGCTTGAGCTTTAGAACTTTAATATTTCCCTCCTCGATCTCTTTGAAAATTCACACTAGAAGCATTCGATCAAGTATTCATTTCTCTAGACTTCTTCGCTTGAGACTGAAATGACTTGCCCATTGATCTTTTTCTTGCATCTCTTGCTTCAGTTTCCACCTTTCTTTTCTCTTTACTCAATTCTTCAGCCTTGATAGCTCTTTCAACTAGTACCACTAACTTTTTAATTTCAAGGATTCCCACTAACAATCGGATATCCTCGTTTAATCCATCTTCAAACCTCTTGCACAATGTAGCTTCATTAGATACACACTCTTGGGCATACTTACTTAATTTGACAAATTCTCGTTCATATTCGGCTACCGTCATGCGCCCTTGTTTCAATTCAAGAAACTATTTTCTCTTTTAATCAATGAAACATTAACTTACATACTTCTTTTGAAATTCCTCTTAAAAGAAATCCCATGTAACTTTTTCTTTAAGCACCACTGACACTAAAGTTTTCCACCAATTATAAGCTGAATCCCTCAACAATGAGATAGCACATTTGAGACTTTCTTCTGGAGTACAAGATAATTCATCCAACACTCTGATGGTATTTTCAAGCCAGAACTCTACTCTTTCAAGATCATCATTTACATTAGCTCAGAACTCTTCGGCTCTATACTTTTGAATTTTGTCCACTAGAGGCTTTAACAACCTTAACACTTCAGTTTGTTGAGGAGCTATGGGAACAGCTTGAGGAAGAGGAGGGGGCGGAGGAGGTTGAGCATTAGGATTAGTTCTAACAAACTCAGTGTACCAATTGTTCATCATATGAAGAAAAGCTTCTCGACGCTCATCTACTTGACCCTAAGTCTCGGGTCGACTTTCAACTGGCACCGTCCCTTACGCGGAAGCAGGCGCATTACTTTGAGCATCATCAGCTGTATCTCAATTAGGATCCATTACTATAAAAAACATTTTAATATGTCAAGAGTCGTCCCAGTATCATTATTCAATTATGGCATGTATAGATAGTCTATTACACTCGCTACATTAGTTCGAGATCGACTAAAACTGGCTCTGATACCACTAAATGTAACACCCCTTACCCGAGACTATCGGCGAAATCGAGCACAAGATGTCATCCAACTTAACTTACCTATTCGGAGCATAAAAATTTACTTTTAAAATTAAATTCACTGTTCACAACAAAACTGTCCACCTGCGCGAATGTTACTAATTTAATTATATCTTGAGTTACGAAACTTGAAATTTAAATATGTAAATTTTACCTGAAACTAGACTCATATACCTTCTTACCATAAAATTTTTAAAAATTTTAGTTTAGCAAATTAGTACAATTTATTCATTAAATTCTCCCTTGTTTCACTAGTCAACAGTTCTAAACTCTTGGCACTAAAAATCAATTATATCATGGTACAAAATTCATATAATGTTATCGTTTGTTTGTTTTTTTTAAAATAGACTCACTAAGGAATCTATACATATAAATTATGACCCATAATTCTTTCTGTACAATTTATGATGATATTCTAAAGTCAAAACAGGCACTTCAAAAACCATTCTAACCTTGTCTCACAAAAATTCAAATATCTAAAATATAAAATTCTTTTGCCTACACCTTTTCTTTCATGTAAAAATAGATTTGATAAGATTTAATTCTATATATAATTTACTCTATAATTCCATTTCAACTATTTATGGTGATTTTTACATTCACATCATCTTTGTTGTCAAAGAAACGCTTCTTTGTATTAGCTACCATTTAAACATACATAACACCAAAACATAATCTTTACTAACCATTTCAATAGCTAATCTTAGCCATATCATATGAACATACTCAAAATGATTAAGACTCTATACATGTCATAGTTTTAAACATTTTGAAAACACATAATACCGAGATGGTTATGATAGTGTGATACGAGCTCCGACAATCCCTAATTCGAACAAGCTCAAATCACTATAAAACAAAGGAAATGAGAATATGTGTAAGCTACAAATAGCTTAGTAAGGTACATGTAAACAATAAATACTCATTTAATAATTGACATTTCTCTCATATAACTAACCAAACATTTCTTAGCAATTTCAATCACTTATGCATGCATAATCTTACCAATTTCACTTGCACATGCACTTATGCACTTAACATTTATCACATATGTTCATTCTTTTAAACTTACCTGCATACACACTTCATTTCATATTCACTTTAACTCATTATTAATCCCGTTGAACACTCGGAATATAAACAGATACGTAGAGATTTAGCACATAAGTGCCACACTGATATGTAGCCGAAGCTACCACTGGAATGTAACCGAAGCTACCACTGATCAATAACACTAGAAATGTCCAGGCTGCTCACACAAGTCGTCAGTGTCTCGCAACACATGCTAGATCACCCAAGACCCGTAAATCATCGTAACACTCAGAATAATCGATCTCTAGTGACATGTCACTTGTATCCACCTCTATTCATAAGTTCAACCGGGAATTTACACTTCACACTTTATCTTAAACAATTCATCACTTGAATAATTAATGAACAATTTTCCTTCCACATTTAATATTAATTCACATATCAAATATAATTCACAATTTATAAAAATATATTGCTATTATTTACACGTAACTTACCTCGGATGCAAAACGACTATTTTTGAAATTTAGTCGATAACCTTCTCTTTTCCCCGATCACTTCCACTATTTCTTCTTTCTTGATCTATATTAACACAATTTAATGCATTTTATCAATATTCCATTCAAATAAAATTCATACACAATATTTTGGCAAACTTACATTTTTTCCCATAACTTTCAAAAATTCCACTTTTGTCCCAAAGCTCGTAAAAATAAAATTCACTAAATTCTTAAATTTAAAACTTCACTAAATCATATTTCTTACTCATAACAGCCCTCAATTTCACAAAATCATAACTTTATGCAGACTTTACCATCTTTCACAATTTAGTCATTTTTCAACATTTTCTTCGAAATTCATCTAGTAAAACTTGTAGTTAACACTTCAAACATTCATTATCTAACATCAATAATCAAATTACAATTATATCATGAATGGATCAATTTTTAAACTTTAATTTCATTTAAATTAAATGGTAGAAACATGAAATTCAAGTTTCAATAAGCATAAAAATACGAAAATAATTAAAAACCGGGCAAGAAATCACTTATAATTGAGCTTAGAAAAATCAAGAACCTTAGCCTATAGAACATGATAGTTTCGGCAGCAACTCTTCAATTTTGAAGAAGATGGACACTTACTTTCTCTTTATTTTGTCTTTTATTCAATTTGGACAAAAATGCCCTTGACCCATTACTTAGATATTTTTCTAGAATTACCCTTTTGTGTCCATAACACTAATTTATGGTCTAATTCCACATAAACACTTCCAGTTTCATGCAATAATTCAATTAAGTCATTTAATCACTAATTAGACACATTTTGCATTTTCTCAATTTAGTCCTAAAAATTCAATTAGGCACTAAATCATTAAAATTTCCTATCCATATTTTCACACAATATTTCATTCAATCAGTAATTAATAAAAATTTATAAAATTAATCTATTTCACTTCGAATCTGTGGTTACAAAACCACTATTCCGATTAGGCCCTATTTCGGGCTATCACAAGTCACATGGCCTGATCACACGGTCGTGTGGACCCTGTCTTTTTAAAATTCTTTAGTTTTTCCTGAACTTTCTAATTTGCTTTGAAATAGTCCCTGATTGTTCTTAAACTATTTTTAAGGCCTTGTAGGCTCGATTTAGGATCCATAAGTGTATGTTTACTTCAATCTGAATTATTTAAAAAATATATTATTAATTATTCTAGTGAACTTGATGCTATTGTTACTGAATGTTCTGAAACATGCAATGATACTCTGTAACCCTAATCCAACGACGAAAGCGATTATGGGTGTTACAGTTTGTATGTTACCCTTAATTGTTAAATTGATTATTTTGCTTGAATATATTATGGTGTGAATGGTGGTTGGTAGTGTGGTCACATAAGTGACTAATGTGATGTTCCGAATTCGGGTCAGACCATCCCGACCGGGTTTGGGGCGCCACACCAATAGGGATTATTAGCACACATACAAGTTGTATAGAGATTTAAAGATTGGTTATGTTACCTTGACTTAACATTTCAGTGTGGGTCAAAAGGGTGTTCTTTTTTTAGAACCTTAGCTGTGTGGGTTGGAATGTTAATTTTGTGCAATGATTATATTCATATTTGGTTCAAAGAAATGAAAATAATGTATATTTTTCATATAAAGATTAAATGTTATAAATGAGAAATATGAAAGAATATGTAAAGATACTATGAGCTCTACTTAATATTCTTGAATAGGTATTTCATTAAATGAATTGGTTAATAAATGATTAATATGTAAGATGATCCCCTACACCTGGATAAATGGAAAAGAAGCAACAAGTGGTATTAAACTGTGACTTGAATAGATCTAGCACAATTTTCATAAGAGGGGGCTTAACCTTAAAAAAAAAGATAATTAGGTTTATCCATTGACACTTACTGAGTTGTTTAAGCTAACATCTAAGTTGTTTAAAATGCGTAGGTTTGGACTTGTTGAGAAATCGTGGTGTTGGCTTGGGAGCATCAGATTATTTAATGAGATTTAAGTTTGTATTTCAAGTGTTTTAATGTAATTTGTATTGGTTTCTTGGCATGTAATTATGAATAACATGTTTAAACCCCCTTAAGGTTTCTTAACAAATGGTTGTGTCATTTCATTTTTCATAAGTGTTTATGATATGTATCTAAGACTAAATGAGCTTAAGGTTTGTTTTAAAATGTTTTGGTTCATGTTGAAAGGATATAGGGAGGTTTGGACATGATTTATAGTGTTTTTCAGCCATTTTCTACTCTAGGGGTTCGAGGTTTCGAAACTTGCAACTAAGTCTCAACATTTACAAACATTAAAACTAACTTGCTATGGTCCTACCCCTAAATATCAAGACTTGAAGCCTAAGCCTCGAGACTTACAAACCAAGTCTTAATACTTGTTGTCTAAGCCTCAAGACTAGTGGCCCCTATAGTTGCACAACTTCATCTTATAATGTTTTGGGTCCTTCGAAACCTTATTATAAGTTTTGGGTTGTCCAAACCCTTGAGAATTGTTTCAAAATGATTTTAAAAATGTTCCTAAACTCCTAAATGACTTCAAAAAACTTTGAATGATTTTATTTAATATTTTATGTCATCATCGATCGAAGAAGGACATGAACGACGGTGACATAAGTTTGACGACTAGTGTTAGGAGAAGAGGAAATAAGAAGAAAAGAAGGGGAGAAGAGATAAAAAATGAAAGGAAAAAGAAAAGAAAAGAAAAACATAACATCCTAAGATAGGGCCTGGAAGTTTTGGCCTCACAAGTGAGGGCTCACCAATGTTTCGGTGAATTGGGGGTTCTCCAGATTCATTGCAAGTTGGTTTTGCCAGTTGGTTTGGCGAACTGGGGTTCACCAGTTAAAGTCGAGTCAAACTTAAATTAGGAAACTAAGATATTTTGTGTCTAGGATACTTTTCATGCGCGTAACCTTTTTTCTAAACTATCTAGGGTTCTAAGTCAAGAAGGGTATCTTAAGAATACTATGACACTTAGTGCCTATAAATACAACCCTTATTCCATGAAAATTCTCTCATCGATTATTCTATTGTCAAGTCTCTATTCAGAATCAAGTTCGTAATAACCAAGGTGAGTCTCTGTCCTGTAAGGGTTGATTGTCCAGAAAGCTAGGTTCACTCGTATATTTGAGTATGTTTTGTTTGTTTAGTAATTTGTGTATATTTATGTATGTTGAGAACCAGCCGGACCATCTACGAGCAAGGATAAAGGCAAAGCAAAACTCATTTAAAATTCTCAGCTTTTCGATGAGTGTTTAGGGTTCGTTATAGTGTGCGAACTGTTATGCTTTCTAAGAACTTTGGGTTTTTAAACAAAGTTCCAAAAGTAAGCTTTTCTATGAAACTCCGCTTTCAAGTTCTGAGACTCTATTTTTAAGTTATGTTTTATGTGTGCTCCTATATGAGGCTATGTTTCTAAAGCACAATTCTATAAATTGTGTTTTTACGAGCTTTTTGTGTGAGCTCTATATGAACAAAGTGCTTATATGCGAGCTCTCTATGCGAACTTATATGTTGGATATAATGGCATGTTATAGGATTGTAACATGTGGAGGGATAAGGGAATGTCGAGCAATGCTCCATTCATAGGGATATGTTGGTGTAAAGGAGAGTATCTAGCTTATCATTACACTTATGGGACATGTTAAGAACTCCCTGAGTCACAAGTGAGGCGCTATAAGAAGATCCACTTATCCAATAAAAGACAAGTGTAAGTGACTATGACTAAGTTTTTATGAAAACTATTATTCACAGTAGAAGTATAAAAATAAAAACAAGCACAAGCACATGTTTATGTTTTAAGTTTTAAGTTTTCCTTTCAAGAACAAACCAAGTTTTTAAGTATGATTTTCAGCAAAGTAAATATGATTTTTTTTCTTCAAATTTTGCGAACTCATGCTTTTTGAGTGAACTCATGCTTAACATAGTTATAAGAACTGATATGATACCTTGTTAAGCAAACCTATGTTGCACAATGTATGTGAACTTGTGTTGCTGTGCGAACCTTAATAATAACTTCTATGTACTTGTATTTATGTTTGAGTATGTGTCCCGTAAAATACCATGTTTATTTCTTTCATGTGAACCCTTAAGTTTTACTATTTAGGTGATATGTGAATCCTTCCTTTGCTTATTTTTGTAAGCTTGCATGTTTTTTGCATTCCATGCATAATATTCACTACAGTGTGATAACTTAGCACATTATATGTGTTGTAAATTTGTGGTGTGTTGGAGAATAGGTTGAAAATTAATGGAGTGTCACCCCAGTGACTAATGTAGCACGCCAAATTTGGGTCAAACCAACTCGGCCGGGTTTAGGGTGTTACAAAAAATGTAAATAAATTTTTTTTGAATTAAAGCCACGATGCATTCATTAATATAGAGAGGTTAAACAAAACCAAGACCCTGCATGTCCTCCATCTATCGCTTATCCAGCAACTTTGATGGGCGGTGCCTTGGGACCCTAATAACAATGAATTATAACTCCTAAATTTTTTTTTTGTTAAAAATCTAACAACAACTAACTTTTAGTGACTAAAATATTTAATTTCAAAAAGTTTATTGACTAAATCAAAAAAATTAATAGTTGAGTAACCATCTAGAACAAAATCACTAGTTCAGTAACCATTTTTATACTTTACCCCAATTAAAACTAGTGTGGATCCCCCCGCTCCACATAGGAAATTCAACCATAGGTTAAGATCTTTTAAAGATTCATCCTTAAATATTGAATTGTTTAATTCTATAGGAAAAAATAACGAAAGGTTGGAAGAAAATAAAATTCCAAAAGGTTAAATTAAAAAATTTAGAAAAAATCAACTTATTATTAACATAAATTATAAATTAATAAAATTAAAATATAACTTCTTTTATTAGAATGGTATTTTTAATAAAAAACCAACATCAATGTTTTAATCTAAATAATTAATTATTTATAAAAATAAAAATATTATATTATAGAAAAATCACGTTAATATTAATTATTTGGAATAACTAATAACATTATAAAATATAAATACTAATTTATGTATAAGATTAAATCTCAATATAGGCATAGCAAAGGACCAAACACAAAAATATGACAATTTAGTAAAGAAATGGAAGGAAGACGTGTTAAAAAGAAAGGCTTCAAGGACTAAATGTTATTATACAATAAAAACAAAACTCAAAGAATAATTAAAACGTAATATAGAACACATACAAAATAAACATAAAACAACTAAATAAATGTCTATAGATATACTTCTACATGGTTTTAATTTAACATAATAATAATATAAATTTTACCAAAATAAGTCCCTACACTTTTGTTTGCATTTAAATGAGTCCTTATTTCAAATGAACTATTGATATCAAAATTTTATTTAAATATAAATTAATGGCCAAAAGTTTATTTTGATAGAAGTTCAAATATTAAGAACTTATTTGGGTGTCAATTAAAACTTAAAAGGCTTATTTGAATATTAAATAGAATTGAAAGACTTATTTAATTAGGTGTAATATAACAATAAAGAATTATCTAAATAAAGTAACAAAGGTTCAAGGGCTTATTTAATGTATTACCCATTTATATCTAATGCATTTTTTTCAAATAAGTCTACAAAACATTTATAAACATAAAATTAAACTCTAAATCCCATGCAAATTAATTTAAAACTCATACAAATATATCATTTTACATGTAATATTTTTTGAATTCGATTAAAGCTTAATTTAGATGAGTGATGCATTACCCTGCTGTTAGTGTAAAAATATATGTGACGATAAAATTAAATATTGTAATATGACAAAATGTAAACTAAAAATACTATATTACACCCAACCGCCATCTAAACCCACATTTTAAAGATAGATTAATATCAGCATAATTTTCGATTATTGCAAACTATATGGGACCATAAAATAAGCCCGATAAAGCAAGCAGACGACAAAATTGGAAATAAATAAAAAAACCACCTTATCCATTTCCACAATAGCAACGATTGGCGACAATAACTTTACAAACAATAACAAAACAAAACCAAACCCAAAGCTAAAAGAGGAAAGAACAACAAGAAGTGCCATTTTATTACACTAAGCAATGGATTAAAAGATCAAATTAAGCAAATTAGACTGTCCTGAGAATAACTTGATTAAAAGTCATTGGACAATGGTGCATGGTCAGAGTTCATGAACACATTTCCATAGATGAGACCAGCCAATCCACCACCGATCAGTGGTCCCACCCAGTAGATCCATATGCCGTTGAAGTCGCCACTAGCCACTGCTGGTCCGAAGGAGCGAGCTGGGTTCATGGATCCACCAGAGAATGGACCAGCGGCCAAGATGTTGGCACCAACAATGAAGCCAATGGCAATGGGTGCAATGGTCCCGAGTGATCCCTTCTTTGGGTCAGCTGCGGTTGCATACACTGTGTAAACCAATGCAAATGTGATGATGATCTCCATCACCACTCCTTGAATAGCTCCAACTCCAGCTCCAAGACCGTGGATAGGAACTGTCTGCAATCACACACCCCAAAACATTAGCAAGGTTTCCTCGGATATATATATATACACGAAGAAAATGTTTGTGTTTGTATGTATGTATCTGTTATTTAAGGCAGCTCATTACCAAACCACCAGTGACAGCCTTGAGCAAGAAGCAAGCAACAATGGATCCAAGAAGTTGGGCAATCCAGTAAAAGATGCCAGTGAGTATGGTGATTTGGCCACCAAGAGCTAACCCAAAAGTTACTGCAGGGTTGACATGGCCACCTGAGATGTTGGCACCGATAGCCACTGCAACAAAGAGAGCAAATCCGTGGCAAACAGCAATGGCGACTAGCCCATCGGGATCTAGGGCTGCATCAGTTGTCAACTTGTCTGCACCAAAAAAAAAAAAAAGGAAGGCAATAAAACAAAAAGCCATGTTTAGTTACTGAAGTGATGAGTATAGGGAAGTAAGTTAACTGTAAGCAATGGCAGAGCCAACGCCGGCGAAAACAAACACCAAAGTTGAGATAAACTCAGCAAGGTAGGCCTTGACAGACCCCAAACTGAAGGAATCATCGAAGCGACCAAAGGCGATTCCTGCCATCTTTGAAAGCTGATAAGGATATAACTAGAAAGAAGCTCTACTTAATCCCACACTCAAACCCTTTTGTTTCATCACATATAAATACTACAAAAATTAAAGAAGTGGTCTATGACTTCCATTATTTTTTATATTATCTATAATTTTTTATGACAAGATAAAAATAAAGGAAATTCTACATAAACATATCCAAATTCCATGCATATTTTCTTTAGCAGGGCAAAGCAATTGATTGCAAAATGGGAAATCTAGATAATAATAATAATAATAATAATAATAATAATAATAATAAGGCCAAAGCTAAAAAGTTTATATTAAAATAGTTTAAATTGATTTTTATTTATTTTTGGGATGAATCTAATTTTTTCATTTAAAAAAGTCAAAAGAAATAAATTAAATTATTAAGATTCAAGAATGACTAATGTTAAAATTGTAACATTTAATCATAGGGCAAGGCTCATGTCCACCTAGCTATAATACTCTTGCCTTAAAGCTATATGAATTAAACGAATTAAATCTGAACACGATTAGAATTAGATTCAAGATTTTTTTAATTAAGAAAAACTACATAAATACAATATCTAAATTTCATGCATATCCGATAGAGATAGTAAATCCATGGATTAGATTGGAATTATGTTAATTATCCGTTAAGTCCTAGCTGTCATTAACATGGAGTTAATAGAATTGTCGAGAAGGTAATGAATGATTCCTCCATGTGAGGGGTGACCCAACCTCTCTTTCTTTCCTTTTGTGTTTGTTTGAATGTGTGAAGATCATAATGATAAAGAACAAAAAAAAAAAAAAACAAAGAGGTGATGAGGTCGTGACTTGGTTTGGGCCACATAGTGGCACCGACCATGTTTGTAGGGAAAACGAAATCGTGGGGCTGAACTTCATTCACGATTTCATCATTTAAATATACTTAAATCTAGAAAAATTATAAAAATTAAATTTACAAAAAAAAACACGATAATTGAAAAGAAATTAATTGAAAGTAATAATATTATTAAAAATTATAAAAAATTTAAAAATTATAAAAAATTATTTAAAATATTTTTTTATAAAATTCTAAAAAGGTTCAAGGCTTTTTCCAATTACTTGGAATTTCTTTTTTTTTTAATTTTTATAAAAAATTTCAACTTTTATATATTATTTTAAATTTTTAAAATCTATAATAATATATTTTAGAATTTTATAAAAAAAATTATATTATATATATTTAAAATTTTAATGAATATAAAATATAATATTAAAAAATAAAAAGAGCATGGTGCGTGTTCTAGTAGCACCACATGGCAGGTCAATGTTTGGTCAATATCAACCAACATCGATCAATGGCCGGTAAAAGTCAATATTTTTAATATTTAAATATTTAAAATTATAATTTTTTATTTTTAATTTAAATTTAATATTTTAAATTAAATAAATCTAATTACCGTGTGTTTTTTATTGGCAAAAAATCAGGTTGCACTTTTCCATTGGACAAAGTAGCTTAATAAAATGGACTAAAAATAGAAAAATTGATACTTTAAATATTGAATTAGGATAAAAGAAAATTTGAGTACCAACATAAAAAATTGAGTATACTTTACGGATTAAACCATGAATTAAACCTTTTAAAAAATGAGTGGACGAAATTTAAATAATTGCTGTTTATTTATATAAACAGAAGATATCATATAATATATATGTATATATCTGGTGACTTTTTGTTTTGCATTAGAATTATGAAGAAAAGGCGGGCTGGATGTAAGTAAGATGGATAGGGAGGAATCTTAAGCAACTTTTTGGCTGCTTTGTTGGTTTACTAAGCAAAATTTTCCAAAAGGAGAAAAGGGATTAATTTAATACTATTATTATATATGTTTAACCCACGAAAGGTGGGATTTGAATATCCAGTGTTTTGATTCTTTTTGTCCTTTAAGACAGGGAAAGGCAAGGGATGATCCTAATTATTCCAACCTCAAATATTACCGTGATTTTCATTTCCCTAAATTGTACCTTTCGAAGATATTGATCCTATTCTTGCTAATTTCTACATATTTCCGGTTCAAACATATAGTTTCTGTGGGTAAATCCCATTATTACAACTAGGGGTGTTCATTCGGTTAACCGACCCGAAATAACATTAACCGAATTAACCGACCTTTCAAAATCTTTAACCGTTAACCGAATCGAATTTTTTTTAAAAAAAATTAACCGAACCGAAATTTTTTCGGTTAATTCGGTCGGTTAACCGAATTAACCGAAAATTATATGTTTTTTTATTTTTGGTTAAAAATTAACCGAATTAACCGAATTACCCGAATTAACCGAATTAACCAAATTGAATCACTACATAATTAAATTATTTTTAGACTTTTAGACTTTAGTTTTAGTCTTAGTTTTAAAATTTTATTTTTATTTATTAAATTATTTGTAATTTAATTTTATGATTGGGTTGGGTTGGGTTGAATACTTGGGTTTAGATTGGGTTTAGGTGAATAGTGGGCCTATTTATATATTATAATTTTATTTATTAATTTTTTCGGTTAACCGAAAAAATTCGGTTAACCGACCGGTTTCGAACCGAATTAACCGTTAACCGAAAATTCAAAAAATAATTAACCGACCCCCAACCGAAAAAATTCGGTTAACCGACCGATTAACCGAATTCGGTCGGTTAACCGAATTTTTTCGGTTTTACCCGAATTTTGCACACCCCTAATTACAACATCGTCCTTCTATAATATTAGGATGGTAATCCAACGTAACAAGGTCAATGTTGTCAAATTCATTATTAATTTACAATTTGCATATTATTCGCCCACTTCACTATAAAGAATTTTGAAAACTACTATCAATTTTATAGATGTTATATATATCTATGCCCTAATTTATCTCACTTCACTCTAATTTAATTTTTACTAGTTATTTTTAACTTTTTTAAAATATTTTATTACCTCAAACAATTGCTAGGAAACAAACTATCATAGTGAAGGAGTGACAAGGGAGTAGACACTCCTTTACCACTAAAATGAAAACAATAAACAAACAGAACACAAAGGAGTTGTTTACATAGTTTTGTTTTCCTTAAGTCTCTGAAGCTTAGGTCGATGAAAAATATCCACTCCCTTCAATAATTACAACAAATAATCCTATCCTATGACATTTCGTAACAATTTTCCTCACTCTTGTATCTTGAAGACTCAATATTCTCACCATTAAATTCTCCCATTGTGAATTCAGCAAGTACAACCACAACATAAAGGTTTTACTATCAAAATGCACGCTTACAATAATATTCCTCACAAGAATAGGTTTAGTTTTTAATTTTCTCAATACATTAACTTATACAAGTCTCTCAATTATATAAATTTATTTCGAGACTTGCTAACATAAGAAGATCTATCGCAATCCCACTAAAACAACAATAAAATAAGTTGGATGCAATATAATAATAACAAGTAATGAAAACATGAAATCTTGGCAGCTAATCAATTAGAGTTTCAATCCAATTCAATATCCATGATCTAATGGATTAGATAAGGTGATTTGATTCGATCCAACCTCCAAAATATGTTGCCCCATGTGATATGATCTTTATTAATGGGCTAGATATTATCCAAAAACTCAATACAACCCTTATATATCATTCAATAAATTGTCAACACTTTAAATATGAAAACTTTCTTAACACGGTTCTAATGGCTAAGGAGTGGGCACTCCTTTAGCACTCAACTTGTTAGTTCCATATTTTCAACAATCTCCTTCTACGGCAATTTGTTGAACAAAACATACACAATGCAGGAAACTAAGTTATCAAGTAACCTTAGCTCCCCCTTACCATATTCTTATTAACTCAAAAAACTTAACTTCGTAGATAATTAAGTAATTAATCATTAATGCTAAGATAGATTTGCATAAATAATCAACCAATAATAATTATAACTAAGTAAGCTAATTAAGCAATGGAATAATGCAACAATATAATTGACATTCATAGCAGAATTCAACACAAATTCATCACAAAAAAAGTTGTAACAGTCTATAAATAACAGTCATCCAATCAGAATAAAAGACAATAAGAAAAACTATAAAAGAGTTTCAAAATATCCCCCTTAAAATTAAACTTCAAAATTAGCAAAAAAGTTATCAAATTAGCATTTCTCCCATCTAGTTCATACAAAATCATCATTTCTCCCCTTTAATCCATCATCCTCCCCTTTTTTGTTTGACAAAATGCCAACTTATTCATCATATGGACAGGCTAGAAGATCAGTAAGTAAGGCCATTTCTCTGTCAATCACCTTTTTGACGCTTTAACCTCAACCCATAGCCTATTGCAATGTCTTTGATTGAATTCAATAGAGGTTCGTAGGTCAACAGTGGTCTTAGCCTTGAGGCCCTTAGGAATGGATTGAGTGACTGTAGTAGTGGACACTCCCTAATCACCTTCAACTTTCTTAGGCTCAAGATTTGAGACTTCTTCAGGTTCAGTTATAAAATGTTTTCTCTCTAGCCACTTATGGGAAAACTTAAGCTCTGGTGCAGGTTTGTTGGTGTTAAGAACAAAAATGCAAGCAAGTTAGCTGAGACTTGAGCAACAAGGCTCGAGATTTGCAGAAGAAACAAACAGAATTCAAGATAGAAAATTGAAAACAAAAGAAAAGAAAAATGAAGAGTATATGAAAGGAAATCTGATGGAATTCATTCATTTAGAAAAATGGCATAATGCCAATACATAAAATCAAGCATTTAGCTTGTCAAAATCAGTATATGGTCACCTAATCAATACCTAACTCCACTAATAATCTTGTAACTTACAAAACATAACTTGCACACATGGGTAAGCTGATTTATAAACTTATCAGCACCTAAACATCAAGTATGAAATGGTTTGATCTTAACCAAGTTACAAAACACTAATTTGAAAGTAACAAAAACAAAACAGTAGCTTGATCCTCTGCTGAGACTTCATGGCTCGGGCTATTCCTGTTGCATCATTGCAGTGTGCTGGCCAACTTTAACACTCCTCCTTGGCCTGCATGCTGTAAACTCCCATTTGCATTCTCAATTCCATGAATCTTGACACACTAAGGGCTTTTGTTAAAATGTTAGCAAGTTGATCGTTTGAATTACAATGAATCAGTTACACTTCCTGTGCTTCCTCCATTTGTTTGACAACATGAAGCTTAATGTTGAAGTGCTTTGTTCTTCCATGGAACATTGGATTCTTTGCAATTGCAATAACAGATTGGTTGTCACAATAGATCTCTGTTGCTTCCCTTCGATGCACATTCAAATCTGCCATGATTTTTCTTAGCCAAATGGCTTGGTTAACAGCACTGACAGCTGCAACATACTTAGCTTCATCAGTTGATTGAGCAACTATTGTTTGCTTCTTCGAACTCCAACAAAAAATGGCTGAGCCAAGGGTGAAAACATACCCTGAGTTACTCTTCATATCATCCATCGATCCAGCCCAGTCACTATCAGTATAGCCAACTAATTTCAAGCTTTCAGCCTTGTTATACATCATTCCATGACTCAGGGTACCTTTGATGTACCTAAGCACCCTTTTTCCAGCTTGCAAATGCTTCTCATTGCAACAGTGCATTAACCGTGAGAGAAAACTTACAGCAAACATGATATCTAGACTAGTGGCAGTCAAGTATAGCAAACACCAACTAGGCTCCTATAGATAGTTTCACTAATCTGCTCAAAATTTCATTGACTCGATAGTTTTTCTCCCATGGCAACTGGAGTCCTTGTTGCCTTGCTATTTTGCATGGAGAATTTGGTCAGAATTTTGGAGACAAAGGCTTTCTGACTTAGGAATATTCCCTTATGTGTTTGTGTAACCTCCATGCCAAGAAAATAAGTCATCATTCCTAGATCAAACATCTCAAACATTTGTTGCATCTTATTTTTGAAGTCAAACAGTATTGCTTGGTCTCCTCCTGTCACCAATAAATCATCAACATACAGGGATACAATAAGCTGAATTTGCACCCCTTCCTTCTTAACATACAATGTTGGCTCGCTAATGCTCCTTTCAAATCCCAGACTAACCAAGTAGCTGTCGATCCTGTTGTACCAGGCCCTTGGTGCCTATTTCAAGCCATACAAGGCTTTCTTCAATCTGTAAACCATGTCTTCCTTACCAGGCACTTTGAAGCCTTGAGGTTGTTCAACATAGATTTCTTCTTCAAGAAATCCATTGAGAAAACCTGACTTCACATCGAGATAGTGAATTTTCCACTGCATTTGAGCTGCTAAGGCAACTAGCAGTCTGATGGTGTCAAGCCTGGCAACTGGTGCAAAGGTCTCCAAATAGTTTATGCCATACTTTTAGCTAAACCCCTTCACAACTAGCCTTGCTTTCAACCTATTCAAATTTCCATCAGCATTATGTTTGGCTCTATAGACCCATTTCACTCCAATGGTCTTCCTGTTGGCTAGTCTTTCAACTAATTCCCAAGTCTGATTCTTCTCAATCATGCTGATTTCATCAGCCATTGCCTATTTCCAGCCTTGCTGAGCTTCAGCCTCTTCAAAGCAACTTGGTTCCACTATGGCTACAGGAGCTCTTTCATAAATCTCAGCAAATGGTCTAGTGACCCTGACTGGTTCATCATCAATGTCCATTTTAGGACCATTCTGATCAGATCAGTCTGATTTGCTACAAGATCTTCAGAAACTTTCTCTGGCTCATTTTTCTCCCAATTCCAACTTGACATCTTATCAAATACCACATATCTGCTCACAATCACCTTGTTTGCCAAAAGATCCAAGATCCTATACCTTTTTTGATTGTGTTGTAGTCCACCAGAATGCTAGGATGAGCCCTTTTTGCCGGTTTGTCCCTTTTCACAGCTGGGACATGTGAATAATTGCAACCAAATATCATTAGGTGAGTTTGTGATGGTTTGAACCCAAACCAGGCATCGAATAGAGTTTTGTGAGCCAAAGCCTTGGTTGGGAGTTTGTTTTGGATATACACAGTAGTGTTAACTGCCTTAGCCCATAAGGTTTTGGGCAAATTCTTCTCAAACATCAAGCACCTGGCCATATCCATCAAGCTTCTATTCTTTCTTTCACTAACACTATTCTGCTGAGGAGTATAAGTGTTGGTGAGCTGGTGTTTGATGCCTGCTTCATCACAAAAGGTTTGAAACTGAGCTGAGGTGTATTCAGTTCCATTATCAAACCTTAGGGTCTTGAGCTTACAGCCTGCTTCAGTCTCTGCAGCAGTCTTAGACTTCTAGAATACTAAGGCCACCTCTGATTTGTGCTTCAAAAAATAAATCCAACAAAATATTGAGTGATCATCAATAAAAAAAATGAAGTACCTGCTGCCATTCAATGACTGAGTCTTCATGGGGCCACACACATCAGTGTGTACAAGCTACAACCTTTTTGAGGCTCTCCAGGCCTTGTTTAAAGGAAATGGCAACCTGGCCTGCTTTCCTAGCTGACATACCTTATAAACCTCCTTCTTTTCAACTGAGTTGATGAAGTTCTCAACCAGATCTTCTTTGGTTAGCAAATCCATCGATCTGTAGTTGGCATGACCAAGCTTTTGGTGCAAAGCTTGGATTCATCTGATGAGGCTATGTAGGCTAAGTCTGAGTCATTTTTCAGGTCAACAATAAAACTTTTATCAGCCATAGTGACTGACATGAGCCTGGATCCACTTGGATTACTGATTTGGCACTTATTGCCTTTAAACACAACATAATAGCCTTTTTCTAGTAGTTGAGCTATGCTAACCAGATTTCTGTCAATCTCAGGCACTAATAACACATTTGAAACAAGCTTGTTACTTGTGGGAGTGCTTATCAGAACTTTGCCTTCTGCCTTGATGAAGTGGCAATTTCCTACTTTCACCTTTGTTTTGAAACTTCTGTCAATTGACTTGAAGATGGCAGCATCTAGTGTTATATGATTAGTGCAACCACAGTCAAAGAGCCACCCCTTTGTAACCTTTTCTTTAGTAGCTGAGCATGAAACTGCAAAAACTTGCTCTTTATTGTCACTGCCTTCTTCTGCTACTCGAGCTTCAGCCTTTGGTTGTTGTGGTCGATACTGCCTTGGTCTGTCTTGCTCTTGCAAATATTTTTAACATGTCCCATCTTTTTCCAGTGTTGGCACTGCACATCTGCTCTAAACCAACAATTAGCTTCTGGATGACCAGGCCTCTTGCAATGCCTGTAGGGTTGATCCCTTCTTCTTGCAACATCTAAGTTAGGCTTGTCTCTCCAAGTCTTTTTGCCTTTGTAGGTAGATATGCTCGAGGTAGGCTTGGTTTTTGCTTGGAAGGCACCTTCTTGGTGCTCCTCCAGTATACTGGCTCTTCTTTGCTCTTGTGCATAAAGAGCATTGATCAACTCTGTCAATGAGATGTTGGTCAAGTCCCTTGAGTCTTCGAGAGAAGATATTTTTGCCTCATACCTCTCAGGTAAGGTTGAGATCACTTTCTCCACTATTCTTGCTTCACTGAACTGCTCTCCAAGGAGCCTTATGCTGTTTACCACAGCCATAATCCTGTCTGAATACTGCTTGATTGTTTCTTCCTCCTTCATCTTCAAGTTCTCGAAATCCCTTCTCAAATTCAATAGCTGTTGCTGCATTGTTCTCTCTATTCCTTGAAACTCCTCTTTTAGCTTGTCCCATGCCTGCTTTGGTGTCTCACAGGCCATGATTCTTGTAAAGATAAAATCTGTCACACAGTTTTGAATACAAGACATGGCCATGTGCCTTTTGGTCCTTTCATTAGCATGATGTCTGATCTAAGCCATAGTTGGATTGGCTCTAAGTGGTACAGGTTCAACACTTGAGTTGATCACCTCTCATAGATCGAATGCCTGCAGGTAGGTCTTTATTTTGACCACCCATATGTGATAGCCCTCTCCATTGAAGACTGGTGGTGTAGCTGGTGAGAAGCCTGATGAAGTCATCGTTTTAAATGTTTAACTATAATAGGTCCACTAAGACTACAGCTCTGGATACCAATTGTTGGTGTTAAGAAAAAAATGCAAGCAAGTTAGTTGAGTCTTGAGCAACAAGGCTTGAGACTTGCAGAAAAAATAAACAAAATTCAAGATAGAAAATTGAAAACAAAGCAAAGAAAAATGAAGAGTATATGGAAGGAAATCTGATGGAATCCATTCATTTAGAAAAATGGCATAATGCCAATATATAAAACCAAGCATTCAGCTTGTCAAAATCAGTATATGGTCACCTAATCAATACCTAACTCCACTAATAATCTTGTAACTTACAAAACATAACTTGCACACATAGGTAAGCTGAGTTATAAACTTATCAGCACCTAAACATCAAGTACATTATGGTTTGATCTTAACCAAGTTACAAAACACTAATTTGAAAGAAACAAAAATAAAACAGTAGCTTGATCCTCTTCTGAGACTTCATGGCTCGGGCTATTCCTGTTGCATCATTGCAGTGTGCTGGCCAACTTCAACAAGGTTTCTTAAACTATTCAATGACGAACCAATCTTGGGTTTTTGAAGGTGAGTACTTAGAAGATTAAGGAAGGGTCGGGTAAAGGGTATCTGGTGAATAACCTCTTAGCATATTTTGAGATTTCATCAAATATGAGTTCGCCAAGGTCAAACTCAATCATTTCTACAACCTTCCTAAAATATACGACTATTTTTTTGGTCATTGCATCTCGTTGGCTATTAAGCAACAATTTTGTGTTGCAATAGAAAATAAATCTCATAAATAATATCTAAAGAAAAGGCTCGTAATGTACCTTTCTCAGGCTAGGAGGTGTAGAGTTTGTTAGTCAACACTACAGCTATGTCATCCATGGATTCATCAAGTTCAACAAGGTTGTTGGTGTAACATTTCAACACTTTTCTGATTTACTCAGAACCAAATTTGTACCGTTATCATCGAATAAAAACCTTTCGTAGTAGTTACTATTCTCCAATTCCATGCCTCTATTTAAGTTGGCATAGAAATCATAGACTATGTTCTTAACATAAGGGTGGACATAACACACTAATCCAAACAACCCAACATTGTGGAAAATTTGGTTAATACCATGATCACCAAATTTTTTCTCATCAATGTTCTAATCATCAATAATCCCCTTCAATAACAACTTTGAATCTCTTGGAATAATGAGAATCTAAGATTATTTTTTTTTCTTTTATGCCATAATTCTCTCTTGTCTTCTAGCAACATCAGTGGAAACAACTAATAATTTAGGACCTTTGACCTCATTCATTCTCTTGTTCCTTTAGGTAGTAGTGTCAGGAACATTTGGATGCTTGGTGCGCGATTTCATCATTGAACTAAGTAGTACATTGTTTGATGGAATGGAGTCTGGACTTGAGTTTGATGAAGACTGAAATGAACTGTCTTATAAAATCTTGCTTTTTCTACTTTGTTTTGCCACAATAAGGGCCTTTCCCTTGTCATTTTTGGTTATTTCAAGGTCTGCAATTTCTTTATCCATGATAGGCCTTGTGTGTACCCTCCTTAGTTGAGTAATGCCTGAGGTAATGGGCACTCCCCCTTTTATCTGTACTTCATCAGATGAGGTTTTCTCAACCAAAACCTCTGTTGCTTCCTTCATTGGGTTCTCTCCTTCTGTTTCTTCCCTAATAGGCTCGATAATATTGGTGGTAAAAAACATTGATTTTCATAGTTCTTGTGGAGGTTTAAAAAGATTTAAAAACTAAATAAAGGACAATGGTAGGATTTCAAAGATGAGGTTCATCATTTTTAGTATTCATGGCTTGTATAAGAGCCTCAATCCTCTAGCCTTGGTTAAATGGGGGTTTGGTGATGATGCTTTAGGAGACGGGGTAGGTGGCTTGGAGGATAAGGTATTAGGATTAACAGTAGAGGTAGGATCATGTAAGGTTTCAATGGCTATGCTTTGAATAATGATAGGGTTTTCATCAGCATTGGGTTTTTGAGGATTATTAACAAGGTTGTTGGAAGGTGTTTTTAGTGGCTGTAATGATGGTGGTGCCTGAACAAGGTTTTAGAGAGTGGACACTACCTAAGTACCTTTTTCAGTAGCTTAAGTCTAACTACTAAATGCTCTTTCATGGGATTATTGTTGAGTTCGAAGATGATTCTCATATTCTTCTGTAGAGGTCATCTTTGTTCGGGCCATTAGAGAAGATTGATCATAGGGTTTTGTGAAAGAGATTAGGGCTTTGCAATTGAAAGCAACTTGGTCACTAAGGAAACGTGAAACAACTTTATTAAACCAGTAAAAGGAAAATGTAGGAAATCAGATTGATGTAAAAGACTATTTAAGAAAGGAAAGAAGTAGTATTTCTTTTTAATTGAAAAACAATCCTAAGATTATAGAAAGAAAATATCTTGGAGATTTTCCAAAAAAAATACAATTTGAGCCCAAAAAAGAAGAAGAGGAAATTAATCCCTCCAAAAATTGACTGAAAATTAAAAATAAAACCAATCAAATAAACTTTAAAATGACATCTAGAATAGTCTTTTGGATACCACCCCTTTGTTGGAAAAAGTCTAGTTCAAAAACAGTTTACTTGCACAGCAAAAAATAAAAATTTTGAAAATCGATCCGGTTTGTGATACTTATAACAATAAACCCTAGACTAAATTCACATATGTGTTTTCGGATAGACGGATCATTTTCGTTCTCAACTTTTAACCAAAAAATATTATTTGTTATTCTCATACCACGAATTACTTCGAGTGTGGGATCGAACGAATCGAATCAAACATAGAACTATAAATAGTTTTCTTTTCCTTAATGTGAAAGTAAAAATCTTTTCTCAAATAGAAACTGGCAGAATCGTTATTATGGAAAATGTATTTAATTCTTAGAGAATAAAAGCCTATCTATTTTAGGGCAAAATAATGATATCTGAAAGTTGTGTGAATAGCCCTACTAGTGTCATCTATTTAGAGGGACAGAAGGTAGAACCCTTGTTGAATTGTAGAAGTCTATTTCAACTAGAAAATCAAACTCCTAGTCTAACTAAAAGTATAGGTGTTAGTAACCCTAGTTAATATTACTAGGGTTTGTCGTCCACCCCTTTAACATGAGGGACTTCCTCTCTCATATCGGGTCCAATTACAAGTACTTCTTGATCTTTTAACCCAATACGTGATAATTCGATCCAACATGATATTTGTTTTTCTATTTCCCAAAATAAACTTCTCAATACATTTCCAATTAAATAATCTTCTCATTCCAATTCTAGCTTCGTTAAAATCATGATGACTTTATCGTAAAAGAATCTACAAGAAAATATATTTAATTTTTCTATATTCAATGGTTTACTATGACCAAATGATTTATTTTCATTTTCGAACTTCATTTAATTCAAAAAACATAATTTTTTTTTCAAGTAATTTTCAGTTTTCTTTTTCCTTTTCATTTTGAAGAAAACAATAATCATTTCCAAATGATTCTATTTCTCTATTTTCATTTATGTTCATTTGAATCAACATGCAATTCATTTTTTATTTCAACGAGCTAGCGGAAGGACTGATTGGACATATTCGAGTGAGGCTCAAATGATTTATAACTAAGTCCCAACTTTTTTCCTATTAATTATAAACTTATTTAGTCACAAAGTCATTCCATTATAGTATCATGACTGAGCTATCCCCAACGACATACCATTACGAAAGTAACTCGATCAGTGCTCCTCCAATGACCTTATCATAAATGTGTTACCCTCATAGGATATCCTTAATCTTTTTGGGATAATATCCATTCTCCCAATATGATCTTATTTTATCTCATGGTAACCATTACATCTTAATTCATGAAAAGTCAATTACTATATAATAGTAATCAAGTAATTCATCACAAAGATGAACAACACGTGGTCACGTTTACTTTTCATCAACCATTTAATTCCAATGAGAGGATATCATTTACCCATGTCTCAGGCTATGAATTTCACTATTGTGAATGACACGACATATCACAAAAGTTGTACATCCAACACACCAAGTTTTAGTTCCTTATCTATTCGAACTCAAGCTTTTACTTACATCAAAGTGTACGAGTCACACATACATAATCCTTCATTCACTCAAGATTTAGGCATGTCACAATATGAATATCACAAGTGAATAAATCCATAAACAGATTCGTGATCTATTCTTATTGGGTCTAATCTGATGTACAATCCCCAATTGGACTTGATAGACGACATATTAGTCTTTCAATTGGTTTACTCATTTCTGATTAGACTAAGAATAAGTTTAGGTTCATCTACTAATATAAGTTGTCTTTCTGTATTACGATTCGACCACGTAATATCGCTTAGTATTAGTTAAACATTAGACAACTAGTGAGTAACATTTGCTTTTATTTTTCTTTGCGTGCAAAAACCATATAAGGACAATTATACAAAATATATTAATGCAATCAATGAATTTGTTTTATTAATCAATCTGTTCAAAAAATTACAAGTGTATATTGATGAAAATACTACACTTAGGGCACTATATCCAACACCCTTAACTGTCAATTGCTTCAAGCTTGATAGATACCGACTAAGTTTGTCAAACTCTCAAACTTGTTGGTATCCAATGCTTTGGTGAATAAGTCTGCTAATTGAATTTATGTTGGCATATACGTCATCTCAATTGAACCATTCTCCACCAATTCCTTGATAAAGTGGTGCCTTATATTGATGTGCTTAGTCTTGGAATGTTGAGTATAATTGTAACAACCCGATTTTCAGTGGTGTCGAAAATAGTGGTTTTGAGACCATAATTCTAACAAAATACTACGTAGATATTATTTAATTAGTATATTTATGAGGTCTATAGAGTCACATTAAATTTTGGTTGAGAAATTTTATTATTTAGATAACTTAATAAGTAAAAGGAATGAATTGTAAAAGCGCAAAGGTTGAGTAATTAAATTAAAGGGACTAAATAGACAATTTAACTCATGGGAAATAAGTTAGTCGGATTTGATGAGGTTATGCTTAATTAAGTGGTTTAATTAGTCTTAAGTAATGATTTATTAAAGCTTAATTAAGAAAGTTGAAGTATTTACAAAATGCCATAGTATATTTAATAAATTAAACCTAAATTAAAAGAAAATTTCCATTTTCTTCTCATCTTCTTCACGACAAGAGAAAAGAAAATGTTAGGGTTTTAAGCCTTGATTTAAAGCTTTGATTTGGTAAGTGTATTGATGCTCATTTTTAGTAATTTTTATCTTTTTTTAGGTCGTATCAATTTGGTCTAGCTAAATCAAGGACCAATTTGTGAAACTGTTAAATGTTATAAAAGTTTCCATTAATGAATGAGGCTATTTCTTAAAGCTTATGATGAAATATTAAACTTTGTTGATAGATTAGATTATTTTGAAAAGTGATTTTTGATGAATTTTGATGTTTAGGGACTAAATTGATTAAATAATAAATTGTTTGTACTTGAGGTGAAATTATTGCAAATAGGGGCTGATATGAAGTTATATATTTGGGTATCATGACTATTTAGGAAAAATGAGTAAATTGCATGATGAGGGCCTAAAGACTGAATTGAATAAAATGGAAAGTTAATGGGTAATTAGGTAATTTTCCAAAAAGGACTTAGTTTCATGAAAGGATCAAATTGTGTTATTATTCTAATCGATGGAATAAAATTATTATTATTAGATCAAGAACATGCTGATAATCGTAGAAAAGAGAAAGCTGCAGAATAGTCCCTGTACTCTAGAATCTCCTACAAATCAGTTCGGTAAATTTATGTTTATTTACGCTCCTACAATGCTTACATTATTATTAACATGCTCTTAATTAATGTTGTATTATATATTGGAAGCACGATCTATCGAACCAAATCTTACTGCTATATTGAATGAAGCTCAATCAAGCAAATCATACCGTTGTACTGAATGAAGCACAACTGAGCAATTCATACCATTATACTGAATGATGCTCAATTTAGTAAATCCTACTGATGTATTGATTGAAAATTGAATGGGGAGAAATCTATGAACATACCGAAGAAAACTTAAATCGAGTAATGTCCACCGAGTATGCTAAATTACTGTATTAGTTGTTAATTACTGTGATAAGCCACGTTCAATAAAATTCTCTACGTTTAATACTGATTAAGGATGGGTTTGGATGGGCGATTGGGTGCAGTGCGTTTAGCTTACTTTTTGTATCACGCTACAGTATCGCTACAGTATCTAATCTCACCGCCACCGCTGTTTTTACACTAGCCGTAGGTAAACGCACTGCCCATCCAAATTCACCCTAAATCTGTGTTTGACTCGAAAGGATTATTAAATTCTGAACGAAATTACTAAGCTTCATTAAATCTTACCTGTATTTTGCTTATTTTGTAGATTACATTTTGAAGGCTAGAAGATCGAGTCAACGTTAGGAATCACACTATCCGTGAATATTGGTACACATAATTTCTCAGTTTTGGTATATGGCATGTACTAAGACCCTATGCATAGTTATGGCAAATACTTTGTTTCGAGTAACATGTTATGTTATGTTGTGCACTTGAATGATTTGTGATTTCTGACTTGTTACCTAAATGTGTTTTAAAGGTTAGGATATGAAGTAATATGCTATGAGTTAACTTAAGCTTGTAATGAAATGGATATTTGTTGTGGAGATAAAGATGTGTTTATGGTTACAAAGTTGGGAATGAATGTTTGTGAAGTTTATTGAGGTGTCAATGATGATAAATGTATGATACATTGAATGAATATATGCAATCATGTTTAAGTGTGTTTTGAAGTTGAATTTCACCTTCTAAATGTGTCTTTGAAAGTGTATAGGTACCTATGCAATAAGGGAGTGAAATTGAGCAAGGGATGGATCATTTTGGGTTCACATAGTTTGAGACAAGGGTATGTGACTCAGCCGTGTGAGGCACACGATGTTACACATGGCCTGGGAAGGTTACACATGGCCTGGCCACACGGCCACGTGTCCCCTGTTTTCAAATTTTGATTCTTTTCCCTAAACTTCTTGTTTTGTTTCAAATTAGTCCTGAATTTCTCCCAAGCTATTTTTAGAGCCCCTATGAGAATGAATGGTTTATGATATTTTTGAATTTATTGAATGTTATGATGTTTAAAGGTATCTAGTTGATCGGTAGTACTCCGTAACCCTAATCTGACAACGGATACGGGTTAGGGGTGTTACAATAATTCAACGATATATTTATGTCATTTGTGTTGTCACAATATGCTATGCCTGTTGGTATTGCAATCCAAAAATCCTCTAGCATTTTCCTCATCCCTAATAATTGGGCACAATTGCTCCTTACTGCAATGTACTCGATCTTAGCTGTGGACAATGAAATTGACCTTTGCTTCTTTTTGTACTGTGAAACCAAGTTGGTTCCCAAGTAAAAACAACCTTCAAATGTGCTTTTCCAATCATCCATATTCCCAACCGAATCAACATTATTGTATCCAACTAAACTCATGGAATTATCATTAGTAAAGCAAATACCGAGATCGGGGTACCATGGACATACCCATTGATTCTTTCAGTATCCTTAACATGTGAGTCTCTTAGGATTTTCCTGATATCTTGCACATACACCAACACTAAATCTCAAATTTGGATGACTTATAGTGAGATAGAGAAGGCTTTCTAATCGTGCTTCTGTACATGGTTTGTGTAACGAGCAGTCCCTTAGCATCAATACACATGTTCTCATTAATAGACATTGGTGTCTTGGCTAGTATTGATTGATCTAAACCAAACTTTTTCACACCATTTCTTGCATATTTTCTTATAACAAGAATGTTCCATCTTCTAATTTCTTGATTTGGAATCCAAAGACATAGGATAACCCACCTATCATGCTCATTTTGAACTCTATTTGCATTAACTTCACAAATGTCTTTGGCAGTAATTGAAATAGCAAAAATATTATGTCATCAACATATATTTCTACCATGATTGTAGTCACTCTATTCCTCCTACAAACAATGTTTTTCTCCACTAAGCTTGTTTCAAATCCTTAACTAGTTAGATACTGTGACAGCCTCTCATACCATGCACAAGGGGCTTATTTCAAACCATATAGAGTTTTTTTCAACTTGTAGACATGATCTGGATGTGATGGATCTTTGCACCCCTTAGGTTAAGGTACATACACCTCTTCCTTTAAGAATACATTCAAGAAAACACTCTTAACATCCATTTGAAAAGATTTGATGTTAATATGTGCAACCACTGCAAGTAACAATCGAATTCTTCCAATCTTGCCATAAGTTTAAATGTTTCTTCAAAATTAATGCCTTCTAATTGAGTGTATCCCTGAGCAACACTTCTAGCTTTGTTCCTTGTGATGTTACCCTGCTCATTTGTATTGTTTTTGAAGATCCATTTGGTGCCAATTATGTTGCAACCAGATGCCCTAGGCACCAACTCCCACACTTCATTTCTCTCAAATTGTTATAGCTCTTTTTGCATGACCTAGATCTATTCAGCATCTTTATGGGCTTCTTCATCTTTCTTTGGCTTAATTTGGGAAGTGTAACAAGCTAAATGAACCATGTCTCTGTAGTTTTGTCTAGGTCTCTCCCTTGTTTTTATTTCGTTATGAACATCACCAATTATGTGAATAGGGGAGTGATTCTTTCTTACCCTTCCTAAAGGATGAAGTTTCTCACCATCGTTGGACTGATAATTGATCTCATCAATGATTTGAACCTCTTAATGTTCTACTTTTGACGGTTTTTCAAAGCTTAACAGTGCCAAGGGGAGTGGGCACTCCCTTAGGCACTAAATCTAAAGTCTTGTTTTCATCATCATTGTGCATCTCGTGGACTCTAACATCATTATGATGGATTTACACTATATTCGTTTCGTATACTTGTATTTTTCGAACAAAATGGTTTAATAAAATATTCATTGATTAGATTAATAGTCTTTGTATATTGTAATCAATATTTTTGTGCACAAAGTAAAATTGAAGCAAATATTGGCTCATTGATTATCTAATATTTAACTAATAATAAGCGATATTACATGGTCTGATTGTAATACAAAAATACAACTTGTATTAGTATATAAACCTAAACATGTCATTAGTTTAATTAAAAATGAGTGAAACAATTGAAAGACTAATAAGTCGTCTATCAAGTCCAAAAGGGAGATGCATTCTCTTGAGCATTAGAGCAGATGAATCCTAGAAGATAGAGATATAGATGTGATTGACTAAACTGATAGTACATGGAATGTAAAAACCCGGTTTTAGTTAAATCAGAATAGTGGTTTTGGAACCACAAATTTGAGGTCAAAAATTTATTTTAATATTATTTTTGGTATTTACAGCATGTGATTATATATGTGTGAAAGCTTTGTAAAGAAATTTTACTGTTTGAATGCTTAATTCGGTAAAAAGGACTAAATCGGGTAAAGTGTAAAAGTTATGTTCTATTAGCTAAAGGTACTAAATAGCTATAGAAATTTAGTGTGGAAGTCCTTATTTGGTAATTAGCCCATTAAAGAGATAGTGGAATATAATGGTTTGGCATTTTGTGTAATAAATAATGTTTATAAAGGTTAATTATGTAAATTGGTTAAAAATGACAAAACAAACAAAACAAAATGGAAAAGTTATCATCTTTAACCATTATTCAACCAAAAACTAAAAGAGAAAGAAGCCATGGAAGCTTGAACTTTCGGCCAACCCCATTTTGCTTGCATGTGAGTATCGTTTGTCCCGTTTTTGATCATTTTTACGTTTTTGATATCGTTGCTTCTTGTTCTAGCTAGCCCATGCCCTAATTTTTGAATTGGTGGATGAATTTGTGAGTTTCCATTGATGATAACTTGATTTTTTTGAATGTTGATGATGGAAAATGAATAATTTTTGATAGATTAGTATGTTTTGTAAAGTGATTTTTGACAAAAATGTCAAATTTGGATTAAATTGTGAAATATGCAAATTGAGTGGTTGAAATGTGAAATAAATGAAAGTTTTGGGCTACTAGGGGCATTATAGTAATTCGGCTCAGCTTGGGTTATATTGAATTGTGTGAATTTTTTGTATTTGTGAAATAGGGACTAAATTGAATAAATGTGAAACTGTAAGGGCTAAAGTGTAAAAATTTCCAAATAGGTATTTTTGGATGAAATTGAATGAATAGGTGATTAAATGAGTTAAATTAGAATTCATTTAGATCAAGAAAGAAAGAAATCAGATTTAGATCGGGGGAAATCGAAAGTTGACGAGTAGTTGATCCGATCTGTTCGTTTACGTACGAGGTAAGTTCATAAGTAAATAAATGTTTTTGAATTCAAATGTATATTTTTTATATATTGCCAAATTAATTTATATGTAGATATATACATTGTCGAATTGATTTGTATATGTATATATATTACCGAATTGATTTGAGATCCCGTATAAGACCATATCTGGGATATGGCATCGGCATCGATTTGAGATCCCGTATAAGACCATATATGGGATATGGCATCGGCATCGATTTGAGATCTTGTATAAGACCATATCTGGGATATGGCATCGACATCGATTTGAGATCCCGTATAAGACCATATCTGGGATATGGCATCGGTATCGATTTGAGATCCCGTATAAGACCATATCTGGGATATGGCATCGATATGAGACTTCGTGTAAGACCATAGCTAGGCTATTGACATCGATATGAGATTTTCAAGTAAGACCATGTCTGGGACATGGAATTTGTACGATACATTATGCACGAGTTTTCCCGAGTATCCTTAGTATTCCAAGTGGTTCAACGGGTAATCCAAAGATTATGTCAAAGAAAAGACAATGTATGATCATGTTGAAAGGATACAGGTATATACGAAAAATTCATGAGTAATGAACTCGATGTATATTGGACATTTGGCAAGAATGTAAAAGAGTAAGTCATACTTATGAGAATGATCTTGTGATGACCTTGTGATTATAGGTCTATACTTATGAGGTATAAATATGTGGTAAATTTGATTGATGATTGTGTGAGGCTTTTAGGCCAAATTAAATTGAGACATGATACGTTTAAGTCTTTCTTGTTGATGTATAGGTGAAATTGGCCAATGCATGGCATGTAATGAGTAGCTATTGGAATGGCTAGTTATGGATATGCTTTGGTATTATATGTGTCTAAATAAATGTTAATACAAAGAAATCATGAAAGAGTAAATTTTGCAATAAAATAGTTTTCGTCAGCAGCAGTTGTATAACTTTGAAAAATCACCAAAAATTGTGGAAATTGCATTAGAGGTTGAATAATGAATGAAATTAAATATTATTGAGTCTAGTTTCACATAGAAGAAACGGTATAAGCAAAAGAATCTCGTATTATGAGATATTTGAATTTTTGTGAGATAAGGTCAGAATGATTTTGGAATCCCTTGTTCTGACTTTGGAAAATCATTAAAAATTGAATAAAAATAATTATGGGTTAGAATTTATATGATTAAAATTCTTAATGAGTCTATTTTCAACAAAAACAAACAAGAATATCATCTAAAACCCGTACTAAGAGATAATTAAATTTTAGAGAAGAATGGTCGGAACTGTCAGATAGTAGAAAAGGGACGACTTCGAAGAATTAACTGTACTTATTAGCTAAACCAAAAATTCTGAAAATTTTATGGTAAGATTACATATAAGTCTAGTTTTGGGAAAATCAAGCGCATCTTAATTTGGAGTTTCATAGCACAATATATAAATAATTTAGTGACTATAACTTGAGTAGACAGCTTCATGTGAACATGAGTAAATAGTGGAACTATGTGCTATTTTGATTGTATTATCTTGAGAACATGTTGTGAGAATTGGTAAAAGCATGTTAACAGATTGCTTATTATTTACATACCAACTTACTAAGCTATATAGCTTACCCCCTTTCTTTCTTTTTCCTATAGTGTCACAGATACTAGCTCGGGTTGGAGATCGTCGGAGATTCTATCACACTATCAAGCTATTGATCGGTATCAACATATTCAAGCATTTTAAGTTTATGCAATGTATAGGGACTCAATCATTTTGTGTATGAGTTATTATGTTTTGGTTTGTAATGGTTAAATGTTTGATTTATGTGTAGCCATGTAACTTGGCTTACATTGACTAATTGGTTGTAAGCCTATATATATATTAATTATATGCCAATGTCTTGTGATGTGAGTTGTGTTTGCATGATACATAATGAGTTCTGGGTATGGCCTAAATTCCTAATAGTTGTATGTGCTAGAAGTCTTGATGTCCAATTGCTAAGTTTTGCTCAATGGTATGGTATGTTAATTAGATATAATTATGCTCGTATAAGAGTTGTTGATGATGCATATGTATAAAAAGTTTTAAATTGAATGAAAATTTTATGGCTCGATTTTGTATGGTTGCTTGTGTTTAAAACTAGTAATGCCTCGTATCTTGTCCCAGCGTCGGACACGGGTAAGGGGTGCTACATGGAACATGACCCAAGTAAAATAGATCCTGGATTCGTTATTAATTTATTCACTTCTGACATTCATAGTATGACATACTTTAATCATTAGTGGATGATGGAATATGTATGCGTGACTCGTATACTTTGACAGAAGTAAAAACCTAAGTTCGAATAGATAAGGAATTGAAAGCTTATGCATTGTGTATACGATTTTTGCAGTATGTAACATCATTTACAATAGTGGAGTTGATAGTCCAACTAAAGAGTAAATGATATCCTCTCATCGGCCTTACAGAATAGATGAAAAGTAAACGTGGCCACGAGTTGTTTGTCTTTGTGACAAATGACTTGATTACTATTTGATAGTAATTGAATTTTCATGAAAGAAGATGTAATGGTTGTTGTGAGATAAAATGAGATCATATTGGGAGAACAAATTTATCCCAAAGAGATTAAGGATATCCAATGAGGGCAACACACTTATGACAAGGTCATTGGATGAGCATTTATCAAGTAGCTTCGGTAATGATATGTAATTAGGGAGAGCTCACTCACGATACTATAGTGCAATGACTTCATAACTAAATAAGTTTATAATTAATCAGCAAAAAGCTGAAACTTAATTATAAATTATTTGAGCCCTAATTATATATGTCCAATCGATCCCTCCTATAGCTTGTTGAAACCATAAATGAATTGCATGTAGAACCAAATGAACAGAAATTAATGGAAATGATGAATTTAGAGAAACAGATCGCATTCACAAATGAATGTGTTCTCTTACTAAGTATAGAAATAACTTGAGAATTAATTTAAGGTTTTGAATTATTATTTAATTAATCATAATTAAATAATTGAAGTTTGAAACTGAAATTAAATTAATTAGTAACTATGTATCCGTTAAATAAAAAAAGTAAATATATTTTCGCATAGATTTTTACAATAAACTTGTCATGATTTTAATAGACTTAGAATTGGGTTGAGAAAATTATTTAATTGAGAAATTAATTTAGTTAATTTAATTTAATTAATTATGTTTATTTGTGGAAAACATAAAACAAATATTGAGTTGGATTAAAGTATAAAGTGCTAGGCCAAAAGTCTAAGATGCACATATAATTGGACCTAATACATAAAAGATCCAAACCCCCCTCATATGATAAGTGAAAGGCGACACACACTAGTAGATACACCCCTCTCCTACATAGACTAGGAGAATATTTTCTATTAAATAAATATCATTTCTAAAGGGCTAATTCAACTAGGATTCTTCTATCTCTCCTTATAAATAGATGAGACCGGTTGACCTAATACACACTTTTTGATTAAATTTTCTAGGAATTACGATCTTTACCAGTTTCTTTTGAGAGAATTACTTTCCTACTGAAAGTAATAATATTGTTTCTTGTTCTATGTTTGATTCGTGTTGCTCGAGCCCACACTCAATGCAATTTGTGGTATGAGAAAAGTGATAAAGGTCGTTCGATTGAAACCGAGACCAACTCGAATTTGTCTTGCACAAAGCACAAATACTTTTTGGTAAAAGTTTATTGCTATAAATATCACAAACCAGCTCGATTTTGAAAAAAAGTAATCTTTTTTTTAACTGTTAAATCATTATCTTAACTGGATTTTTCCAATAATTAGTATCAAAGCCAAGTTGTGTTATGCTTATAGTGTAAATCGATACCGAATTTTCTCTCTTTTTCATGTTTTGTTAATTTTGATAATATGTGACATTCTTTTAATTATATTTACGTTTTGGGTTATGTATGTGAATAAATGTATTTAATTATATTATTATTTATATATGATAAAGTAATTTTGCCAACGTTGTGATTCCTAGATATTAGATTGGTGTAATTTTAGATTTTAACAAATTTTGGGATATGTAATTAGATCATGGACCATCACCTCCATGTAGGTTTTTTTTGTAATTTTTAGAAATATTCATGTAAGCCAAAAACGTACTTAGCTTTTTTGTAACCTAACATTTTGGCAAAACCATGAGAACTGTCACGTATCCAAAACCGATTGAATGGGGCAAACCCGGCCCAGCCAACCAACAAAAGACCAATAATGGGTCAACTAGAAAAAGTGGCGACGATCGGCAGTGCCCGACATGTTGGATCTGGTGCCCTAAGAGCAGTACTTTCGTTTATGTACACTTGTATTTTTTGCGCAAATTGTTTTAACAAAAGTATCCATATATTATATTAATACCCTTTGTATATTGTACTCATTGGTTTTTGCATGCAAAACAAAATGGAAGCAAATATTGGCTCATTGGTTATCTAAGGTTTAACTAAGCGGTATTACGTGGTTGGATCGTAATACGAAAAGACAACTTGTATTAGTATATAAACCTAAACAAGTCATTAGTCTAATTGGAAATAAGCAAACCGATTGAAAGACTAATATGTTCTCTATTAAGTCAAATTGGGGAGATGCTTTGTCTTGAGCATCGGAGTGGATGACTCTCGGAAGATAGAGACATAAATGTGATTGATTGGAGTGACAGTATACTAACCAGGACCCAAGTAGAATAGATCTTGAATTTGTTTATGGATTTATTCACTTGTGATGCTCAAAGTGTGGCATATCTTAATCCTGAGTGGATGATGAACTATGTATGCACAACTCATATAATTTAATGTAAATAAAAGTTTGAGTTCAAATAGATAAGGAACCGAAAGATGGTGCGTTCAGTATACGAAATCTGTTATATGTAGCATCATTCACAATAGTGGAATTCACAGCCCAAGAAATAGGTAAATGATATCCAATCATTGGCATTACATGATAGATGAAAAGTAAACGTGGCCACGAGTCAGTTCTCTTTGTGATAAATAACTTAATTACTATTTGATAGTAATTGACTTTCATGGAGGAAGATTTAATGGTTACCATAAGACAAAATAAGATCATATTGGGAGAACGAATTTATCCTAAAAAGATTAAAGATATCCTATTAGGGTAACACACTTATGTCAAATCATTGGACGAGCACTTATCGAGTAGCTTTCATAATGGTATGTAACTAAGGAGAGCTTAGTCTCGATACTATAGTGGAATCACTTCGTAAGTAAATGAGTTTATAATTAATAGGAAAAAAGCTAGAACTTAATTTTAAATCATTTGATCCCTAATTATATATGTATAATTGATCTCTCTGCTAACTCGTTGAAACCAGAAATGAATTGCATAAAGAATCAAATAAACATAAATAGATGGAAATGATAAAGTTTGAGAAATGGGTCGCATTTGGAAATGAATGTGTTTTCTCACTAAATATGGAAAGGACTTGAGAATTAATTTATGTTTTTGAATTATTCTTTAATCAAATAATTAAAGTTCAAAAATTAAATTAAATTAATTAGCCATCGTGAATCATTGAATATGAAAATTAAATATATTTTCTCATGGATTCTTTTACGGTAAAGTTGTCATGACTTTAGGGAATTAGAATTGGATTTAAAATCATGTAATTGTAAAATTAATTTACCTAATTAAATTAATTCACTCATAATATTTATTTTGGAAAAAGAAAAACATGTATTAAGTTGGATTAAATTATAAAATATCCGGTTAAAATTTCAAGAAGCACACATAATTGGACCCAAAACAGGAGAAACCCAAAAATCCCTCATAATACATATGAGGGGCGGCAACCCTAGTATATTTTACTAGGGTGTGCTTCCCCTTCTCCTAGTTCAACTAGGAGACTAGTTTTTCTATCAAATTATTATTATTTCTACTTTACTAATTCAACTAGGATTATTCTATCTTTCCCTATAAAGAGATGACACTGGTAAAGCTAAAAATACACAACTTTGTGATATTGTTGTTTTGCCCAAAAATAGTGAGAACTTATTTTCTAAGTATAAATTATATTTTCTAGTAATAGCAATTATATCGGTTTCTATTGTGAAAGAGAATTACCTTCCTAATGAAAGTAATAAATTGTTTTTGATTTTGTGTTTCATTCGTGTTTGTTCGAGCCCACACTCGAAGCAATTTGTGGTACAAGAATAGTGGAAAAGCTTGTTCTATTGAAAGTCGAAAACGTCTAGGATCCATCTCTCACAACACATAGGTACTTTTTGGGAAAAGTTTATTGTTAAATATCACAAACTGAATCAATTTTCAAAATTTTAATTTTCCATTGTGATAGAAATCCATTTTTAAACTGATTTTTTCCAACAATTGGCATCAATGCCGATTGTGGATTGTTTATAGTTTAAGCCGATATCAAATTTTCTCTCTTCTTCATTTTTGGTTAATTTTTTATAAGATGTGACATTCTTATAATTATTTGCATGTTTTGAGTTATGTATGTGAATGAATATATTTTATTATTTTATTATATGATAAAGTAATTTGACCAAAGTTGTGATTACTAGATATTTAAGTGGTTTTAATTATATTTTTTAATATCTTTTTAGGATATGTAATTAGATCGTGGATTATTATCTCCATCTAGGTTTTATTTCATTTTTTTTAGAAAAATTCATGTGAGCCAAAAACTGACCTAAGTTTTGTGTAACCGATTTTTTCAAAGAATCCCGAAGAATTGAGACACATCCAAGACTGATCAAGATGACATGAACCCAACTTAGCCAACTGAGAAAGTACCGGTGAGGGACTAACCAACGACTGTCTGACAGTGGTCAGTAGTAGTTTAACAGCAGCGACGATGATGTCAACTATGGAAGCAATAGAAGTCCACGGTGGCGGGAGCAGTTCAACAGTAGATCCTTTAGGTGTTTTTCAAGTCAACTGTTGTTTTGGGAAAACCCAAAGCTAGAATGTTTGGCTTTCACCAAGAAGACTCAAAGTATGGTTTGAGATAATAATTGTATTTTTTTTGCTAAGATGGAATCATGGAAACTTTGGTCGGTTAGAATCATTTAATTTTATGTTTTTCTACGATAGCATGATGATATTTGCAATGGCCCAATATTGCCCGGCCCGATATAAATAATAAAAACAGTTTAATTTCTTTACAAATTCAGCCCAAAAATAAAACTATTTTAGCCCAGCTAAATTACTTAACACCATACCTAAATATTAGCCCAAACCCGAGCCCAAAATGCTCTAACCCAGTTCATAGGGCCCAATTCAAAATGAAACCCTAGCCTTCAAACAATTTTCAGCTCTAGCCAGACGAAAGCAAACTGGTTCGTCTGCTGAAAGCAGCAGATCTTCGATGCCAGATCCACACGCTCCATCTCCAGGCTGGATAGGCACCTGCAACAAACAAACTCAAGAGAAACAAAAACAAACAATACCCATGGAAAAAAACAAAAACGGATAACAAACAAAAAGAGCAACAGAAAAAGAAAATAGAAAAAATAGCAGAGAAAAAGATATGTATTTTTATTATTTTTTATATTTATTTTTTCTCTTCTATTCGATTCGGCTATATAAGGCCGATTCCAACACTGTAAACGTACACAACGCATACTGTATGAACAAAAATCAATACAAAAGAAAATGTTTTCCTTTTTTTCCGTTTTAGGGATTTGGTTCTATTTTTCTTTTCCGATTGGTTTTATTTTTTGCTTCTTTGCTATTAGCCATATACATAGAAGCATATATACAGAATAAGAAAAAAAGGGGGGGAACGGACAATATGTAAATAAAAAACGGTTTATGAAAGAAAAAATTTTGAGAGAATGTGACTCCTTCTTCTTTTCCTTCTAATTTTTCTTTGCATTTTTTCCTCTGTTCTTCTAATTTGTTATGCCATATAGATGTATATATAAGAAAAGGGTTTAAAGGAGGAGCAGCATACCTGGCTTTGCCCACTCCGTCGCAATCAGAGATCGGGCGAAGATCGGCCTGGTTGCCGGCGGCGTTCAAAGGGGTTAAGATTGAAACCCTAGCAGGATTCTGCTCTTTTTTTTGTTTTTTTAGAAATGAAGCAGAAACAATTTTTAAGGAAAAGGTTTTGTTTTGAATAACAAAAAGGAAACGACACCGTTTCACGGCATAGATCCGCGCGGTGACACAACCCGGGGAAGGATCCGCGCGTACAGCCTTTTTGGTCTATTTGCGCAATGAGTCCCTCCGTGTTTAGTATAATTTCAATTGGATTTTGTTCACTTTTTAAATTTGAACTGCGGATTTGATTTTGATTTCATTTAAATCCATATTCAAACGTCATCGTTTTCATCAAGCAGATTAAAATCCTTAGAATTATGCGTCTATTTGTTGTTTTGGTCCCTCTTTTTTTTTGAAGTACAAATTTAATCTTTCTTTTATTTTTATTTATGTTTGCTACCCATTAAATTTCGTTTTACTTTCAATATTTTATGTATGATTTTTAATCGAGTATATGTATTATTATTATTATTATTATTATTATTATGTTTATCTTTTATATATATTAAGCTAATATATGTATTTTATTTGCTTCAAATTTATTTCAAATTCGACTATTCAATGGTTATTTTAATTCTATTTTGAGTCTATTTTGAATTCATATATTTAATTTATTTTAGAAATTTTATGTATAGGATATTAATTATTATTTTCTCTCATTGTCTTGATGTATCTTTTAGAAAATTGATTATTAATTTATTGGATGTTAAATTGCTAATATTGATGTTTGTAAGACATGATTAAAATTATTATTGATATTTGCATTACCTATTATTTACTTGTTATGTGTGTTGGGGTTGCCATCTATCTTGAACATTGTATATTACCATTCAATCATGCTACATTTATAAAAATCCTATGTTTTTTTAAGCACAACAATCGTTCTATTTCATAATTTTCAAAAAGGCCTGGTGTCCATAACTCTCGAGAGAATTGTGCCCTAACTTACTGGGCTTCAATTCTTCTCGATGAATTTGAATAGCCAAGTGTTTATTTTGGTAAAACCATACAAATTTAAAATAAAACTTTTGAGACTTCAAAAGGTTGGATCCAAACTTACCGGATATGGCATTTTGCTATCTCGACTTTAAAACAAAGGCAATGTTTGATGTTTAGGAATTTCGAGAAATTGAACCCTAACTTACTGGCTTCTGATTTTCTCGTTTGACTTAAATAACCAAATAACCTTCTCAAAATACATGAATTTTAAAATTTAAAAATTAAAAAGAAATACTTTATTTTGATGATTGAATTGTTGCACTCTAACTCACTGAGTGTGGCAATTCATTTCTTTAAAATGAGTACATCTTGCTATTCAATTCAATTTGTTCAAATTTAAACTTTTAAAGGATCGTATTTTTAAAATCCTTTCAAAATATCAACCTTAAGACATTGAACAATCAATTCGGTACCAATTTTTGGGCGTTACGAGGGTGCTAACCCTTCCTCGTGCGTAATCGACTCCCGAACCTATTTTCTCAAACTTCGCAGACCTAAAATTATTTTTAAGGTGATCCGATCACACCTCAATAACAGATCGGTGGCGACTCCAATTTTTTTATTTTTTTTATGTCGACAACTAAATTTTTTATCTTTTAAAAAATGGTTTCGACAGCTTGGCGACTCCACTGGGGACGTTTAGAGAGTCAGGTCGTAAAATTGATTATTTTGGTCTTATTGTCGAAAATTAAAAATTTGGTTTGAAAAATTACGATCTTCTCTTTGCATTTGTTTGTATGATTACTGTAAATTGAGCTCTATATTTTGTCATTATGTTGCATAAAGACTGTTTAGTCTCACCTTTTAAGTGGGAGTGAGAAGCTACTCCTTCGTAAGGTTTTTACCTCCGTGCAGGATAGTGAATCACTTTCAGGATACATCCGTACCTATGTCTTCGTGAGATTTTCATCTCCGTGCAGCCATAGAGAAATGTATTCCCCTGAACCGAACTCGGTTTGTATGAGCCTATAATGGGTGAAGATCGAGGAATCTGCTGGTTCGGGTACCTTGACTTTAGAGTCAAACCGCATGTAGAAGACCTTAGGAATCCATCCTAAGTAGAGCTTCCAAACCCCTAGTGGTCACCTGATTAAGTACTTTTGTTTTCCTTGTTTGCTTCTATTTTGTACTAACCCCTCTTGTTTTGTTTTGATTGTGATTGCATTGCATTTGCATCTTAGGAAAGAGATATTGATTCAGTCTCGATTACTAAATTAGAGAGCTTGTCATGGAATACGGATTCCTTGATAAAGTGGAAAACAATACAGTTGCCTGAATACATTCTGAGAAACACAAGAAGAGCGATGGAAGAGTTCGTGATCTTTACTTCGTAGCCTGAGGATTCAAGGTGATTGTCTAAGAGCCTTCGACGTTCCAACTCCCTTAAAGAAGCTGACAAGCTTCATGAAGATGGCCAGGTGATGGATCGCGACCAAGACCAAGAAAGGGAGCTAGCAGTGGCATCTATTGGAAATTGGTGAGATTATCTCAAACATGCGCATGAAGAAGAAGATCGATGTTGTTTCTTGGAATATGAGGGTGAGGCCGTACATGTATCCGTTTTATGTAAAGGAATTTTCTTTCTAGAAAAGTTTCCTAAATGTAATTGAATAAGAATCAGCGTCTCTGTAGGCATGCATTTCATACATCTGCATCGTATGCATTAAAATCCATTGAAAGAGTCTAAACGAGTAAATTTGTTTCAGCTAATCTGGAAAACCAATCAATCAAACATCCTTACGATACTCTTCGCAAAACTAAGGAAATGGATCAAAGATTAGAGAAATTAGAGCAAATGCAAAAGGATATGCAGGATCAGCTATAGAAACAAATGAAGGAGCAATTGGACAAAATTCAATAAGAGATGACAGAAAGGATGCGGGAGTCTCAAAAGGACATGATGACTGAGCTGACGCAATTACTAAAAGGAATAAATAAGGGGAAGGGCCCTATGGTAAATGATGAAGGAGAAGACAATGATAGACCTATCTATCCTCTAGGCCTTACGCCTCTGCATGTGCAGATTCAGACTGAGGCTGGATCAGGTTCTAATCCTAGAGATAACCTAGTGAATCTTGTTATTCCTGGTTTCGATGAAATGGCTGAAAAAGAAAAGGCAAATGTCGAACTGTCGAAACAATAGGAGGATAGGTGTAAATGGTTGGAGGAAAAATTCAAAGCCCTGGAAAGCACCGATAGTCACCATGGAATTGATGCAAAAGATCTGAGCTTGGTTCTAGACTTAGTACTCCCTCACAAGTTTAAGATGCCTGAATTTGAGAAATATAGTGGGACTAGTTGCCCAGAAGCCCATATCACCATGTTCTGTAGGAGAATGATTGGGTATATTAACAATGATCAGCTATTAATACATTGTTTTCAGGATAGCCTCATTGGAGCAGCGTCAGAATGGTACACTCAGTTGAGCCGTACCGAGATTGGTTCATGGAGGGACCTAGCACAGGCATTCATGAAACAATACGAGCATGTAACAGACATGACCCCCGATAGAGTCACCTTGCAAAATTTGGAAAAGAAATCGAATGAAAGCTTTAGACAGTATGCACAGAGGTGGAGAGAGGTTGCAGTCCAAGTCCAGCCACCACTCCTAGAGAAAGAAACTACGATGCTCTTTATCAACACACTGAAAGCCCCGTTCATCACGTACATGTTGGGAAGTGCTTCAAAGAGTTTCTCAGATATAATCATCAATGGTGAAATGATCGAAAATGCCATAAGAAATGGAAGAATAGAGGGTGGAGAGAGTAACAAAAAATCAGTCTCAAGGAGAAAAGAAGATGAGATGAATAACATAGGTTACTCAAGGTCAGTAAGTCATCCAGGTAAAAGGGTCGCTAGTCAACAAGGTGCACTGAGACAAGAATCTGGAGTGAAACCAAGTACTGAGAAGCTCCAATTCATACCAATTCCAATGTCGTATAAGGAGCTATATCAACGCTTATTCGATGCGCACATTGTTACCCCTTTCTACTCAAAGCCCCTGCAACCTCCGTACCCTAAGTGGTATGATGTGAATGCACAGTGTGATTATCATGCGGGAATTGGGAGACATTCGATAGAAAATTGTACCGTCTTTAAAAAGCTTGTTGAAAGGCTCATTAACATTGGTGTTGTCAAGTTTGATGACTTCAGTGCAGAAAATCCATTACCCAATCATAATTGATAATGGAGTGAATGTAATGCATGAAGAAGAGTGGGAAATGTTCACATCGACGAAAAGCAACTGAATGAGGGACCTTGTTAGATGTCCGCCCTTACAAATTTGGGAGTGTTCTAAGCGATTAGACTGCGGAAGAAAGCCCTATAGTTTTTAGATATTATTTAGAGTAATGTTCAGAACATTTTTGTTGTTTTTAGCCTAAAAATGATAGAAATTTCCCTTGTGAAATAGGCTCATGTCTGAACGTTATTATTTTAATGAAATAAATTTTTGCAAACAATTCCAGATTCTTTCATTCTTTTGAATTTTCTTCCAAATTATTATCCATTCATTCATGATCATATGGTACAAATAATTATTCATGAATTTATACATTCTTTTGTATATTCTTTGGTACTTATTATGGGTCCCTAGATATCAATTACGTGAATGACTCTGCTGCGGACCCAAATTTTCCTTTTGAGCAGGGCATGTGCTTAAAACGATCTCATGACTTTGAAAATGACAAAGATTGTAGCTTATCTCCGGACTTGCTGAGGATGGTTGAACAAGAGGATAGACAGATCCTACCTCACAAGGAATCATCAGAATTGTGAGCTTGGTGAAGATTAGAATTGACCTGACCGCAAAGATGAAGTGAAACCTCATTAAGTTACCTCTAGAGTTCAAAGATATCTTTGTAGGATCATACCAGGATATGCCCGGGTTAAACACTGATAATGAAATCTGCACAACAACGTGATGAGAAAAATGTACAGTGTGAACGATGCAATGAAAATTCTTTGCCGGGGTAATGCCTTTGTTGTTGACTCAGTATAGCTTTGCCTGTTTGAAGTCGAGTTTCCATCTCTTCAAGTTTTGTTGGATTTTATCCAGATTGAAGAGGAGGATCCAAAGTTTTCTATCGTAGTTTCGCCCCAGAAGGCTATATGAAAGAAATCTGATACCAAAAGATCTTTCGCATACGAGGTGAAAGTGGAAGATCTTATGTGTAAGACTTTATTGAGAAGCAATGGTCCTAATCAAAAGAGATACCATGGACTTGCTTAACCCCACGAGTTTAGATTCTTTCAAAAAAAATCAAAATAAAAAAAATCAAAATAAAAATGAGAGAAAAAGAAAGAAGAAAAGAAGAAAAAAAATCTAGATGGAAAAAAAAATCAAAATGACAAAAAAGGAAATGAGTGGCCAAGGCGAAAACCCACAAAGGGCGCTTTGTGACCTAAGGTGGTTTTGAGTTGAAAACCCAAAAAGAGAGACTCAAATTTTGAGCAAAATGGGGCATGGTCGTCATCATCATCGAAGGTTTCCAATGGGCATTGATTTATTTTTGAGACCATTAATTACTTCATCAAAGGGATAGAGGCTGCTTCATGCGCCAAAGTCATCACATGCAGATATATAATTCCAGAGAAAATTATATTGGATAATGCGTTGAGCTCGAACAATAGCACGATAACTGAGGTTCGTAATCAAGTCGAAATCAGACGTCACGACTCGCCAACGAATTGCCTAGAGATGAATATCAAGAAAATTGAAGGAAAAATGACTGAGACTTACAATGGTTGGTATGTGAAGTTACCATCTACCTTCTTTATTTTTTGGAACGTTTATCAGAGCTTTGACTAGGGCAACACTGTTTTCTCTGGTTTACAAGACGGAAGTAGTTCTACCAATTGAAGTAGAAATCTCTGTTCTTTAGGTTTTAGTTGAGTAGAATGAATTCAATCTGATCAAAAGAAAAGGCTAAAAGCTATTCAGTACAGTCAGATGTACCAAAGGCAAATAATGTGAGACTACAATCAAAAGGTTTGCCTCAGAGAATTCCATAAGGGGAACCTAATTTGAAGAAAGATTTTTCTTACACAAAAGGATATTAGAGGAAAATGGATGCCAAAGGCCTTTTCCGGAGAAGCTCTAATCTTGAGTAGGATAGATGGTAAAACTTGCCAAATCTTGTAAACTCATATTCAGTCAAGAATTACCTCACCTGAAAAAGGAGAAAGGATCAAGGTGAAAACCTGCAAAGGGTACCTTGATTTCTCAAAAAAAAAAAACCCGCAAAGGGCACCTTAGGCCAAAGGGGATTTGAGTTGAAAACCCGAAAAGGGCGGCTCAAATATTGATCAGAATGGGGCATGAAGCGATCAGAGCAACTCAAATTTTCAAGCAGGTGGTAATCTTGTTATACCTGAATCAACAGGAAAGGGTAGGCGACATCTTGGAGCATCGACAAAGCACTGTAGATCTCCTAAACACATGTCCAACTCAAAATGGTCTTCAGAAAGTTTGTACAGAGAAGTTCAAGCTGCGATATCTAGGGCACCCAATTCTCATATTATTTGTTTTTCTTGGAATTTTTTTCTTTTCCAAGATATACATTTCGAATTAATTTCTTTGTCATCCTTCTTTACCATTTTCAATAATTTGTTCTCTCGAGTTATGCTCAGAACCAACTTTATTCTTATCCATTGTTATGACTCTTTTTGCAAGCATATTGCATTGGAATAACGATTAATGGACTAATAAAACTTTCACAAAGGAAGTTTTGCATATTACTCTGAAAAGTTTCTAAACAATATAGGAGCCTGAAACAGGACTATTGTTTAGAACACACCAAATTTAAAGGTTGGAAATCTGAGAAGAAAGAGTCTAAAATTGGATTCTCTTTTGATTTTGTTCTCAAATACATTGATTGAGCAGAATGACAAGATGTCGTGTTAATGACAAAGCTTGAATAAACAAGAAAGCAATGATCATCAGGCAATAGGAAGAGGTTTCCTCGGGGAAGAGAGCCCTCATTTGCGCATGAGACTTTGGTACGACACCTTAGGAATGGTGTAAAGGACCAGAAGGATTTAGATCTTGTATTCTTGAACTGTGATAGGAAAGGATTGAGGAAAAGCCATATATTTCTACCCTTGGATTACAGCGGGAGAATGATGGTACAAATTTTGCGTCCCAGTGGATGGAACTTTGAGGTTTACAGTGGGGGGTAACCTGGCTAAATATTTCTTCAGAAAAGCCAATCAAGCAAGAAGGCGTTGTAGCATGTCAGTCACAAAGCCTTAATAAACTTCGAGTAATGACAACCTAAGCGGGATCATTTTCGGAAAAATAAAATTCTGCATTCATGTAAACATTATTCACATGTCTAGTTAGGAGCATTTGATTCATTTTGATCATGCCATCCTAATCATTAGGCATAATTAGGTCCATTATACAGGTCATGTTCCCCAGAGAACAGATCTGGGAAGTTACAGATCTTGTCTCCCAAAGCAATAGCGGAGCAGATTGAAGACGGAAAATCTTACCTTCAAGTGTAAGGAAGCAGATTTAAGTCACAGGTCTTATCTCTCTGAAGATTACAGTGGATTAGACCGAAGAATTCCTAATCAAAAATGGCGAATCTTATCTCCATGATGTTAAAGTGGAGCAGATTAAAGCCAGAAATCTCATCTCCCTGAGATTACAGCGGAGCAGATTGAAGCTCGTAACCCTATCTCCCTGAGATTACAGTGGAGCGGATTAAAATAAAGGATCTTATCTCTCGGGTTACGAGAGTAGATCGCATCGATTGAAGCAAATCTTATCTCCCGAGATTATAGCGAGCAGATTAAAGCTAGTAATCCTATCTCCCGAGATTACAAAGGGAGCGGATTAAAATAAAGGATCTTATCTCTCTGAAGTTATAGTAGAGTACATCGCATCAAATTGAAGCCAGAAATCTTATCTCCCTGAGATTACAGCGGAGCAGATTGAAGCTAGTAATCCTATCTCCCTGAGATTACAGTGGAGCGGATTAAAATAAAGGATCTTATCTCTCTGAAGTTATAGTAGAGTACATCGCATCAGGTCTTATCTCCTTGAGATTACGGTGGAATAGACCGAAGAATTACGAATCTTACCTCCCAGGCGGTGCAGTGGAACAAATTAAAGCCACATCGGTGAATCTTGCTTCCCCGACATTGCAGTTCAAAAGATTAAAGCTACAACAACGTATCTTACCTCTTAGGCAATCCAGCGGAACAGATTAAAGCCACATCGATGAATCTTGCTTCCCCGACATTGCAGTTCAAAAGATTAAAGCCACAACAGCGAATCATGCTTCCCCGACACTACAGTTAAAAAGATTAAAGCCATAATGGCAAATCTTACTTTCCAAAAGTTACGAGTTACAAATCCTATCTCCCTGATATTACAGTGGAGTGGATCAAAGCACAAATTCCTATACCTCTGAAGATGCAGTAGGATGGAATGTGGCAACTCGAAGAAGAAAAGCACCAAGGTCCAGTACGACCGGGCAAAATTGACCTTTTTAAGTCTTTACTCTATTCTCGTTACACGACAATGAGCAAAGAGTGGCAGCTGTAATGGCCCAATATTGCCCGGCCCAATATAAATAATAAAAACAGTTTAATTTCTTTATAAATTCAGCCCAAAAATAAAACTATTTTAGCCCAGCTAAATTACTTAGCACCATACCCAAATATTATCCCAAACCCGAGCCCAAAATGCTCTAACCCAGTTCATAGGGCCCGATTCAAAATGAAACCCTAGCCTTCAAACAATTTTTAGCTCCAGCCGCCGCACGAGGAAACTAGTTCGTCTGCACAAGTGCTAGCAGTCTTTGACGCCAGATCCACACACTCCATCTCTAGGCTGGATAGGCACCTACAACAAAAAAACTCAAGAGAAACAGAAACAAACAATACCCACGGAAAAAAACAAAAACGGATAACAAACAAAAAGAGCAACAGAAAAAGAAAATAGAAAAATAGCAGAGAAAAAGATATGTATTTTTATTCTTTTTTGTATTTATTTTTTCTCTTCTATTCGATTCGGCTATATAAGGCCGATTCCAACACTGTAAACGTACACAAAACATACTGTATGAACAAAAATCAATACAAAAGAAAAGGTTATTCTTTTTTTCCGTTTTAGGGATTCGGTTCTATTTTTCTTTTTCGATTGCTTTTCTTTTTTCCTGCTTTGCTATTAGCCATATACATAGAAGCATATATACAGAATAAGAAAAAAAGGGGGGAACAGACAATATGTAAATAAAAAAGGGTTTACGAAAGAAAAAATTTTGAGAGAAAGTGACTCCTTCTTCTTTTCCTTCTAATTTTTCTTTGCATTTTTTCCTCTGTTCTTCTATTTTGTTATGGCATATCGATGTATATATAAGAAAAGGGGTTAAAGGAGGAGCAGCATACCTGGATTTTCCCACTCCATCGCAATCAGAGATCGGGCGAAGATCGGCCTGGTTGTCGGCGGCGTTCAAAGGGGTTAAGATTGAAACCCTAGCAGAATTCTCCTTTTTTTTGTTTTTTTAGAAATGAAGCAGAAACGATTTTTAAAGAAAAGGTTTTGTTTTAAATAACAAAAAGAAAACGACACCGTTTCACGGCATAGATCCGCGCGGTGACCCGACCAGGGGAAGGATCCGCGCGTGCAGCCTTTTTTGTCTATTTGCGCAATGAGTCCCTCCGTGTTTAGTATAATTTCAATTGGATTTTGTTCACTTTTTAAATTTGAACTGCGGATTTGATTTTGATTTCATTTAAATCCATATTCAAACGTCGTCGTTTTCATCAAGCAGATTAAAATCCTTAGAATTATGCGTCTATTTATTGTTTTGGTCCCTCTTTTTTTTGAAGTACAAATTTAATCTTTCTTTTATTTTTATTTATGTTTGCTACCCATTAAATTTCATTTTACTTTCAATATTTTATGTATGATTTTTAATCGAGTATATGTATTATTATTATTATGTTTATGTTTATCTTTTATATATATTAAGCTAATATATGTATTTTATTTGCTTCAAATTTATTTCAAATTCGACTATTCAATGGTTATTTTAATTCTATTTTGAGTCTATTTTGATTTCATATATTTAATTTATTTTAGAAATTTTATGTATAGGATATTAATTATTATTTTTCTCTCATTGTCTTGATGTATCTTTTAGAAAAGTGATTTTTAATTTATTGGATGTTAAATTGCTAATATTGATGTTTGTAAGATATGATTAAAATTATTATTGATATTTGCATTACCTATTATTTACTTGTTATTTTTAGTGTGTTGGGATTGCCATTTATCTTGAACATTGTATATTACCATTCAATCATGCTACATTTATAAAAATCCTATGTTTTTTTAAGCACAACAATCGTTCTATTTCATAATTTTCAAAAAGGCCTGGTGTCCATAACTCTCAAGAGAATTGTGCCCTAACTTACTGGGCTTCAATTCTTCTCGATGAATTTGAATAGCCAAGTGTTTATTTTGGTAAACCATACAAATTTAAAATAAAACTTTTGAGACTTCAAAAGGTTGGATCCAAACTTATCGGATATGTCATTTTGCTATCTCGACTTTAAAATAAAGGCAATGTTTGATGTTTAGGAATTTCGAGAAATTAAACCCTAACTTTCTGGCTTCTGATTTTCTCGTTTGACTTAAATAACCAAATAACCTTCTCAAAATACATGAATTTTAAAAATTAAAAATTAAAAAGAAATACTTTATTTTGATGATTGAATTGTTGCACTCTAACTCACTGAGTGTGGCAATTCATTTCTTTAAAATGAGTACATCTTGCTATTCAATTCAATTTGTTCAAATTTAAACTTTTAAAGGATCGTATTTTTAAAATCCTTTCAAAATTTCAACCTTAAGACATTGAACAATCAATTCGGTACTAATTTTTGGGCGTTACGAAGGTGCTAACCCTTCCTTATGCGTAACCGACTCCCGAACCTATTTTCTCAAACTTTGCAGACCTAAAATTATTTTCAAGGTGATCCGATCACACCTCAATAACAGATCGGTGGCGAATCCAATTTTTTTATTTTTTTTACGTCGACAACTAAATTTTTTATCTTTTAAAAAAATGGTTTCGACAATATTTAAACTTACTGTAAAAAAATGTTCATGCATATGTATGATAAACATGCCATATATTTTAGGAAAAGAATGTCACATGTACTTGTCATGACATTTTGAATAATTCATTATTGAAACCAAACATAAAAACCTTGCATGTTTTTAAAAGATTGAGTGGGAGAAAATCCCTAAACAAGACCTACTGCCTCCATCAATGGTCTCTTGTGATGGCATGACAATTTTTTGGCCCAAATGTAGGTATTGTCATGTGGACTTCACTGAGGATATTTCCTTAAAAAAGATAACTTTCATGTGATAGCATTTGGTAGTTTGTCAGGCCTGAGGTAGGTATTATCATATGGAATTCACATATGAAGTTTTTCTTATAAAGGACAATTAATCATACATGTTACTCCTTGAGATTGTCCCAAGATGACTCATTCGTGGTACATGAAAAAATAAATGTTGTGTTATTGGTATAAACTCAAGATTTATTACAACCAGTTCTTCTACGGACCTGAATTTAAAAAAGAGTTAGGAAGCTGATTGAATATAAATAAGAATTTTTTGGGCTTTACTAAAATATTTAGAAACTTAAGTGGTTGTCGGGGAATAATTTGATTCAATTCTAGTTTAATTACATTGGAACCGGTTGGTTCCATAGTGGGGGACAGAATGATTGGGAGTGAGTGGTTGTTTTGGTTTGTGAAGACTATGTCTTGGGGATATATATTGGTGTATGTGGAAACATAATTCTTTTCAATTTTGTTCACCAATTTTTTATCCCTTTATAGTGTCATCTTCTTCGACTGCTTCGAAGAAGAAGAGGATGTAGCTGAAGAAAGCTTTGCATGTTGCAGCTGTTGTGTGATTTGGAGTCTTGAAGTAGAGAAATTGGGGAACTGTTAAGTTTCCTTACCTCTCTGTACTTAGGTATTAAAGGAAATATTAGAGTGAGGACTCTAAAAGTTTCTCTATAATTATGGATATGGGGTTTTAAGGTTTGAATGCCTTTCAGTTAATCGATAAATGGTAGTTATGCTTAGCTACTAGGACAAATGAAGCTTTGACATTTGGACAAGCTAAGCTATCAAGAATAAGGAAACAATGTGAGTTTCGATTCTTTACCTCTGAGTCGTCATTGACAATGCACTATTTGAATGGTCTGTGTTTGAGTTGTTCTGAGTTGTCTGAAGCTGTTGTTATGTATGGATGTGGTAAATAAGTCTGTCGAGCATGAATTTGTGTTGAGTTCTGTGATGATGAATGATTTTCGCTGATTGTGAATGCTAGGCATGTATAAGATGGTATAGGTAATAAAGTACCTGTAAATGTGTCAGTATGCATCAATTAGTTGTGGTATTGCGTATAAGTTTGGTGTGCTCCACGTTATTATTGTTGAAACCATCTTTTTGAAAAATAAAAGTTTTAAGATTGTCGACTTTTTAAAAAATTAAAATTGGGAGTCGCCACCAATCTTTTATTAAGGTGTGATTGGGTCACCTAAAAATGACTTTGGTCTACGAATTTTAGAAAAACGGGTCCGGGAGTCGGTTACGTATGAGGAAGGATTAGCACCCTCATTACGCCCAAAAAATTGGTACCTAGTTAATTAGTTAATGTCTTAAGGTCGAAAATTTTGAAAATATAATCTTTAAAAACTTAAAATGTTGCATATTAAGACCCTTTTCAATTCAGAGAAGCAAAAATGCCACACCCAATACGTTAGCGCACAACATTCTAATTTCCCCCAAAATGAATTAGGTCAGAATATAAAAATTTTAAAAGAACATCCACTCATCCAAGATTTAAGAAACCACACCCAATACGTTAGGGCACGATCCCTTTAGAATCTCAAACTCGGAATATTTCCTTCATTAATTTTTAAAAAAAATCTTCATTTCGAGAAATCAATACACCACATCCAATACGTTAGGACACAACGTGTTGAATCCCCCAATAATGAGCTTTTATTTTAATTAAAAGAATATCCATTTTGAAAAAGTTTGATTTTAAAAATCGTAAAAAATGCAATGTTGTGTTATATTAAATACATAATACAATAATAAATAGAAATAATGCATACAGATAAAACAAACAATGTCATGTAAAGCATCACATAAACGAGTAACATAATATAAGTGATAATATAAATGAAAGCACAAATTATTAAACAAATAATAATAATAAAACAAGACCCAATACATTAGTTGAAATTTAAAATATTCACTTAACCTACATAAACAATGGTCAAACATATTAATATACATATACATATATATACGAGAATAGGCATGCATGCATAAATTAAAAAATAATAATTACATTATGTTAAAACAAAATATGCGTATGTATATTAAGACAAATTAATATATAAAAAATTAGATTAAAAAAATAAAGAAAATAAAAAAGGGTTAATTTGAATTGTAAATAAAAGTTTTTAGGCAAATCTGTAAATAGATGGAGACTGAGAGACCAAATTGAACGCGCATATTACGTAGAGGGACTAGAAAGGAAAATTTCCCTATTTCCCTAAACGGTGTCGTTCCATCAGGATTGAATTGGAATTTAAAATAAATAAAACACTCTCAACCTTCCTGTCCTCAGGCGATAGGCCGATCATCGGACGGTCCTCGGCAGGTCATGGCCACCGTGCTGGTCGCCGATCCCCGGCGCCGGCACCACCGTATGCGGTGGCCAGAAAAATAAAAAAAATTATTTTTCAACTTCTCGACCCCTGAGCCCTGATCTGAGTTTAAATCCCACAAAACACCAACGAAAGTGCCCCAAAAGCACTGAAACCTTTCGGCTTCCGGTCGCCTTTCATCGGAGACGACTCCCTCAACCGTCCTCAGTGATCTAGGACTCAACCGAGGTTGTATCTTTCTTTTCTTTATTTATTAACAGTATGTATATAATAGAAAAAAAACAATAGAGAATAAATAAAACTACAAAATAACAACCTTTTGATTCAATTCTTTTTTTTTTTGCGTCTCTGTTGTGTTGTACAAAATAAAGCTCTTTTATTGATTCCCCTTCAATTCCCTTTTTACAATATTATTATGGCTTTATATAGCCGTATGGAAATACAAGAAATAGAAATCTAATCTTCTTGATTTGATTCGGTTTGATTTGATTTTTGTTTCCTTTCTTGTGTTCGCAGGTGTAGATCGTGAAGATTCGAGGGTGATTTGGAGGCTTGCGGCGCCGTGGGGAACCCTAGGGTTTCTGTCTGTTTCGAGCCATGTTTGTTTGGGCCACTGAATTTGGGCCACTGAATTTGGTTTTGGGCTTTGTGGCCCGTTTGTAACTTTGTTGTATTTGGGCCTTTTTACCCGGGCCAAAAAATCGGGTATTACAGCTGCCCCTCTTTGCTCATTGTCGTGTAATGAGAATGGAGCAAAGACTTTAAAAATGCCCGATTTTGCCCAGACATGCTGAACCTTGGTATTTTCTTCAAAAGTATAGGAATTAGTGCCATCTTCAATCTACCTCACTACAACTTCAAGGAGATAAGACTAGATGAAATCTGCTCTCTGCAACTTCAGAGATAAGATCTGTGATTTCAATCCATCCCACTACAACTTCAGAGAGCTAGGATTGTCGGCTTTAATCTGCTCCATTGCAACTTCAGGGAGATAAGATTTGCCATCTTCGATCTGCTCCACTACTGCTTAGGGAGATAAGATCTACAATCTTCAACTTTCTCCACTGCTACTCAAGGAGACAAGGCTTGGTGGCTCAAATCTGCTTCCCACTATCTTGGAAAGATAAGATTCGCCGTCTTCGATCTGCTCCACTACTGCTTAGGGAGATAAGATCTATAATTTCCAATTTTCTCCGTTGCTGCTCAGGGAGACAAGGCTTGGTGGCTTCAATCTGTTTCCCATTATCTTGGAAAGATAAGATTCACCGTCTTCGATCTACTCCACTACTGCTTAGTGAGATAAGATCTTCAACCTTCTCCGCTACTGCTTAGGGAGACAAGGCTTGGTGGCTTAAATCTGCTTCCCACTATCTTAGAAAGATAAGATTCGCCGTCTTCGATCTGCTCCACTACTGCTTAGGGAGATAAGATCTATAATCTTCAACCTTCTCCGCTACTGCTTAGGGAGACAAGGCTTGGTGGCTTAAATCTGCTTCCCACTATCTTGGAAAGATAAGATTCACCGTTTTCGATCTGCTCCACTACTGCTTAGGGAGATAAGATCTATAATCTTCAACATTTTCCGCTACTGCTTAGGGAGACAAGGCTTGGTGGCTTAAATCTGCTTCCCACTATCTTGGAAAGATAAGATTCGCCGTCTTCGATCTACTCCACTACTGCTTAGGGAGATAAGATCCATAATCTTCAACCTTCTCCTCTACTGCTTAGGGAGACAAGGCTTGGTGGCTTAAATCTGCTTCCCACTATCTTGGAAAGATAAGATTCGCCGTCTTCGATCTGCTCCACTACTACTTAGGGAGATAAGATTCATAATCTTCAACCTTCTCCGCTATTGCTTAGGGAGACAAGGCTTGGTGTTTCACCAATTTGTCCTCTGGGGAACATGACATGTATATTTCATGACCCTAAATATGCCTAGTGATTAGGATGTCATGATCAGAATGAATCAAATGCTCCTAACTAGGTATGTATGAATGATGTTTGCATGAATGCAAAATTTTTTTTCCGAGAATGATCCCACTCAAGTTGTCATTACTCGAAGTTTATTGAGGCTTTGTGATTGACGTGCTACAACGCCTTCTTACTTGACTGTTTTTTTCTGAAGAAACATTTAGCTAAGTTGCCCCCACTGTAAACCTTGAAGTTTAATCCATTAGGGTGCAAAAAATTCAGACCATTGCTCCCACTGTAACCCCAAGGGTATATGGCTTTTCTTCAATCATCTCTTATCATGATTCAAGGATACATATTACGAAATTTGTTTACCCTCAAGGTGTCCTATCAAATGCTTATGCCCAAATGAAGAGCTTTTTATCCATAGGGAACTTCTTCCTACCCCATCAAAACCTCCTACTATCTCATTCGCTATTTAGACAACCGAAGCAATCTTAATTTAGACTTTTTCCTCCTTAGTCACCTTATCTTTTGACCTCGGAGTGTTCTAAACAATAGTCCTGTTTTAAGTTACTAAATGATTTAAAAATTCCCAGAGTAATATACCAAACTTCTTTTATAAAAGTTAATTAGTTCATCAATCATTATTCTAATGCCACATGCTTGCGCAAAGATCAAAAATACTGAGTAAGAGATGAATTAATTCAGGAATTTACTGAGTAAATGTCTTGAAAAGAAAAAAATATTCAAGAACAGCAAAGAATGAAGTATTTACAAGAAACAATAAACTTGGTACAAATAATATGAAGACTCGGTGCTTTGGATATCGCCGCTTGACCTTCTCCATACAAGCCAAGAACCATTCTGAAATTAACATGTGTTTAGGGGATCTACAGTACTTTGTTAATGCCCCCAAGACGTCGTACATCTCTTTGTTGTTGACTTTAGCAAAGTCACCATATGCCCCAATCTGACAATGTTTGAGCCGCCCTTTTCGGGTTTTCAACTCAAACCCCCTTTGGTCTCAAGGCGCCCTTTTCGGGTTTTCACCTTAGCCTCTCTTTCTTTCTTTTTTTTTAGAAATCAGAGCGCCCTTTGCGGGTTTTCACTTTGATTTCTCCCTTTCTTCAAGTGAAATATTTCTTAACCGAGTCTGAATTTACAGGATTCGGAAGATTTTTGCCATCCATTTCACTTAAAATCAAAGCGCCTCCAGAAAAAGCCTTCTTCACAACATAAGGTCCTTCCCAGTTTGGCATCCATTTCCCTCTGAAATCTTTTTGTAGAGGGAGGATCTTTTTCAGAACCAAATCCCCTTCATGAAATTCTCTGGGACAAACCTTCTTATTGTAAGCTCGTATCATTCGCTTCTGATACATTTGGCCATGACGAATGGCTTTCAATCTTTTCTCTTCAATCAGGTTCAGTTGATTATACCGAGATTGGATCCATTCGGCTTCATCCAATTTTAACTCAGCCAATACCCGAAGAGAAGGAATTTCAACCTCAATGGGTAACACTGCCTCCATTCCATAAACTAAAGAAAAAGGTGTTGCCCAAGAGAAGTTCGACAGATGTTGATGTAAGCGAAGAGCGAAAGGTAACTTCTCATGCCAATCTTTGTAAGTTTCAGCCATTTTTGCCACGATTTTCTTGATATTTTTATTTGCCGCTTCCACTGCACCATTCATTTTCGGGCGATACGGTGATGAAATATGGTGTCTAATGTTGAACTGATCGCAGACTTCCGCTATTGTACTGTTATTTAGATTCAACGCATTGTCAGATATGATCCTTTCAGGCATTCCATATCGACATATAATCTCTTTCTTCAAAAACTTGCTGACTGCTGACTTCGTGACATTGGCATATGAGGCCGCCTCTACCCACTTAGTAAAGTAGTCAATGACCACAAAAATGAAACGATGTCCATTAGAAGCCTTCGGTGATATTGGTCCAATGACGTCCATACCCCACATAGAGAAAGGCCATGGAGAAGTCATAACATGAAGAGGGGAAGGAGGCGCGTGCAATTTATCTCCATAAATTTGGCATTTATGGCATTTCTTAGCATAATTGATGCAATCTCCTTCCATAGTGGACCAATAATACCCGAATCTCATAACTGTCTAGCCATGGTGAATCCATTAGCGTGTGTTCCACAAACACCCTCATGGACTTCTTCTAAAATTTCCTTAGCCTCTACAGCGTCCACGCATCTCAACAGTACTCGATCCTTTCCCTTTTTGTACAGGATCTCACCATCCAAGACATAGTCAATAGCTAGCCTCCTCAATGTCCTCTTATCATTCTCCGTTGCCTGATCTGGATATTCGCGATTTTTCACATATTGCAATATATCTTGGTACCAGGGAGGATTATCATTCTCCGCCTCCTCAATGCTGTAATAGTGGGCTGAGATCTCATAAATACTAATTTGAATAGGCTTCATGTCCTCTAACTGATTCACTTTAATCATTGAAGCTAAAGTAGCAAGAGCATTAGCCATCTGATTTTCTTTTCGTGGGAGATAACAGAAGGTAATGTTGTCAAACTCTTCGATCAATCCCAAAACCAATTTTTGGTAACGGATCAATTTAGGATCCTTCGTCTCACATTCCCCTCTTAGCTGGTATATTACCAATGCTGAGTCTCCGTACACCTCTAATGTCTTGATTTTCCGTTCTATGGCTGCTCGTATACCCATGATGCAAGCTTCATACTCAGCCATGTTATTGGTACAATCAAAGTCTAATTTACTGGTGAAAGGATGATAATCTCCATTCGGAGACACCAAGACTGCCCCAATCCCATTGCCTAGCGCATTCGATGCTCCGTCAAAGTTCAATCTCCAATAATGATTTTCTTGGAGATCCTTTTCAACATTTGCCACATACATCAAATCTTCATTTGGAAAATCAAAATCTAGAGGCTCATAATCTTCCAGAGCTCAGCTAGCCAAGAAATCTGCTATCGCACTCCCTTTTACGGCCTTCTGACTTACATATACGATATCAAGCTCAGAGAGCAGGATTTGCCATCTAGCCATTCTTCCATTCAATGCTGTTGACTCCATCATATACTTTAAAGGGTCTAATTTTGAGATTAGCCAAGTCGTATGATAAAGTAAGTATTGCCTCAACCTCTTGGTCGTCCAAATTAGGGCGCAACACAATTTTTCGATAGGCGAATATCTCATCTCACAATCAGTGAATTTCTTGCTGAGATAATAAATCGCCTTTTCCTTCTTTCCTGTAGCATCATGTTGACCCAGCACGCATCCCATGGAGTTGTTGAACACCGTTAAATACAAAATCAAAGGTCTATCAGGGCTAGGTGGTGACAGCACCGGAGTATTAGATAAGCATTGCTTTATCTTTTCAAAGGCTTTCTGACATTCTTCATTCCATTCATCAGGATTATGTTTCTTCAAAAGGCGAAATATGGGATCACATTTCTCAATCAATTGTGAAATGAACCGAGCAATGTAATTCAATCTTCCCAAGAAACCTCGAACTTCTTTCTGGGTACATGGTGGCGATAAATCTCATATTGCCTTGACTTTGTCTGGATCAATCTCAATTCCCTTTTCGCTGACTACGAAACCTAACAGCTTTCCTGACCTGGCTCCAAAAGTGCATTTTGTCGGGTTAAGCTTGAGCTGAAATTTCCTTAATCTTAAGAATAATCTTCTCAAGACTTGCACATGTTCCTCCTCTGTTCTAGATTTGGCAATCATATCATCGACATACACCTCAATTTCTTTGTGCATCATGTCATGGAACAAGGCTACCATGGCTCTCTGATATGTTGCTCCTGCATTCTTCAATCCGAATGGCATCACCTTATAGCAAAACGTTCCCCATAAAGTAATGAACGTAGTCTTTCCCATATCTTCCGGATGCATCTTTATCTGATTGTACCCTGAGAACCCATCCATGAAAGAAAACAGCGAAAAACCCGCCGTATTATCCACCAGAGTATCAATATGTGGCAATGGGAAATTGTCTTTTGGGCTTGCTTTATTCAAATCCCTGTAATCGACGCACATTCGTACTTTTTTCATCTTTCTTAGGGACTGGGACGATATTAGCTACCCACTCAGAATATTTGACTTCCTACAAAATACCAACCTCAAACTGTTTCTTAACCTCCTCTTTTATTTTGAGCACAATATCAGGCCTCATTCTTCTGAGCTTCTGTTGAACTGGTTTGCAATCCTCTTTTATAGGTAAGCGATGCACTATAATGTCAGCACTTAATCCTGGCATATCCTGGTATGACCATGCGAAGACATCTTTGAATTCATGAAGTAATCCAATGAGGTCTCGTCTTGTTTTTGCGAGGATTTCAATTCCAATTTTCACCTCTTTCCCTTCTTCCAGGCTCACGACTTCTACTGTCTCTTTGTGAGGTAGGATTTGCTTTTCTTCTTGTTCCACCATCCTCAACAAATCCAAAGATGGACCACCCTCTTCATCACCTTCAAAGTCATGCGATCCCTCTAAACACACGTTTAGTTCAAAAGGGCACTCGAGCTTGTAATGATGTCATTCACGTCATTGATACACGAGACCTATTATGGTTACAAAAGAATGTATGAATTTATTTACAATTTATTTATGTAATGAAAGAATATATTTTAGTCGTATGAAAGAATAAAAGAATATTTACTCGAAATAATTGCAAAGATGTATTTTATTAAAATAATGATTTCTAAACATAAGCCTATTTCACAAAAGAATTCTTGTTATTTCTAGGCTAAAACAACAAGTTTGTTCTGAATATTACTCTGAGACAGTTCTAAAGACTTTAGGTATTTCTTCCGCAGTCCAATTGTCTAGAACGCTTCCAGGTTCATAATGACGAATGTCTAGCCAACTTCTCTCTTCATTCGCACGTTCATAAATGACATTAATGTGCATATGTCCTAACGTCTCCTCGATGCTTTCCTCAACCGATTTCCTTCTCTCCTGATGAATGATTCCTCCAGATACGAAAGTTTTGGATATGTGGGGAATTTTCATTGGCTCCCACTTAGCTTCCTCCCCATTCAAACGCGCCTTTCTTCTTTCCCGCCTTTTCTCTATCTCCTTCCTTATTTGTCCTCTATCCGGCTTGTATCCTAAGCCGAAATTATCTTGCTTTTCTTTCAGCATTGGAACCTCAGTCTTCCCTTGAAGATATCTCCCCAACCCTCTTCCGGGTAAAGCTCCTTTTCCCACCAACAATTGTAAACCCATCTTTGTGGATTTGGATAATTTTGGAGCCACAATTTTGCTTCCTTTAGGGACAAATGCCGCATTTACAAACTCCAAGGATCGAAATGAGCATTCAACTGACTCATCACTGGTCTCCACGTACGGCATCTCATCGGATACAGTTGCTATTATATCCTCTTCAGCTTTTATTGTCACTAGCCAACCATCTGACACTAACTTCAACATCTGATGTAATGATGACGGAATTGCCCCTGCCGAATGTATCCATGGTCTTCCTAATAAGCAGTTATAGGAAGGTTTGATGTCCATCACAATAAAATCGACCTCATAAACTGTTGGACCAATCAGTAAGGGTACCTCAATTCTTCCCATGACCTTCCTTTCTGTACCGTCAAATGCCCTCACTACATTTTGACACGTTTTCATGTGCGAACTGTCTATAGGTAGCCTGTTCAGTGTGAATAACGGCAAACGTTCAAAGCTGATCCATTGTCAATTAGTACTCCTGGCAAAATACGCCCCTTGCATCGTGCAGTGATATGCAAAGCTTTTGTAGATCTCATGCCCCCCGAAGGTATTTCATCATCATTGAAGAATATGAAATTATCAGCACTGATATTATTGACCAACCGATCTAGCTTACTGACAGAAATATCCTTGGACACATAGGTATCATTTAGCATCTTCATCAACGTATTTCGTTGCACTTCAGAATTCAGGAGTAAGGACAGTACAGATATGCGGGCCGGTTGTTTATGCAACTGATCAACGACATTATACTCACTATGCTTTAAAAATTTGAGGAATTCCACAGCTTCTTCCTCCTTCACTGGCTCAACTACTTTCCCTTTTTGCTCCCCTATTATAGCCTCTTTCATAAACTCTGGATCAGTACTCACACACCGGCTCTTTGCCGCCTCACTTCCTAGGACAGTCGTATTGCACTCGTAGTTCCATGGGACCTTCTTACTGTCTTGGTAAGGAAAGGTTGCAGGTTTCTTTATTATGATTTTTGGCATTGTTGGTGCTCTCACCTCATCCTTCTTGGGTCGTGAGATAATGACCACAGGTTGCACTATTCTTGGAACCTTCGAAGCCTCTGATGTGCAAATGCTCCCCTCCTCCTTAACTTCTTCATAAAATTCCATCTCCTTGTTATCCATCAAGTCTTGAACCAAGGTTCTAAATTCTGCACATTCCTGGATTTTATGTCCCTCCTCGTGATGGAACACACAGTAATTTTCCACCCCTTCGACACTTCTCTCTGAACTCGGGGTGATCAATCCCCTTTCCACCATATTTTCCCAGATCCACCTCAAAGGAATTTTCACTTCTGATATGTCTTCCTTGATCTTTCTACCCATGCTCCCACCTATCATGTTCACTCCGTTGTGATTAGGTAATGGATTTTCTGTATTGGGTGAATCATCCAATTTTACCACGCCCATGCTTATAAGCCTTTCTACCAGCTTCTTGAATGCTGTACAATGCTCTATAGAATGCCCCACAATTCCCGCGTGATAATCGCACTGTGCGTTTGCATCGTACCACTTGGGATATGGAGGTTGCAGGGGTTTTAAGTGGTGAGGGGCAACCACGTGTGCATCGAATAGATTCTGATATAGCTCCCTATACGACATTGGGATTGGTGTAAATTGAAGCTTCTCTGTGTTTTGTCTTTTGTCAGATCTCTGTTTCAATGATCCCTGCTGGTTAACAGCCGTCTTCCCCGATTGATTAACTGTAATCATTTTTGAATATGAACTTGTGTTGTTAACCTCGTTCTCTTTTCTCTTCGAAGCTGACCTTCTGCTACCTTCCCCAGCTTCTATTTTCCCGCTTCTGATAGCATTTTCTATCATTTCTCCATTCATAATGATGTCAGAAAAGCTTTTGGAAGCACTCCCTAACAGATGCGTAATAAATGGGGCCTTCAATGTATTAACGAAAAGCATCGTCATTTCTCTCTCTAGAAGAGATGGCTGAACTTGGACAGCAACCTCCCTCCATCTCTGTGCGTATTGCCTGAAACTTTCACCAGGCTTCTTCTCCATGTTCTGCAGAGTAATTCTATCAGGTACCATGTCAGTCACATGGTTGTACTATTTTAAAAATGCCTGTGCTAAATCTCTCCATGAATTAATCTGGGTACGACTTAGTTGATTGTACCATTTGGATGCAGCCCCTGTGAGGCTATCCTGGAAGCAATGTATCAGCAACTGGTCATTATTAATATATCCAGTCATCCTTCTACAGAACATAGTAATATGTGCTTCGGGGCTACTGGTTCCATTATACTTCTCGAACTCTGGAGTTTTGAACTTGTGAGGAAGTATCAGACTTGGAACCAAGCTCAATTCTCTAGCATCAATTCCATGGTAACTCTCAGTACCTTCTATCACTCTAAGTTTTTCCTCCAGCCATTTATACTTTTCCTCGAGCTGTTTTGGCAATTCATCATTCATTTTCTCGATTGTCTCATCAAAGTCTGGGATAACAGGATTAGCAGGATTGTCTCTAGCTTGAAAGTTTATCGGTATTTCAGTACCGTCATGAGGCTTGATAGTAACGGAGGATTTGCGCGGATATATCCCCGCTTGTTGAGAAGTAAGTCCTAAGGAATAAACCGGTCTCTCGTTGTCTCCTTCTTCATTATTGAGCACCAACCCCTTTCCTTTGTCAACTCCTCCAGCCAATAACTGAGTCAACTTAGCCATCATACTCCCTTGAGATTCCATTATTTTTTCCATCATCTTTTGTTGAATCTTCTCTAATTGCTCATTCATTTGCTCTTGCATTTCTTTCTGGAACTGTTCTAGCTTTTGGTCCATGTTTCTAGTTTTGGATCGAGTACCGTAGCAGTGTTTGGTAGCTTGATTGGTTTCCAGATTAGCTGAGGAGTGATTTAGATTAATTAGAATCCTTTAATGTATTTATTAATGCATATAAAACAATGCAATGCATGAATGCAGAAAAGGCATCAATTTGAATTCAATTCCATATAAGAAAACTTTACTAGAAATTAAATTCCTTTACATAAAATGAATTACAAATACGACTTTGCCCTAGTACCCAGAACTCTAATCTTTCTAAGTAACAAAGCCAATTCTTGCCCCCGTTTTGACTCCGATTCATACTTCACACTCAGCGTGTCAGCTTGTACTGCTAAAGTCTGTATATGGTCAGCTACTTCTCGAATCTGGACTACAGCTTTCTCAATAAGATGATCTCTGCTTCTAACTTGATTCTGAAAATGGTGAAGCTGTTCATTACTATGACTCTCGTTCGCTTTCAAGTGCTTGATCTGGATCTCACAATTTTGCAGCTCCGTCTCTAACTCTTCAATTCTTTTCTCCATTTCTTCAATCTTGCTCAAGCTAGCTTTTAACTCTATCGTAGAATTTCGGCTTCGATACTGACGAAGAGATCTTTCCAATACAATCACCCTATCCTTCAACTCGCCTTTTTCCTTCTGGCTTTCTGACAAACTCTTTTCTAAGGCCTCATTTCGCCTTTGCATCTCTTGAAATCTCTGTTCCCACTTATCAGCCTTGTCCTTTTCTCCTTGGATTTCTACTCGCCACTGTTCTGACGTCTTTCCCAGCCCAGCAGTTCTTATTGACAACCGTAACTTTTTATAATTTGTCTTTAGACTAACCAGTTCCTCATCAGCCTTGTTTTTCTCTTTCTTCAACCTCTCATTCTCAAGCTTCTGAACGTCTATGTCCAATCTCAAGTTCATCTTTTCCGCCTCCATTTGCTCTATCCTTTTCTCCAAGTCCACATTCTTCCTCTCAAAATCTTGTCTTACCATTTCCAACTCAGAAGGAATGACTCGCAAATGCTCTTCTATTGACTGGCCCTCTTCCTGATTTATCTTAGGTGTATTATCATTTATCCTTCTAGCCCACCATTGATGATACTCAGGAGTTGTCATTGGACCCACAGCTAGCCTCTTCATTCGGCGAGTTTGTTTCCACGCACTAGCCATCTCTTGAACATTCTTTCTATAACCATCATCCTTGTATGAATATTCACAATCAGCTATCCCTTGGGTCGCAGGTATAAATTGCCTTGACCTATATTGCCTTAGCACCAATAATGGGGCGTATCCAGTAGCTCCCCAAACCCCTAGCAAAGGAACCCAATCAAAACTACCACACCTATACAGGATCTCATCTGGAAGTAACCAAGGAGCTTTCCACTCAATGTCCTCTTCTCGAAGATTTTGAAGAATTGCTATCCACTTCTCTTTCGAAATGTCGTCTCTCCTGGGCGTAGCGACTATCTCCTTTAGTGGTGAATAATTTTCAGAAAAAACCCGATACGACACTTTATCCACCTTCCAAAAGTGACTGTGAAACCACGCAAGTAGAAGCTGTGCACATCCAATAAATCTATCTTCACCTGTTTTCCAGTACGCACTCAATGACCTGAAAGTTTCTGCCAAAATTGCTGGAATCGGCGTAACTTTCTTATCGAGCCGGTCGAATAAATCAGTGACTGTTTCATCCACATACCCCAAGGCTTTAGGGAAGACAACCAAGCCATATATACTTAAAGCAAAAACATCTAACCTTTTCCTGACATCTGGGTGTGTGAGGATTGCATCTTTCAAACCTCTCCAAGGAACGTACTTACTGTCCCCCTTTTACTTAATTCGTGCGACAACCCACTGCTCGCTTATTCCAGTTACACTCATCAGCTTCTTGGAAAAAGTTGGCACATTTACCGCTCTCGAATAGACCCTGTCCTCTTGAAACTTTGAACAACGGAGTAAAGCCATATACTCCTCTATCGTAGGCACTAAATCGACCTTCCCGAATGTAAAGCAACTGTAAGCAGGATTCCATAATTGGACGAGGGCTTGAAACAAACACTTATCTACCTTTACATCAAGCAAATAAGGCAAATCCCCATAATTATCATAAAAGAGCTGTCTAACCTCATCACTCCATTTACCCCAGATTTCCTTCAATTCTTGCAAATTGTTTTGAGTTGCATTGATATGCGTAAAGTCCCATAACTCCGATACATGCCCATCAGCCAAACTATCACCCTTTTCTTGCTGCGTTGTTTCAGACCAAGTTCGAACAGCCTCATTGTCCTCCACTTTATCAAGAAACCCGCTTTCCATGTTAAGCCTTCTATCTAGCAACTGAATTTGAATTGACGCCTTTTATGATGAAATGGAATGTCATGTCATGCAAATAAAACATCAAAAGTCAGTATAACATAAAAACACAAGATATAATCAAGAAATAATAAAGATCCCTAATTGGATATCTACTAGGGTTTAGTATGATTCTACCTAAGGTGGATTCCTAAGGTTCATTATATGAAGTTTGGCTTCTAGAGTAAAGGTACTCGAACCAGCAGAATCCTCAATCCTCACCCATTATAGGCTCATATGGACCGAGTTCAGTTCAGGGGAATACATTTCCCTATGGCTGCACGGAGATGAAAATCTCACGAATACATAGGTACGGATGTATCCCGGAAGCAATCCACTACCCTACACGGAGGTAAAACCTCACGAAGGCATAGCTTCTCACTCCCACTTAAAAGGGTAAAATTGTTCAACTCATGAAATGTATAATGCAAACAATATTTAAACAAAAAGATAATGCATGCAAAAGGATGTCATGAGTTTTTTTTAAAAAATATTTTCTCGACCATAAGACAAAAAATAATCAACTTTGTGGCTCGACTCTCTTATTTAAAAAAAAGTCCCCAGCGGAGTCGCCAAGCTGTCGAAACCATCTTTTTAAAAAATAAAAGTTTTAAGGTTGGCAACTTTTTAAAAAATTAAAATTGGGAGTCGCCACCAATCTTTTATTAAGGTGTGATTAGGTCACCTAAAAATGACTTTGGTCTACGAATTTTAGAAAAACGGGTCCGGGAGTCGGTTACGTATGAGGAAGGATTAGCACCCTCATTACGCCCAAAAAATTGGTACCTAGTTAATTACTTAATGTTTTAAGGTCGAAAATTTTGAAAATATAATCTTTAAAAACTTAAAATGTTGCATATTAAGACCCTTTTCAATTCAGAGAAGCAAAAATGCCACACCCAATACGTTAGGGCACAACATTCTAATTTCCCCCAAAATGAATTAGGTCAGAATATAAAAATTTTAAAAGAACATCCACTCATCCAAGATTTAAGAAACCACACCCAATACGTTAGGGCACGATCCCTTTAGAATCTCAAACTCGGAATATTTCCTTCATAATTTTTTAAAAAAAATCTTCATTTCGAGAAATCAATACGCCACATCCAATACGTTAGGACACAACGTGTTCAATTCCCCAATAATGAGCTTTTCTTTTAATTAAAAGAATATCCATTTTGAAAAAGTTTGATTTTAAAAATCGGGTAAAAAAATGCAATGTTGTGTTATATTAAATACATAATACAATAATAAATAGAAATAATGCATACAAATAAAACAAACAATGTCATGTAAAGCATCACATAAACGAGTAACATAATATAAGTGATAATATAAATGAAAGCACAAATTACTAAACAAATAATAATAATAAAACAACACCCAATACATTAATTGAAATTTAAAATATTCACTTAACCTACATAAACGATGGTCAAACATATTAATATACATATACATATATATATATACGAGAATAGGCATGCATGCATAAATTAAAAATAATAATTACATTATGTTAAAACAAAATATGCGTATGTATATTAAGACAAATTAATATATAAAAATTAGATTAAAAATAAAGAAAATAAAAAAGGGTTAATTTGAATTGTAAATAAAAGTTTTAGGTAAATCAGTAAATAGATGGAGACCGAGAGACCAAATTGAACGCAAGATATTACGTAGAGGGACCAGAAGGAAAATTTCCCATTTCCTAAACGCGCGTCATTCCATCAGATTGAATTGGAATTTAAAATAAATAAAAGGCCTAATTTTTAAAGAAATATAAACTTAATTGCAAAAATGTTAAAAGGCGGAGGGGCTAAAAGTGCAATTTGCCCCTCCGCATGAAAACACGCGGATCCTGGTCCGGTCGGGTGACGCAGATTCTCCCCTCAAAACGGCGTTGTTTTCATTGGCCTATTTAAACCAAATTTTAGTCAAAATTTCATTTCAAATCATTTCTAAAAAACCAAAAACCTTTATAAAACACTCTCAACCTTCCTGTCCTCAGGCGATAGGCCGATCATCGGACGGTCCTCGGTAGGTCACCGGCCATCGTGTCTACCGCCGATCCCGCACCGGCACCACCGTATGCGGTGGCCGGAAAAATAAAAAAAATTCTTTTCAACTTCTCGACCCACGAGCCACGATCCGAGTTTAAATCCCACAAAACACCAACGAAAGTGCCCCAAAAGCACTGAAACCTTTCGGCTTCCGGTCGCCTTTCATCGGAGACGACTCCCTCAATCGTCCTCAGTGATCTAGGACTCAACAGAGGTTGTATCTTTCTTTTCTTTATTTATTAACAATATGTATATAATAGAAAAAACAATAGAGAATAAATAAAACTACAAAATAACAACCTTTTGATTCGATTTTTTTTTTTTGCTTCTCTGTTGTGTTGTACAAAAATAAAGCTCTTTTATTGAGTCCCCTTCAATTCCCTTTTTACAATATTATTATGGCTTTATATAGCCGTATGGAAATACAAGAAATAGAAATCTAATCTTCTTGATTTGATTCGGTTTGATTTGATTTTTGTTTCCTTTCTTGTGTTCGCAGGTGTAGATCGTGAAGATTCGGGGGTGATTTGGAGGCTTGCGACGCCGTGGGGAACCATAGGGTTTCTGTCTGTTTCGAGCCATGTTTGTTTGGGCCACTAAATTTGGGCCACTGAATTTGGTTTTGGGCTTTGTGGCCCGTTTGTAACTTTGTTGTATTTGGGCCTTTTTACCCGGGCCAAAAAATCGGGTATTACAATTATGTTATGTGATTATATGTTTGTGCTTGCGTTTTATATATTGTGGAGTACGGAGGGGGAATTATTGATGGGGTAGATGAAGTTAGGATTGGGAAAGGATGATTCTATATACCATCATACGATGTTGCTAGATGCAAACAGCAATGTGTGAAGCTCCAGGCCTTGCAGAAGTGACAATGTTGTGTTCGAGCATCAAGGTTAAACGTGGTGAAATGGAGAAATGGGTGGATGAATAGGGAAATGGAATTCCATTAAGATTCTTTCATATGGTGTTGTTGGGTGCAAACCATGATAAGCGAAGCTCCGGGCCTTGCGGAGGAGACACTATGGTGTTCGAGCATCTAGGTTAAATATGAAATGGAATGATATCAACTGTCTCACTAGAGCGACACTGTGACAACGATTATTAGGTTCCATAGAGCAACACCATGGCGACGGTGGAACGAAGAAAATATGCAAGTGTACACAATCGTAGCAAGTAATAAAATGACAAGTAAATGTCGAGTTATCTTCCCCACAAGGACTGTAAAAGAATTATTTATGAAAGTAAGTTTAAACATTTTGGTGAAAGATAAATATTTGGATTTGGGAAATGATTAAAAACTAGAAAAAAAGTAAAATAAAATAAAATAAAATAAAGTTCTAATGCACGGTTTCAAAAGCTGATTTTAATCAAGATGATGTAATTGTGTTGGATTAATTACATTTCCTTACCTTAGAATCATTAAACTTATGCTTATACTTGTTACTAATAAATCACGGCAACTCGGTAATTTGCTAACTTATAAACATATTTAGAAATCAAAATCCATTCATCTCTTGTACATATTCCTATGTCAATTCGATCGATAAAACAGATTCATAAAGATAAACATGTTATTGCACATACATACTTATTAGATTAAACAATCTCTCGCATATTCCTATGTTGATTCAAACGACTAATTCAACCTAATAAGCATATAAAAGATTATGTGAGGTAAAAAAGTATCCTTACCTTGAAACATTTGAATCACAATAATCTTGCAAGTTATGCAAGGCATATGTATCGCAAAATACAATGCTAATCTAATCTTCAGCTACCTTAGAAGAATTAAACATGCACTGATTAAGTACTGTGTCCATTAATTACAATTTCAATGCATTTAAATAATTAATTCTTTTGTTATCTTACAATTGTAATGCAAGAATAACTTAATCATGGTTTTACTTAATCAAACATTTTATCGAGGCCTATAACAGCATAAACATAAATTTAACAAATCAAGCGAACAAAATGCAATCAACCCAAAACGAATTAAATTCAAGCTAAGCTGATTAAATTAACCATTCCAATAGCATAAATATTCATAGATATGTTCATCATAAAAACAACAAAAATTAAAGAGATAAGGAACAAGAATCAAATCCGGTGGTTTTCCGTGGCTTGACTAGGTTGCTCCGTTCTTCCTTCTTTGTTTTCCTCACCGGTCAAGGCTACTATGAACACTCAATTGCTGCTCCAAAATGGCTGAAGAATACCCCTTTCCCAAGAGGAGAAATCGGCACAAGATCAAGGAACTTTGAATGGGAAAATGAGAGAAAAAAGTGAGAAATGAGAGAAGAGTTGTGAGAGAAGAGATGTGAATGAGGGATGATTTGAATGGGTAGAAAAAGGGGGTTTATATAGCTGAGGATGACTGCTAAAAATATAAAATTTCAACAGCCAAAGAGCCCCCTCATGGCCGGCCATCCTACATGGCAAAGTTGAGACTTTCAACTTTGCTAAAATTAGCCTGGGGCAAATCCGTAAAGCCTTAACTTAAGGTGAGGTTTGAATGTAATTTTGAAGTATTCCAAGGGCCTTTTTGCAGCTCATTTAATTAGCTAAAATGCTGATTTGGGTCAGCATTTGAACAATTCTGGGCTGCCCAATTGGTGGCTGGTTCGGTTCGCTCAATTTGGTTCAACTCGTGCGGTTCAACTGGGCCCTTTTTCCATAATTAATTAAAATTAATTTATTTAGCCCAAATTAAATTGGGAATAAATTAAAATTAATTATATTATGAAGTAATACACATATTTAGACCGTCTTAGACTGGAAATTATTTTTCCTTGTTACTTCGAATTGCTTCTCGATTTTTTTCTTCTAACAGTGTCTGCCAAGTCAATTTTCTCCCTTTGTACGAATCTGTCAAAAATAATCAAAATTCGCTAAAAATAATTGTAAAATTGACTAAAAATTAACATGTTCAAATTTTTAATACAATTTAATTATTTTATAAAAATTAATTATTTTATGACAAAAATTCTATCGAAAATGCATGATTTTAAGTAAAATTAGGTATGAAAAAGTATATAATTCTTTGTGTTTCCAAACGGCCAGCAAGCTCTATGGGGCGACACCGCGATGACAGTAAGGTCTTTGAAGCGACACCGCGATAGCGGTAAGGTCCTTCGAAGTGACACCTCCAAGAGGTTTAAGGTGTAAGACCATAGCTGGCTATAACAACCAAAAGAGTCCGACGAGACATTAAACATAGGGTAGTCTGCCGTGACATTAAACACGGGGTATTCTGCCAGGACATTAAACATAGAGTAGTTCGTCGGGACATCAAACATAGGGTAGTTCGTTAGGACGTTAAACATGAGATAAAATGTGCAAGACCATGGCTCGACTATGGCATCATAAGGAGTCTGCTAAGACACTAAATAAAAGGATTAGATTGTGTAAAACCATAGTTCGGCTATTGCAACGAGTAAAGGTCCATCAAGAAAATAAACCCAGAAGCTCTCAAGATGAGGAAAAGAATATTTAGGTACAACTCAAGTAGAGAATAGATTGATTTGGTTTAGGGTTTAGGGTGGAGATGTGAAAATCATCTTTACTTTTATTAAATAACACAATTAAATTTCATACTTAATTTTTACTAGTATACCAAATATTTTTATAACATAAATTTTGCACTAAAAATTCAGCATTTAATTTTTAAGATTATCAAACAACACCTAATTTAGCCCATGTAATCATTTTTAAAATAATATTTATTTATCCAAAACATTAATATTTAAGGATTTATATCTTGATGAACTAACAATGTATAAATTTATGTAAATTTAGTGAATCATATGATGACACTTCATCAAAAAATTTGAAACTAATAAATGATGATACATAGAATCATACACTATCGATGAAACAAGTAACATCAAATTTAATAATTAATTACCTACATTCATAAATAATTCAAATTGAAATCAAACATACACTTATGGGCCTTAAATCGAGTGTACGAGGTGTAAAAATATAGTTTAGAAACAATCAAGGACCAGTTCGAAGCAAATCAAAAAATTTAAGGAAAAACTAAAAAAATTCAAAATAGGGGTCATACGATCGTGTGTCCAGGACGTGTGATAGAGCCCAAGCCATGTGGCTCAAGACATGATCGTGTGGCTACTTCACACGCCCATGTGACTACTTTAAATTAATAGTCGATCCGGGGAAAAGGATATTTATTCTTTATTGTAACCTTATTCAACTGTCTGTAACCAATACATAATCTCAATGACCCATCTTTCTTTTTCACAAACAATACAGGTGCACCCTAAGGAGATACGCTTGGTCAAATAAAACCTTTATCTAACAATTATTGCAACTGTGCTTTATGTTCTTTTAATTCAGCTATTGCCATTCTATACGGCGAGATCAATATTGGAGCAAATCCAGGCATCAAATCAATCATGAATTCAACTTCACGCTCTAGTGGCAATCCCGATAACTTTTTTGGAAGCACATCTGTAAATTCTTTCAAAACCAGTACCTAATCTAACTTCGACTCTGAATCTCGAGTATCAAGTATATAAGCTAGAAATGTCTCACAACCTTTACAAATCAATTTCTGTGCCAAAATAGCTAAAATGACTCTGCTAACACAATTTGATCTATCTGATTCAATTGAAATTATTTCACCCGTTTGACATTTAAAATCGATTTGTTTCAATCTATTGTTTACCACTGCATCATGTAATGTCAACCAATTCATTCCTATAATAATATCAAATTCTCTAAAGGGCAACAACATCAAATCAGCAGGAAATTCACAACCCTAAACTTTCAGTGGACACTTACGACATATTAAATTAACTATCACGCTCTAACCCAGTTGATTTTCAACTTGAACATCCAACTCAATTGGTTTGATAGGTAAATTCTTATTCATTAATAATGTACTACAAATATACTAGTGAGTTGACTTAGGGTCAATGAATGCATACACAATAACATCAAAGAGATAGAATATACCAACAATAGCATCAAGTGCGTCAGCTTCCTCCCTAGCTCAAATAGCATATGTCCATGCAAGTGCTTGAACTTCAGATTGGACAGTTGTATCTTTAGTCCCACTAGGATTTGGAGCGGTATTACCGCTCTAACCTGGACATCTACCTTTCTGAGATGCCGACATTTGTTTATCACTTCGCTCTTCATTGTCACCTACCACTCTCAGGTAATTCTACACAAAATGATCAGTCTAGCCACATCTGTAACATGCACCTAGTTTGGTTCTGTATTCACCAGTATGAAGTTTTCCACAATACTTACAAACCGGCTTATGAGTATTCCGAACACTTCCCACAATATCGGCAGGCTTAACTAGATTTTTAGAATCATGCTGTATTGATGTTTCTACCTGGAAATCTAGATACTGAAGTGTCATGATTAAACTCTTCTTTTGTTTTCTTTGACGACGGTGCAGAAAACGACTTAGAAAAGCCTATTTTATTAAATTATCGAGCTTTCCTTTCTCTCTATTTTTTATTACTATAAACTTCCTCCATCTTTTGAGCTTGATCAGATAGAATTACAAACTGTCGAATTTCTGTCCTCAAATCATCATTTTAGTTTTGTCATTTAAACCATCTTCAAAGAAGATGCACATTTCTTCCTCATTTGGCACAATTTCTAGGGCGCTCTTACTAAGATACACGAACTCTCTCTCGTATTCAACTACTGATTTATTCCCATTCTTTAACTTAAGAAATTCTTTATTTTTCTGATCCAAGTATCATTTGCTGACATACTTCTTTTTAAATTCAAGCTTGAAGAAGTCCTAATTAATGCTATGCCTTGATATCATTGCTGACAACGTCGACCACCAGCTATAAGCTTCGTCTTTCAGTAAGGACACTGAACATCTAAGATAATCACTAGGAGAACAGGCTATTTCATCAAAAACTCGCTGAATATTCTCGAGCCAATACTCTGCTTTAGCCGGATCATCTTCCACTCTACCCTGAAACTATTCAGCACCATATTTTCTAACTTTATCTATAGGAACCCATTGACTCGTGTCAATTGCTTAAGGTGGTGGAAGTATCATAGGAGGCATAACAGAGGGTACAATAGGGGGTGGAGGTTGTTGAGCCACTGGGTTGGTTCGCATAAATTCCGTGAACCATTGACCCATTAAACCAAAGAAAACGTTTTTAACCTCATTTTCAGACATTTGTGGTAACGATAAGTTACGACTTATTTCTTGTTCATTAGTTGGATATTACTATTCACTTCATCAATGTCAGCACAATCAGATTCAACTAACATCTTTAAAATCTATAAAAAAATCAAGGGTTAGATCGTATCAAAATATCACACTATCACATGTTAATATGGCATGTAATTTCTAAATTTTAAACATGATACGTTCAATCCGAGAACCAACTAAACCATATTTTTGATACCACTAAATGTAGCACCCATAACCTATTTTCGTCGTCAGATTAGGATTACAGAGTACTATTGTACATTTCAGAACAAAAACTACAAGTGACATCAAGTTTAATAATTAATTAACAACATTCATAAATAATTGAGCCTACAATGCCTAAAAAATAGTTTAGAAACAATTAAGGACCAATTCGAAGTAAATCAGAAAGTTTAGGTAAAAACTAAAAATTGTCAAAACAGGTCACACGACCGTGTGATAAAGCCTAGACTGTGTGGCTCAGGACATGGTTGTGTGGCTACTTCACACGCCCGTGTGACTACTTCACACATCTGTGTACACTAATCATGTAATTAACTATGCCCGTGTAATATAAGGTCACGCTGTCGTGTGGCCAGACCGTGTAACTCAGTATGACCATGTAGCTTAAGTTCACACAGTCGTGTCGTTAGGTCATGTAATTCTCTGTGCCAGTGTAGACCAACCTACATTGAAAATAAATAAGGCACATGGTCGTGTGAGTAGGCCTTGTGTGGCACATGGTTGTGTAACAGCCCGTGTCCTAGGTCATGTGCTTTAAAATGTTCGTTCAATTTCAAGTTTAGCATATTTAACCTACTTGGAGAAAAAGCAACCCAATTACCGTCAATTATACCAACTTAAAACATGATTGAGCAAGCTCAAAATATGCCAAAACATCCATCCTAAGTGCCTAACCAATGTATCCTCATTGACATCACAATTCAATTAATCAACCAAGTTACATTTCATAGATTTCATGATCGCACAAAAACACATAATAAGTTTACTACTTATACTCAACAGTCAAGTCCATGTCACCATAGAATAACCATTCACTAATAGTATATAACAATAAAACCAAATCACATACTCATGAACACCTATAAACAATTCATCAAAAGTATACACAATTGAACTAAGAATCCATCCATGACAAACCTTACTTACATGTAACAACCCACAAGTAACAAGTAACCCAACTATTTATATATCACCAACTACATGCCATATAACCGTAAGTAAAGTGCTCAAAAGCTACTAAAATATAACCGGATAGTTTGATTTTACTCAAGTTGATCCGATCGCCCGGATTCCACAAAATGTAATCTACAAGGAAATAAAATAAATAACACGAGTAAGCTTTTATAGAGCTTAGTAAGTTCAATGGTTAAAATGATACAGCTTACCGAATTTAAACATAATAATTTTAATAACAAGATTGAAAGTTAGAGTTTCCTGTCAACCACAATTCACAACAGGTGGGTTTATACATAAATGAGTTTAAGATAAAATTGAGCACATCCATACGAGATCATTCACTATTAAGCCACAATACTGTCAGGAATTTTATGAATAATCTTCCAACAATTCAATAAAAAGACATTTATCACATGAATTACTGCCCGATGAACGATATACGGATTTGACTAGACAATATCCATCTGAAACACGCCAAACGCTCAAACGGGCTAATCCAAACGATAACACGACTCGACACCAAGTGCCTAGTCTGTAGGCTAACATCCCTCCGAAAACACGCTTGGGCACTAACTGCCAAACCCGAAGGCTTGACATCTGCCCCGGTAACACGCTATAATCAATATAATATATCGCGATAGTCCGCAACAAATGCTGAAATTTGGTATATCAAGTGTAAAATCACAGTTCAAGAATCATTGTCTCATCTTAAGTCAACCCTGTATCGCGCGCACTATAACCTATTGGCATGTCAATCAAACTCTATCCTACGTTCATCTAGCTCAAGAGTTATCATCTTTAAACAGTGTTACAAACAATTAATTATTTCAATTCTCATTAATTCAAAATCGAGTATTTAAATAACCAATCAGCAAACAAGTTGTTCATTCAATATGCAGTTCAAAACGTATTAAACTAAACCAAACGAACTTACCAGGGCTAATCTACAATAACAATAAAAGTCTAGAAAGTATTCTACAACCTTCCATTTTCCTCGATTATCAACTTATCCTTGATCTATAATATAATTTATTTCCATTAATAATCTCAAATTCATGTATTAATCAATTTAATATATTAATCAACTTATTTTCAATTTTGCATATTTTCCCCAAACATTTACATTCCATGTAATTTAATCCCTAATATTAAAAAGTCAAATCCATAATAAACACATAAACCTTATAATGTCGAATACTTAACACTTAATATACAAATCATATATCCTTAAATTTATAATAAAATCTTTCTCGATTACAAATTATTCAATTAAAACCCTAATTTCCAAAATTATAGAAAACTACTCTATAAAATAACCAAAAATCAACATCAATCACCCAAAAAATTCTTTCAAGTAATAGACTTCAAAAATATTAAAGGTATACTTCCTAAACTTTATTAATCTTACAACCCCTAAACAAGATAGATTTCAACTCAACTAACACAAAAACATGAAATTCATGAAGAAACAATAAAGATTTTACTTACATGCGATGAGAAATGACAAAATCGAAGCTCTCTTTAGCTACTTAAATGGTGTTTCGGTTTGAATGAAAAGAAAATATGAGGAAGATGATAGCAGCTTTATAATGTTTTTTTTTTACTTTTACTTTATTTTAATATAATTTAATCATAAAAATTCACTTAAAACAACTTCAAAATTGGTCGGTAATATTAACATTGGTCAATTTACCATTCAAGTCCATTCAATAATATTTTTTAAACTCAATTAGTCCATATTAACTATTAGCAATTAACCTTTGCATTTATTTACAAATTAGTTCTTTTTCTTTAATTAACTATCTGAACTTTAAAATTTCCTAACCAAACTTTAATATGACCATAATGACCTCGTAAATATTAAATAGCTAATATTTACAAATTGACACATCGTGATCTGTGGTCCCGCGGCCACTATACTGCCACCACTGAAAATGGGCTGTTATAATCGATGTATCAAATATTAATTTATTAATTCTCCTAATAAGTTAAACCCAAACAAAATTCGGCTTCACTATTTAAAAATTTAATAAAATATTAAAAATTTATCTACTAATTTTATTTTATAATTAAATTTAAATATATTATTTTTATTATTGAATGATAATTTAGGTTAATTTCAATTTACATAATCTTTGTTCAAATTTCATTCATGCCAATCATCTAACCATTTGTGTAATAGTAAATTTGTTGCATTTTTTTTATACATTGCGTACATCTACCTATAACTCTTTCTCAGCTCTTAAATTAGAAGAAAAATGTGCATAAATACACTTGAATCCACGCACTCCTAATTACTACAATAGCAATAATGTCAATTGATTTAAAACTTAACCCACAAATGCATTTACTTGAATTTTTGGGTTAATCTCTCTGATAACTCTTGAAAAGAGTTATATTTCAGGCCTCTAGATTGAATTAATTATTTGTACTTAAGTAAATATGTTTGCATTTTTAGGATATATTTAGAGCATTGCATAACAAAGCTTGGATTGTACTAAATGTGTTGGTTATTGTTGGCAGCAGGTGTAGGATGAAGAAGGGAAGACAGAAAGGAGAACGAAAATGAAGGAAGTGAAATATTGCCATGGCAAAATGTTGGTTAGATAGCCAACAAGAATGCCATGGCAAGTCTAGGAAGATGACGCAGCATTCACTCCACGTCACTCTCAAGCAGATATACTTGTACCAGATAAACCATACTGAAAAAGAGGAAGCAAAAGATGTGTGCTGAGAGGGAGGGACCTACCCTATAAAGAAGGAAAGAGAAAAGACGCAAGGGGACAAGGATTTTAGGCGAGAGAGGAATTGGAAAGTAGTTTTTGTCTGCATCGAATTCTCGTGGAAAATTTCAGAGAAAAGGGAAGGGAGAGTAGTAGCTTACAGAGCAAAAAATCACAGACGCAAGGAAGGGGAAGAGAAATCTACCCTGGGTTTTGCATCAAATTTCAGTATTAAAGTGAAAGCTGGAGTAACGAGAGCTTCCTACAGTTCTGCCTTTATTTTCTGATTTGAACTTTTTGATTCATAAACTGGAATAATGATGTTGAATGGTTTTATTTTTTATTTGAATGTCCAATCCATGAGCTAAATCTCATCGGGTTGGAATTATTTGGATGAATTTTTACTATCTTTAATGCCTATGGTCTGATTTTCAGTAGATTATTGTTTCATTCAATTTTTTATTTTAAATGCATGCATGCAAGCACTATACATAGATGACTGTATCGTATGTTGTTAGATCTGATTTAATTCTGAAAAGATTAAATAAATTGGATTACAGACGAGTATTCAAAAAAATATTCACAACACTCTAGACGTAGAAGTTGTGATCTGTACAGGGAAAGAAAGAACAATTTCGATATCATTCTTCAGTTCTGTAGACATACAAAAACTCAAAATGATAGGTTAAAGTTTGGCTCTCAAAAGAAGCAGACTGCAATAGTGAATCCCTGAGTAGAATGGTTAAGATTTTTCCATGGCATTATTATGATGTAAAAATACAACCTGAGTAATTCCAACATATATTATTCAACAGTATAAATCCTCCCCACTTATTCTTTGAGAATTGTCATAGCATTTCAGTTGTCCTAGCTTTTTTTATTCATACTTGATTTTATTAATCCATTCATTAATTCTCTTCATCAATTTGTCATATGTTTCTTTTGCACAGTTTAATTAGCCAAATTAATAGTAATAGCATAACCATTTTTAATCAATTTCGATCCCTGTGGACATGATTCTCATCATCACTTTATTACTTGATTCGACGTGTATACTTGTACATTCGTATTACACATTCACAGGTGACAAGTTTTTAGTGTCGTTGCCGAGGATCGATAATATTGGTGAAAATTTGGTTTGTTATTACCTCTTTAATTTTGTTAGTTTAGCTTAATTAGTTATTTTGATTTTTGTTTTTCAGGATTGTTGTTGGTAAATGAGTAGAGATATTTCTGCACTTGAAAAGTATTCTTTTGATCGAGAAATTGAGAGAACCTTGAGAACAATGAGAAAATAATTGTGAGGAATGGAAGGAATTAGAAATGATTAGGTTAGAGAAGAGTCATTACGTCAAAATGAAAGGGATGTTGATATTCCTCGAATAATAGATGATAGAGACAAAACAATCAAAGAACATGTAGTGCCGATCTTGGATGATCTGAATCTAGGAATTATCAGGCTGCATATTGAAGCTCAACATTTCGAGTTAAAGCCGATGATGTTTCAAATGTTACAAACTGTAGGGCAGTTTAGTGGATTGCCTACTGAAGATCCACGATTGCACTTAAGACTCTTTTTGGAAGTCTGCGATTCATTTAGGCAGCAAGGTATTCCTGAAGATGCCCTGAGACTAAATTTATTCCTTTATTCATTGTGAGATTATGCCAGAGCATGGTTAAATGCATTACTGTCAGGTACGATGGCATCTTGGAATGAACTTTATTAGAGTTTTCTGCTAAGATATAATCCTCCAAACATGAATGCCAAATTGAGGAACGACATTACATCCTTTCGGCAATCTGAGGATGAAACATTATATGAAGGATGGGAGTGATTCAAGGAGTTAATTAGAAAATTCCCAATGCATGGTTTTCAACATTGGACGCAAATGGAAATGTTTTACAGTGGATTGAATATACATACAAGGATAGCGGTTGATGCATCTATCAATGGGAATTTGCTCAATAAATCATATAATAAGGAATATGAAATTCTAGAGAGGATAGCAAACAACGATTATCAATACCCTACAACAAGAGTAGGGACTAGCAGAAGAGTTGTTAGAGTAATGGAACTTGATACGATTACTTCTTTAACAGCTCAAGTATCATCTTTAACGAATATGATTTAAACACTGAAAAGACCAACTGTAGTGTAGGAAATGAAAGCAACTAAGTTAACATGTGTTTATTGTGGAGAAGATCATGTTTTTTATGAATGCCCATCGAACCCAGCCTCAGTTTATCATATGGGAAATTTTAATTGCAGCAAAAACAACCCATATTCCAACATATATAATCCAGGGTGGAAGCAACACCCCTATTTCAGTTAGAGTAATCAAGAGGTGGGAAATTCCAACAATGCAATTTGACAGAATATTACGAGTGCACCACTTGGATACAATCAGCCCATGCCATGGAAAAATGCTCAGCAAAATTCAGCTTCGAGTTCTTCATCTATGGAAGCTCTATTGAAGGAATACATGGCCAAGAATGATGCTATCATACAAAGTCAAGGTGCATCATTAAGAGCTTTAGAAAATCAAGTGGGGTAAATTGTCAAAGCATTAAGCTCAAGACCATAAGGATTACTACCTAGTGATACCGAAAATTCATGATCCCAAGGGAAGGAATAGTGCAAAGCCATTACACTTAGAAGTGGTACGCAACTACCAAGAGTTGTTAATGTCACCATTATTGAATAATGTAGTTTGGATTTCACAAATAAGAAGAATTCAGAACTAGTAGTGGAGCAGGCTACAAAAGAAAAGAGCAACTAGAAAAATGTTGAAGCAGATTCATTTTGTACTGCCAATAAAAATGGCACAGTAAAACAACCTTAACAAATTGAAAGAAGGCCACCGCCACCTTTTCCTCAGCGTTTCCAAAAATCTAAGCAAGATTTTCAATTTAACAAATTCTTGGTTTTCCTGAAGTAATTACATATCAACATACCATTGGAGGAAACATTGAAACAAATGTCCAACTATGTGAAATTCATGAAAAGTATCTTATCACATAAAAGAAGGTTAGGGGAGTTTGAAACTATCGCTCTCACTGAAGGGTGCACAACAATGCTGAGAAACAAATTGCCACCAAAATTGAAGGATCCAAGGAGTTTTACTATACCTTGCTCTATTGGAAATCATTATTTAGGCAAAGCATTATGCGACTTAAGTGCAAGTATAAATCTAATGCCTATGCCTGTTTTCAAGAAGCTGGGAATAGGGAAGGCAAGACTTACAATTGTCACATTGTAATTAGCTGATCGTTCATATGCACATCCAGAAGGTCAAATCGAAGATGTGTTGGTAAGAGTTGAAAAATTTATTTTTCTAACGGATTTTATTATTCTGGAATGTAAGGCCGATAAAGAAGTACCAATCATACTTGGGAGACCTTTTGTAGCAATTTGTAGAACATTAATTGATGTACAAAAAGGTGACTTAATAATGAAAGTTAATGATCAGCAGATAAATTTTAATCTTTATTATGCTATGAAATGTGCAAATACAGATGAAGAATATCACATTGTTGAGATTATTGACACAGTAGTTCAAGAAGAATTTGTGGAATTTATCACAATAATTCTAATGGTGATGCAGACTCATTTGAGTTAATTGAAGCAGAAATGATTGAAAAGCTTGGTGAACTGGTGGAAGCTAAAAAAATTGAGAATGGATCAAGGAGAAGTTTTGAATTATTAAATTTATCGGGCCATTCTTTTAAACCTCCTTGACCATCCATAGAAGATTCTCCTACATTGGAATTGAAGTCTTTGCCAGTACATCTAAAGTATGCTTACTTGGGAGATAACAACACATTGTTAGTAGTTATCTCTGTGGCATTGGCATTAGATCTAGAGGCTCAATTGTTGAAATATTTAAAGAAATATAAGAAGGCATTGGGGTGGACGATTACGAATATCAAAGGAATCAATCCAACAATCTACATGCACAAGATAATACTGGAGGATTCTCATGGCAAATCTATCGAGCAGTAGAGAAGACTAAATCCCATTAAGAAAGATGTTGTCAAAAAGGAGATTATCAAATGGTTGGATGCTGGAATTATATACCCAATTTCTGATAGTTCTTGGGTGAGCCATATTCAATGTGTACCTAAAAAAGGGGTGTCACCGTGGTAACCAATGATAACAATGAACTTATTCCTACTCGTACTGTCACAGGATGGAGGGTTTGTATGGACTATCAGAAACTCAACTAAGTAATAAGGAAAGACCATTTTCCTCTGCCACTTATGGACCAAATGTTAGATAGATTAGCGGGGAAAGCCTTCTATTATTTTCTAGAAGGTTATTCAGGGTACAACTAGATTGCCATAACTCCTACTGATCAAGAGAAGACCATGTTCACATGTCCTTATGGAACTTTTTCATTTCGACAAATGTCGTTTGGATTATGCAATGCCCCTGCAACATTTTAGTGTTGCATGATGGAAATATTTTCGAACATGGTGGAGAAATTTTTAGAAGTTTTTATGGATGACTTCTTAGTGTTTGATGATACTTTTAAAGACTGTTTAAAAAAATCTAGAGTTAGTTCTTTGTCGATGTGAAGAAACCAACCTTGTTCTCAATTGGGAGAAATGCCACTTCATGGTCTATTAAAGCATTGTTCTGGGACATAAAATTTCGTAGTAAGGGATTGTCATCGACAAAACAAAAATTGAGGTTGTTGAGAAATTGCCACCACCCTCCATAGTTAAAGGTATTTGCAGTTTTCTTGGCCATTTAGGATTCTATCGAAAATTTATCAAAAAAAATTTGAAAATATCCAAACCCCTGTGTACATTGTTAGAACATAACATATCTTTCAATTTTGATGAGTCGTGCTTATAAGCATTTGAGGAATTAAAAAAGTGACTAGTCATAGCACTAATAGTCATAGCACCAGATTGAACTTTAACTTTCAAAATTATGTGTGATGCTAGTGATTTTGCTGTAGGGGCAATACTTGGGCAAAGAAAGGACAAGGTATTTCATGCTATCTACTATGCAAGTCATACATTGACAAATTCACAACTAAATTATACCACCACTGAGAAGGAGCTATTAGTTGTGGTATTTACCTCCGACAAATTCAGAGCTTATTTAGCAGGCACCAAAGTTACGGTTTCTATGGACCACTCTGCTATTAAGTACTTGATGACCAAGAAAGACGCCAAACCCAGATTAATTTGATAGATACTACTATTGCAAGAATTTGATCTTGAAATTAGAGATAGGAAAGGCACAGAAAATCAAGTAGTTGATCACCTGTCTCGAATTGAAGCAGGAAATGAAGACGGTAATATTCAGTGTATTCAGGATGATTTCCCAGATGAGCAACTGTTCGTTACCATGGCATTACCGTGGTATGTCAATATTGTAATTTTTTTTTGTTAGTGGATTGCTGCCACCTTAAATCACCAATCAAAAATGAAGGAAATTTATCCATGATGCCAAGCAGTATTATTGGGATGAGTCATATTTATTCAAACATTGTGCATACCAGATAATTCAGAGGTGTGTTCTAGATGATGAGATTCAAAGTATTTTATACCATTGTCATATAACACCATATGGAGGACATTCTGGGGGCATGAGAATTACTGCAAAAGTTCTCCAAACTAGTTCTTATTGGCCAAACATGTTTAAAGATGCTCATGAATTTTGTCAAGCTTGTGATCACTGTCAAAGAACAAGAAATCTATCGAAGAGGTATGAAATGCACTTGCAAACTATTCTAGAAGTGGAACTATTTGACGTATGGGGAATTAATTTTGTGGGTCTATTTCCACCTTCTTGGGGAAATGTATACATACTTGTAGCTATTGATTATGTCTCTAACTGGGTTAAGGTTGTTGCTCTACCAACGAATGATGCCAAATTGGTACTGAATTTCTACATAATAATATTTTTACCAGGTTTGGTACCCCCTTGTGCTTTGATTAGTGATGAAGATTCACACTTTGACTACAAATTAGTTGCTAATGCTCTGAATAGTATGGGGTTAAACATAAAATTGCCACAGCATACCATTCCCAGACAAATGGACAAGCAGATGTCTCTAACAGTAAGATTAAACCAATTTTGGAGAAGTTAGTTAATCCCACCCGTAAAGATTAGTCATCCAAATTGGATGAAGCTTTGTGGGCATATCAAACTGCATTGAAGACACCATTAGGGATGTCGCCTTTCAAGCTTGTTTATAGGAAACCCAGTCATTTGCCCGTTAAACTTGAACATAAGACATATTGGGCAATTAAGAAATTGAATATGGATTGGAGTGTTGCTGGTACTAACCGCCTATTAAAGTTGAATGAGATGGAAGAATTCAGAGCACAAACTTGTAAGAATGTCAAGCTGTATAAAGAAAAGACCAAACGATGGCATGACAACAAGATTTTGCCACGGTAATTTGCACTTGGACAACAAGTCTTGTTATTTAATTTCAAGCTTAAATTGTTTCCTAAGAAATTAAAATCTCATTGATCTGGCCCATTTGAGATAGTACATGTCTATCCTCATGGAGCTGTAGAATTCAAAAGATGCCAAGACTGGTTCTACTTTCAAAGTCAATGGCCAATGATTAAAACATTACTTTAGAGCTCCTATAATTCGTGATAAAAATTCCAGCACTTTTCAAAATGCTTAATATTTCTCCCCTGCATTGTTTTATTCATTTACTATATTTTTAATTTCTTTGTTTAATTTTTTCAATAAGTTTACTTAACTTTTCTTTTCTTTTCTTGTAGGCACATTACGACCCAAGTTTATAGAAATCAGCCCATTTAATATATTAGTTAATTTTAGTTTAATAATTTTTTTCTATTATTTTTCTTTTTCCTGCTCAATTCTTCTTTTTTCTATGTCAAGGCACAATTTCAAATTAATCTTATCCCCCACGTCACAGTTATATTTTCTCTCACATTTTACCCTAATCAATTCCCTTCTTTTCTAACTTACTTTTTATTTTATCTTCTTCACCTTTCTCTGTTTAAAGGTCTAACCTTTTCATGTTACAGTTACTATTTTCTCTCAAATGGCTCGCCAAGCACCATCTTCTTCCACCTCTGTGTATCCACAGACATTTTTTAGCAAAATCGCAAAAAAATATATATATATAACTAGAACATATCAAAGCAACCTTTTTGCATGGAAAATGTTTCCTTTTCCAAGATGCCCCTTTTACGGGCTATTCTGAAGCCATCTCATCTGTCGTGGAGAAATACGAGTGGCAAATCTTCTGTCTCCACCCTGATGACATCCTCACTAAGGTAGTCCCAGAATTTTATGCACATTTAACCTCTACTAAAAATGCTTTCATCTATGTGAGTGGTGTCTCGGTGTTATTTAATGAAGATTAAATCAATACGAAATATGGGTTACCTGAAGACCTTGATGAACACTCTTAATTTGTCCAGACAATGACGACAGAAGGACTCAACCAAGTTTTGACATATTTATGTGTAGAAGGAATGACATGGACAAATTCTCGAAATGATTGCTACACCATCGACCGTGTAACTTTGAAGCCCTAATGTAGGGTATGGTATCATTTCCTTAAATCTTGTCTTAGCCCTTCTACGAACAACTCTACTATTTCCAAGGAATGCATGTTGTTGATGCACTCGATTATGACTAGAAGAAAGATAAAAGTTGGAAAAATTATTTTTAGAGAAGTCCACCATTGTGCACAAAAGAACGCCAGTACCTTAAAATTTTCGTCACTCATTACGACACTGTGTCAAAGAGTAAAGATCCTACTCAGGAAAATGAAGACAAAATCCACATTAAAGGAGCCATAACAAAGTAAATTGTCCAGAGGTTTCAGGGGAGAAAATGCTAAAGCATCTTGGCTCTACATCCACAGCTTCTCCACCTATGACTACAGATGTTGCCCCATCAACATCTCACAGTGACTTTAAGCAACAAGTGATTGATGCTCTTAAGATGTTGTAACAACAATTTTGGATGATGGAAAAATAACAAATGAGGATAGTCACTGGTCTTGGCAGAGCTCAAGAAGAAATGGCACTATTTTGGAGATATGTTAGACGACGAGACAAAGCCATTAAGAAATCTCTAAAAAATAACTTTACCCGACCTATGCCTACATTCTTTATTTTTCCTAAAGAATTGTTGTTGTAGTTAGAAGATGATGATGAAGATGGAACAGAAACCACTGCAGAGAAGAACATAGAAAAAGAGGGAAAGGAGGAGAAAATTGAATCCGTGCATATTGAATCTAATAAGGATGAAGCGAATATAACTCAAACTTCTACACCTGCTACAACTACCACTACACCGAAATCCACTACACCTATGACCGAGCAAGAGCGTGTGATCCATCAACTGGTTGATGATTTTAGAAAATTAAAAATTGATGATGATGAAGAGATGCCAATAAACCAGCTAAAAATGAAGTGCTACAAGCAAGTTGTTGGGAAATCAGTTCAAGATGATGCTGGTGAAGTGGAAAGGAAGCAATGCTACAAACGCGCTACCAGAAAATCAACCCAACCCAATTAGAGTAACCCAGATTCCTTCCAAGCTTTTGTTTTTATTTTCATTTTCATCATTTTCATTTTATAACATATGTTTCATGCATTCCTATTTGGTTGTCATTACATTTTTATATTTGTAAGTTGTTGTTTTTGCATTTTGAAATGTTTCATTGTTCCTGCATTGAAGATAATGCATCCCTTAGATTTGGGGGTGTGTTGTGCTGTAAATATAGTATGCAGTAGATATGTTTTAATATTCATGCATTTTGTCATTCATTTTGCCATTACATACAAATGCCAAGTAACTGCCAAACTATGACAAGTATATTGTTACCTATGATGTTTGATGAGGATAATAACTCTTCGATAAAAATAGAAAATTGTGATGGGTGATAGGTATGTTTAGTTTAGTATAGTTGTGTGAAAATTTATTCTGAAAGTAGAATGCCTTATTTATAATTGTAATTAGTCTATAGTAGGTTTCTTTTAATACATTTAGGAATTTTAAACTTAAATTCAATAAACCGATAGTGTGTAATAATGAATATCATGACAAAATGATAAGAATCAATGTAATGTTTGAAAATGTTGAGTAGATCAATAATACTTTGTTTGCTCCATCGTATTATTGATAAAAAAAACAAGTTCAAATAAGAATGAGTAAAAAAAACAAAAAAAATAGTTGAGGGACATTCCACTATAATAATAGGCTGATTAGCTAAGGAGGTAATTGTTTGCTCCATCCATCTTTTTAGTTAAAGAAACCATGTGACAAGATGAATTCCCTAGAAAAAAATAATATTTGTAATTAAAGTTTTGAAATGAAAGAATAAATAAGAATAAAGAAACTGAGTTTAGAAGAAAGATAACCTAAGTGCTTTAGGAGGTATTTACTATAGTCAGAATTGCATGAATATTTAGGAATTTTTATTTTTAGGTAACATTTTCTACACGTCGTTTGCTAAACAAACCTACAAAACTTGAATCTTTTATTTTTTGTTTTAATAGAAGATGGAGGTATATAATATACGGCAAGCGGTTTAGGAGTATATATGGTAACTGTGTGTTATGGAAAATTCATGCATTCATGTAGACTCATACATATTTTGCTTGAGGACAAGCAATAATTTAGGTTTGGGGGTGTGATAACTCTTGAAAAGAGTTATATTTCAAGCCTTTGGATTGAATTAATTGTTTTTAAATAAGTAAATATGTTTGCATTTTTAGGATATTTTTAGAACATTACATAACAAAGCTTGGGTTGTGCTATAAATGTCATTATTTGTTACTGAGGAATAAAAGTGTTGATTATTGTTGGCAACAGGTGCAGGATGAAGGAGAGAAGAGAGAAAGGAGAAAGGAGAAAGAAAATGAAGGAAGTGAAATATTGCTATGAAAAGTGTTGGTTAGATTTCCAATAAGAATGCCATGACAATTCCAGGAAAATGACGTAGCACTCAATCCACGTCACTCTCAGCCAGTTATACTTGTACTAGATAAACCACCTTAAAAAAAGGAAACAAAATGTGTGTGCTGAGAGGGAGGGATCTACCCTATAAAGGAGGGAAGAGAGAAAGGATGCAAGAGGACGAGGATTTTGGGGGAGGGAGGAATTGGAAAGCAGTTTTTCTTTGCATCGAATTCTCGTGGAAAATTTCAGAGAAAAGAGAGGAGATGGTAACAGCTTACAGAGCAAAAAATCAAAGACGCAAGGTAGGGGAAGTGAAATCTGCCCTGGGTTTTGCATCAAATTTCAGTATTAAAGTGAAAGCTAGAGTAGCGAGAGCTTCTTGCAGTTCTGCCTTTATTTTCTAATTTGAACTTTATGATTCATAAACAATGATGGTGTTGAATGGTTTTATTTTGAATTTGAATGTTCAATCCATGAGCTAAATCTCATTAGGTTGGAATTATTTGGGTTAATTTTTATTATCTTTAATGTTCATGTCTGATTTTGAGTAGATTATTGTTTCACTCGATTTGTGATTATTTTAAATGCATGCATGCAAGCTCTAGACATAGATGATTGTCTGGTATGTTGTTAGATCTGATTTAATTCTGAAAAGATTAAATAAAGTGAATTATTATCGATTGATACTGACGAGTATTTGAACGAATATTTGCAACACTCTAGTCATAGAAGTTGCAATTTGTACAGTGAAAGGAAGAACAATCTGGATACCATTCTTGATTTTTGTAGACATACAAAAACTTGTAATGATTGCTTAAGTTTGGCTCTCGAAAAAAGAAAACTATAGTAGTGAATCCCTGAGCAATAGAATGGTCAAGATTTTGTCATGGCATTATTATGATAGAAAAATAAAACCTGAGTAATTCCAACCTTTATCATTCAACAGTACAAATTCTCCCCACTTATTTTTTGAGAATTGCCACAGCATTTCAATTACCTTAGCATTTTTTTTCATTCGATTTTATTAATCCATTCATTAATTCTCTTCATCAATTTGTCATTTGTTTCTTTTGTCATTAACATCTTTCGTATAACAACACATGCTTCAATGATTCATCCAAGACACAAATCACTACTCTGTAGAAATTTGGGTGATGCCACACCAAATTCAAATAATATGGCACCTCCAATCACAGTTAAATAATAGAAGTCACTAATAGTTTGTGAATTCATATCGTATTCATATATCTTATTATGCTCAATATATGAATCTTAATATATTAACAATTTTCTCATTATATAGATTTTAAGACGTGAGCATTTTAGTATATTATATTCATATTATGTAATCCTATCTAATTTAATACTATCAATTCAACATTTAGAGTGATAGTGACCATCCTATACTTTGATGGTTGAGGATGAGTAATGACTTATTTAGCAAGATTAATTCTTTCACCATGGGGCCGAGATAGACAATAATTCCCATATATACTGATTTTAGCTTTAGTAAAGAAGCATCCTTGGTTATCACCCAGATTAATATCTCACCGACCATTTGTTACTTGACCCCCCTTTGATTGGCGCTTCTAACTTGAATGGACCTCGTTAATGGGGACTTGCTCGTGAAAAATACGAAATTCTCTCGACCCCTTTTTCAAGTGATGAAACAAATGAATTCCTCAAAACAACATGATCAATTATATGACCCCACAAATCTTGACCAACTCCAACAAATACCTTGAACCCTTAGCCCCATCTTATCTGGATGATCGTGGCCTCAAGTGTCGTGTGGTCATTATCTTTTTTCCCACACAACCAGCTTATTGGGGTGTGTAGTGCTCACACTTCATAGCAAGACCTTTCCTTTTCTTCCCGATGTGAAATATAGCACGACCTGTATTTTACATTCCTTTCCTTCAAGAAGAAACTTTGCCTACCCTTTGAGGGTTTGGCGAAATAATCTCATGACCTTGTCACAGTCACTTGGCTCGTGAGCTGTGGGTCTTGACCCTCTCGCTTCAATACCGACTCATATAAACATATAATATAAACATATAAACACAAAAAGTCAGTATCATATAAACATATAATATAATAGTAAAATTCCTACTCGGATATCTACTAGAGTTTAGTATAGTTCTACTTAGGGTGGATTCCTAAGGTTCATTATATGAGGTTTGGCTTCTAGAGTAAAGGTACCCGAACCAGCAGATTCCTCAATCCTCACCCATTATAGGCTCATATGGATCGAGTTCAATTCAGGGGAATACATTTCCCTATGGCTACACGGAGATGAAAATCTCACGAAGACATAGGTACGGATGTATCCCGAAAGCAATCCACTACCCTACACGGAGGTGAAAACCTCACGAAGGCATAGCTTCTTACTCCCACTTAAAAGGGTAAAATTGTTCAACTCATGAAATGTATAATGCAAACAATATTTAAGTGATAAGATAATGAATGCGAAAGGATGTCATGAATTTTTTTTAAAAAAAATTTCTAATCAGTAAGACAAAAACTAATCAACTTTGTGGCTCGACTCTCTTTTTTAAAAATGTCCCCAAGGGAGTCGCCAAATTGTTGAAACCATTTTTTGAAAAATAAAAGTTTTAAGGTTGTCGACCTTTTAAAAAATTAAAATTGGGAGTCGCCACCAATCTTTATTAGGGTGTGATTGGATCACCTAAAAAACGGCTTTGGTCTACGAGTTTTAGAAAATCGGATCCGGAGTCACCACGTATGAGGAAGGATTAGCACCTCAGAACGCCCAAAATTGGTACCTAGTTAATTCATTCGTGTCTTAAGGTCGAGAATTTGGAAAAAACGTAATCCTTAGCAAAACTTAAAAGGCTACGATTAAGACCCTTATTATTTCGAGAAAGAAGATACCACACCCAATGCGTTAGGGCACAGAGATTCTAATTTTCCCCAAAATGAATTGGGCCAAAATACTTGTACAATAGAATTTTAAAAGAACATCCACTTATCCAAGATTTAAGAAATCACACCCAATACGTTAGGGCACGATTCCTCTAGAATCCCAAACTCGGAATATTTCCTTTACTTTAAAAGAACATCCACTTATCCAAGATTTAAGAAATCACACCCAATACGTTAGGGCACAATTCCTTTAAAATCCCAAATTCGGAATATTTCCTTTATTATTTTTAAAAAATCTTCATTTCGAGAAATCAATACGTCACATCCAATACGTTAGGACACGACGTGTTGAATTCCCAATAATGAGTTTTTATTTTTTGATTGAAGAGAAATGCTCGATTATCGAATTTAACGAAGAAAATTGGAACCCAATACGTTAGGGCTCAATTCCCTTGAAAATCCTAAATACGAACATTATCTCAATTTTAAAAAATTTTCCATCTTTAAATTTGAGTAAAAAATGATGTAACGTGATTTTATACATGTAAATGCTATAATAACAATAACAATAATAAATACATCATCGACATAAAAATAATATAAGCAAATGAATAAACGAAATAAAAAAAGGTAATCCATGACATGCAAAATATTAAATGTAAACACAATTATACAATGGATGGGATAGCAAACAAATAAATAAGGATCAAAAGATGTACACATGGAAATTATGAAGATTAAAATATACATATAATTTACAATTAAAATTTTAGGTCATAGAATTTATATATAAATACAATACATAATATACTTATGAAAATAAAGAAAAAATATAATTATGCGTATATATATAAAATAATAAAAATAAGTATATTTTAAAAAAAGAAAAAAAAGGGTGAGTATTTAATCACTTAAAAAATGTAAATATATACATATAAATATGAAAATATTCATTAAAAAATATAGGAAAATATTCGCTTAAAATATATATATGTGTGTACATAATAAAGGAATATATATAGATAAAAATAGAATAAAAATAATAATTACACTATTAATTAATAAAATAAATAAAAGAACATAAAAACTAAATTGAATCGCAATTTAAAAATCAAAATCCAGTAAATAAATAAAAGTAAAAGGACTAATTTGAACGCGTGAATTACATAGAGGGCTGGAAGGAAATTTTCCTTCTCCTAAAAAAGGTGTCGCTCAAAAGGATTAAATTGGAATTTAAAATAAATAAAAGGGTAAACTAAAAAAAATTAAGAAAACTTAATTACAAAAATATTAAAAGGCGGAGGGGCTAAATAAATAAATAAATAAAATTCGCAGTGGTATCACCTTCTCCCTTTTTAAAATCGTAAATAAAGAAAATAATCGAAAGAAAAAAATAGTAAACCACCTTTAAAAAACTGCCAATCGTTCTTTTTTTATTCCTCCTCTTTTTCTCCCCCTTTTCTTTTTTTTCTTTTACAATGAAGGGAGAGGCCTCTATTTATAGTTGAGCCTCCCAAATCCAACAGTACAGATCAATTACATCAACTACCGAGATTAAAGGGTATCTACAAATTAAATCTCTAAGATTACAAAATCATATATTCTAAGATTGCATATCATATCTAAGATTATATATCATATCTAAGATTGCATATCATATCTAAGATTACATATCATATCTAGGATTGCATATCATATCTAGGATTGCATATCATATCTAAGATTGCATATTCTCAAAATTATGTTTCCATATGTGAGCCCTGCTAAAATTGGGTATTACAACTGCCCTCTTTGCTTGTTGTCGTGTAACAGAACGGAGCAAAGACTTTAAAATGCCCAATTTTGCCCGGTCTTGTCGGAACATGAAACTCTTCTTCTTCAAGTAGCCTCATTCCTTCCTAACGCATCTTCGAAGTATAGGAGCTAGTGCTTCAATCTATTCAATCGCAATCTGTAGGGAGATAAGACTTACAATCTTTAACCTATTCCATTGTGACCAAGGTGATAGGATTATCGACTTCAATGTACTCCACTGTAACCACAGGGAGGTAAAATCCACCATCTTTGATCTACTCCACTCATCGCTAGGGAGATAAGATCTCAAATCTTCAATCTATTCCACTATTGCCTAGGGAAGTAGAATTACTAGCTTCAATGTACTCCACCAGTAACCACGGGGAGGTAAAATCGCAATCTTCAATCTGCTCCACCATTGCTTAGGAGATAAGATCTGAAATCTTCAATCTATTCCATCGTTGCCTGTGGAAGTAGAATTATTGGCTTCAATGTACTCCACTATAACCACGGGAGGTAAAATCCGCCATCTTCGATCTGCTCCACTATCGCTAGAGAGATAAGATCTGAAATCTTCAATCTATTCCATCTGTTGCTAGGGAAGTAGAATTACGGCTTCAATGTACTCCACTATAACCACAGGGAGGTAAAATCCACCATCTTCGATCCGCTCCACTATCGCTAGGAGATAAGATCTGAAATCTTCAATCTATTCCATCGCTGCCTGGGAAGTAGAATTACGGCTTTAATGTACTCCACTATAACCACAGGAGGTAAAATCCGCCATCTTCGATCCGCTTCATCACAATGCAGAAGGCAAGATCTACTATCTTTAATCTATTCCACTGCCAGTAGGGAAGTAGAATTATCGGCTTCAATGTACTCCACAATAACCACGGGAGGTAAAATCCGCCATCTTCGATCCGCTTCGTTGTCAATGCAGGAAGGCAAGATCTGCTATCTTTAACTCGCTCCACTACAAACGAGGAAGGCAAGGCTTTGTTTTCGATCTGCTTCGCTGTCGATGCAAGAAGACAAGATCTACTCTTCCACCGATCCGTTTTCTCCGGGAGCATGACCTGTATAATGAACCTAATTATGCCTAATGATTAGAATGGCATGATCAAAATGCATCAAATACTCCTAACTAGACATATATGAATGGTGCTTGCATGAATGCAAAATTTTATTTTTCCGAGAATGATCCCGCTTAGGTCGTCATTACTCGAAGTTTATTAAGGCTTTGTGACTAACGTACTACAACACCTTCTTCCTTGACTGGCTTTTCTGAAGAAACATTTAGCCAGGTTGCCCCCACCGTGAACCTCCAAGTTTAATCCATTGGGGCGCAAAAATTCATACCATGGTTCTCCCACTCGTAACCCAAGAGTATATGACTTTTCTTCAATCCTCTCCTATCACAATTCAGATCTAAATCTTTCTAGTCTCTTACACCATTCCTAAGGTGTCGTACTAAAGGCTCACGCAAGAATCAAGGCTCTCTTCCCCGAGGTAACCTCTTTCTATTGCCTGGTGATCATTAATTGCTTGTTGATCTAGGCTTTGTCATCAACACGACATCCAATTTTTTGACAACAAAATCCAAAGAGAAAGTCCTAGTTTAGACTGTTCCTTTTCAGATTTCCAACCTTTAAACCCGGTGCGTTCTCAATAATAGTCCTGTTTTAGGCTCTTGTATTATTTAGAAACTTCTAGAGTAATATGCAAAACTTCCTTCATGAAAGTTTTATTAGTCCATTGATCATTATTCTAATGCAACATGCTTGCAAAAAGAACAAAACGATGGATTAAATAGAGATAATTCTGAGCATAGCTTGAAATAAATAAATTATCAAAGATAGTAAAGAAGAATAACAAAGAGATTAATTGGGAATACGATCTTGGAAACGAATGAAGTGTTCCGAGAATAACAAATTTAGTATAAATAATATGAATATTGGGTGCCCAGATATCGCAGCTTGAACTTCTCAGACAAACTTTTTTTGAAGATCCATCTGAGTTTGACATGTGTTTAGGAGATCCACAAGATTCGCCAACGCCCCAAGATGTTGCCTACATTTTCTTGATAATTCGTATAACAAGATCACCACATGCCCCAATCTGGTTAAAATTTGAGTTGCTCTAATCACCTCGTGCCCCATTCGATAAATATTTGAGCCGCCTTTTCGGTTTTCAACTCAAATCCCTTTGGTCTCAAAGTGCCCTTTGCGGGTTTTCACTTTGGCCTCCATTTTCCTTTTTTTGTTTTTTGTTTTTTGTTTTTGTTTTTGTTTTTTTTGTTTGTTTTTTTTTTTAAATCAACTCATAGGATTAGACAAGTCTTCGTTATCCCTTTCGATCGTAACCAATGTAAAATCTTCTTTGTGATCAAATTTCTTTGATAGAGCCTTTTGGGGCATAATTTTAACTATGACGAAAACTTTGGATCTTCCTCTTCAATTAATATGAAATCCAACAACGGAGAAATGACAACTTGACTTCGACGGGCTAAACCATTATGAGCCAAAGAAGAAGGCATTGCCCCGGCAAGGAATGCATCGTTCATGATGTTAATCTTGAACATACTGTAAAAAAATTTTGATATTGCATTGTTGTTCGATTACAATGTCAATGCATACCCAAGCATGACCATACGAAGACATCTTTGAACTCTTTGAATTAACTCAACAAGGTTCTGCTTCATTTTTTCGGTTATGCACATTCCCTTAAGGTCACAATCTCCATTGTCTCCTCATGAGGTAAGATTTCATTCATGTTCGATCATCTATAACAAGTCTGAAAATAGGCTACAATCTATGCCATCTTTAAAGTCATGAGATCCCTCTAAACACGATCCCACTAAAAGGAACTTCAATCCGTAATAAAGATCACTCATGTCGTTGATATCTGGGGACCCATAATAGGTACCAAAGAATATGCAAAAGAATGTATGAATAATCATTTGTACAATTATGAATGAATGGAATAATATGGAAGAAGATCCAAAGAATGAAACTATAATTATTCAAAAGAATGAAAGAATATTGGCTTAAAAATGAATGCAAAAAGTATTTTATTAGAATAACAACGTTCGGACATGAGCCTATTTCATAAAGGAATTCTTATTGCCTCTACGCTTAAAGGCAACAAGTGTGTTTTAAACATTACTCGAGTAATCTCTAAATACTACAGGGCTTCTTCTCAGCCTAATTATTTAAAACACTCCCAAGTCTATAAGGGCAAAAATTTGACAAGGTCTCTTTTTCAGCTTGTTTCATCGTGAACACTTCGACACCCCTTCAAATTCAATCATGATCTGGGTACTAGATGAACCATCTATCTTGACAATACCCATGTTGATGAATTTTTCAACTAGCTTTTGAATGTAATGCAATTTTCTATAGAATGCCCCTGTAATTCTCGCATGATAATCACATTGTGCACTTGCATCATACCATTTGGGATACGGGCTGTGGAGGCTTCACATATAAAGGAGCAACAACATGCGCATTGAATAAGCTTTGATACAGCTCCTTGTACGACATTGGAATTGGCGTGAACTGGAGCTTTTCAGTACATGGCTTCACACCTAATTCTTATCTTGATGAACCCTGTTGGTTAGCAATCGATTTGTCGTATGTATTCACGCTGTTCACCTCATTTCCCTTTTCATTTGAGGCTTGTCTTCTGTTATTTCCTCCAGCATCAATCTTTCAACTCCTTATGGCACTTTCAATCATTTCACCATTCATGATTATGTCGAAAAGCTTTTTGTCGACTCCTAACATATGTGTGATGAACGGAGCTTTCAATGTATTTATGAATAACATTGTCATTTCCTTTCCAAGAGCGGTGGTTGAACTTGACGGTGACCTCCTCCACCTTTGTACATACCGCTCAAGCTTTCATTTGATTTCTTTTCCAAATTCTGTAAGGTGATTCTATCAGGAATCATATATGTCATATGACTGTAGTGCTTTATGAATGCCTGTGCCAAATCTCTCCATGAATTAATCTGGGTACGGTTCAATCGATTGTACCACTTGGATGCTGCCCCTGTGAGGCTATCCTGGAAGCAATAAATCAAGAGTTGGTCATTATTGACATAACCGGTCATTCGTCTGTAGAACATGGTAATATGAGCTTCGGGGCTACTGGTTCCATTATATTTCTCAAACTCTGGCATTTTGAATTTGTAAGGGAGCACTAAATCCGGAACCAGACTCAATTCTTTAGCATCCATCCCATAGTAGCCTTCTGCACATTCCATCGCTCTAAACTTCTCTTCCAGCCATTTGTACTTTTCCTCTAGCTGTTTTGGCAATTCATCATTCATTTTTTCCTTTCCAATCGTCTCATCGAAATCAGAATAGCAGATTAACAAAGTTGGCTCCGGGTTAGAGCCCGATCCTCGCTTGAGATTCAATAGCGCTAACGTCACCCGGAGGATTAATGGTAACAAAGGACCTACGCGGTATATCTCAACTTGTTGGGGGTAAAGTCCGGAGGATAAACAGGTCCCTCATTGTCTCCTTCTTCATTATTGAGCATGAGCCTTTTCCTTTATCGGCCTTTGTTGAACCATTGAGTTAATCGAGTCATCATACTCCCTTGAGATTCTATCATTTTGTCTATCATTTTTGTCGCTCATTCATTTGCTTTTGAAGTTGCTCCTGCATTTCCTTTTGGGATTGTTCTATTCTTTCCATCCTTTGATCCATATCCTTTAGTTTTCAATTAAGTACCGTAGCGGTGTTTAGTAGGCTGGTTGGTTTCCAGATTAACTAAGGAATGATTTATATCAATTAGAATCTTTTCGTGGACTTTAATGCATATGATATCATGTAATGTGAATGTATGCAATGAATGCATAAAGAGATGTTGATTCTGATTCAATTTCATTTAAAGAACTTTACTAGAAAACAAATCTCTTTACATAAAATGAATATTTATACGGCCTTACCCTCATAGGCGAAGACATTCGATCTTCTTCTTCATTCGAGCGTTAAGATAAATCTCACAAACTCTTCAAAAACGTCTCTTCTATCTCCTTTTTGCTCGATCCGGGCCATAACTTGTTGTTCGCTCATCCTCGTGATGCTCATTGGCTTCTCTTTAAGAAGGTTCAAAGGTTCTCAAATAATCTTTGTCATCTTGAATTCTTGGGCAACGGCCATAGTCCTCCATTAAATTATCATCCTTCTCTTATCATGTGTTCTTGGACCATATTCGGACAACCATATTGTCATCCACTTTATCAAGAAACCCATTTTCTTATGACCACTCTCTATTTAGCAATTGAACATGAATCAACACCTCTTTTATAATGAAATGAAATGCCATGACATGTAAATAAAACACAAAAAGTCAAGATCATATAAACATATAATATAATAGTAAAATTCCTACTCGGATATCTACTAGAGTTTAGTATAGTTCTACTTAGGGTGGATTCCTAAGGTTCATTATATGAGGTTTGGCTTCTAGAGTAAAGGTACCCGAACCAGCAGATTCCTCAATCCTCACCCATTATAGGCTCATATGGATCGAGTTCAATTGGGAATACATTTCCTATGGCTACACGGAGATGAAAATCTCACGAAGACATAGGTACGGATGTATCCCGAAAGCAATCCACTACCCTACACGGAGGTGAAAACCTCACGAAGGCATAGCTTCTTACTCCCACTTAAAAGGGTAAAATTGTTCAACTCATGAAATGTATAATGCAAACAATATTTAAGTGATAAGATAATGAATGCGAAAGGATGTCATGAATTTTTTTTAAAAAAAATTTCTCGACCGTAAGACAAAAACTAATCAACTTTGTGGCTCGACTCTCTTTTTTTTAAAAAATGTCCCCAGTGGAGTCGCCCAGCTGTTGAAACCATTTTTTTGAAAAATAAAAGTTTTAAGGTTGTCGACCTTTTAAAAAATTAAAATTGGGAGTCGCCACCAATCTTTATTAGGGTGTGATTGGATCACCTAAAAAACGGCTTTGGTCTACGAGTTTTAGAAAATCGGATCCGGGAGTCAGCTACGTATGAGGAAGGATTAGCACCCTCGTAACGCCCAAAATTGGTACCTAGTTAATTCATTCGTGTCTTAAGGTCGAGAATTTGGAAAAAAAACGTAATCCTTAGCAAAACTTAAAAGGCTACGTATTAAGACCCTTATTATTTCAGAGAAAGAAGATACCACACCCAATGCGTTAGGGCACAGCATTCTAATTTTCCCCAAAATGAATTGGGCCAAAATACTTGTACAATAGAATTTTAAAAGAACATCCACTTATCCAAGATTTAAGAAATCACACCCAATACGTTAGGGCACGATTCCTCTAGAATCCCAAACTCGGAATATTTCCTTTACTTTAAAAGAACATCCACTTATCCAAGATTTAAGAAATCACACCCAATACGTTAGGGCACAATTCCTTTAAAATCCCAAATTCGAATATTTCCTTTATTATTTTTAAAAATCTTCATTTCGAGAAATCAATACGTCACATCCAATACGTTAGGACACAACGTGTTGAATTCCCAATAATGAGTTTTATTTTTGATTGAAGAGAAATGCTCGATTATCGAATTTAACGAAGAAAATTGGAACCCAATACGTTAGGGCTCAATTCCTTGAAAATCCTAAATACGAACATTATCTCAATTTTAAAAATTTTCCATCTTTAAATTTGAGTAAAAATGATGTAACGTGATTTTATACATGTAAATGCTATAATAACAATAACAATAATAAATACATCATCGACATAAAAATAATATAAGCAAATGAATAAACGAAATAAAAAAAAGGTAATCCATGACATGCAAAATATTAAATGTAAACACAATTATACAATGGATGGGATAGCAAACAAATAAATAAGGATCAAAAGATGTACACATGGAAATTATGAAGATTAAAATATACATATAATTTACAATTAAAATTTTAGGTCATAGAATTTATATATAAATACAATACATAATATACTTATGAAAATAAAGAAAAAATATAATTATGCGTACATATATAAAATAATAAAAATAAGTATATTTTAAAAAAGAAAAAAAGGTGAGTATTTAATCACTTAAAAATGTAAATATATACATATAAATATGAAAATATTCATTAAAAAATATAGGAAAATATTCGTTTAAAATATATATATGTGTGTACATAATAAAGGAATATATATAGATAAAAATAGAATAAAAATAATAATTACACTATTAATTAATAAAATAAATAAAAAGAACATAAAAAACTAAATTGAATCGCAATTTAAAAATCTGGGGTAAATCCGTAAATAAATAAAAGTAAAAGGACTAATTTGAACGCGTGAATTACATAGAGGGGCTGGAAGGGAAATTTTCCCTTCTCCTCTAAAAGGGTGTCGTTCAAAAGGATTAAATTGGAATTTAAAATAAATAAAAGGGTAAACTAAAAAAAATTAAGAAAACTTAATTACAAAAATATTAAAAGGCGGAGGGGCTAAATAAATAAATAAATAAAATTCGCAGTGGTATCACCTTCTCCCTTTTTAAAATCGTAAATAAAGAAAATAATCGAAAGAAAAAAATAGTAAACCACCTTTAAAAAACTGCCAATCGTTCTTTTTTTATTCCTCCTCTTTTTCTCCCCCTTTTCTTTTTTTTCTTTTACAATGAAGGGAGAGGCCTCTATTTATAGTTGAGCCTCCCCAAATCCAACGGTACAGATCAATTACATCAACGGCTGAGATTAAAGGGTATCTACAAATTAAATCTCTAAGATTACAAAATCATATATTCTAAGATTGCATATCATATCTAAGATTATATATCATATCTAAGATTGCATATCATATCTAAGATTACATATCATATCTAGGATTGCATATCATATCTAGGATTGCATATCATATCTAAGATTGCATATTCTCAAAAATTATGTTTCCATATGTGAGCCCGGGCTAAAATTGGGTATTACAGCTGCCCCTCTTTGCTTGTTGTCGTGTAACAGGAACGGAGCAAAGACTTTAAAAATGCCCAATTTTGCCCGGTCTTGCTGGAACATGAAACTCTTCTTCTTCAAGTAGCCTCATTCCTTCCTACTGCATCTTCAGAAGTATAGGAGCTAGTGCTTCAATCTATTCAACTGCAACTGTAGGGAGATAAGACTTACAATCTTTAACCTATTCCATTGCTGACCAAGGTGATAGGATTACTGACTTCAATGTACTCCACTGTAACCACAGGGAGGTAAAATCCACCATCTTTGATCTACTCCACTACTGCTTAGGGAGATAAGATCTGAAATCTTCAATCTATTCCACTATTGCCTAGGGAAGTAGAATTACTAGCTTCAATGTACTCCACTGTAACCACAGGGAGGTAAAATCTGCAATCTTCAATCTGCTCCACCATTGCTTAGGGAGATAAGATCTGAAATCTTCAATCTATTCCACTGTTGCCCAGGGAAGTAGAATTATTGGCTTCAATGTACTCCACTATAACCACAGGGAGGTAAAATCCGCCATCTTCGATCTGCTCCACTACTGCTTAGAGAGATAAGATCTGAAATCTTCAATCTATTCCACTGTTGCCTAGGGAAGTAGAATTACTGGCTTCAATGTACTCCACTATAACCACAGGGAGGTAAAATCCACCATCTTCGATCTGCTCCACTACTGCTTAGGGAGATAAGATCAAATCTTCAATCTATTCCATCGCTGCCTGTGGAAGTAGAATTACTGGCTTTAATGTACTCCACTATAACCACAGGGAGGTAAAATCCGCCATCTTCGATCTGCTTCACTGTCAATGCAGGAAGGCAAGATCTACTATCTTTAATCTATTCCACTGCTGCGTAGGGAAGTAGAATTACTGGCTTCAATGTACTCCACAATAACCACAGGGAGGTAAAATCCGCCATCTTCGATCTGCTTCGTTGTCAATGCAGGAAGGCAAGATCTGCTATCTTTAACCTGCTCCACTACAAACGAGGAAGGCAAGGCTTTGTTTTCGATCTGCTTCGCTGTCGATGCAAGAAGACAAGATCTACTCTTCCACTGATCTGTTCTCTGGGGAGCATGACCTGTATAATGAACCTAATTATGCCTAATGATTAGAATGGCATGATCAAAATGCATCAAATACTCCTAACTAGACATATATGAATGGTGCTTGCATGAATGCAAAATTTTATTTTTCCGAGAATGATCCCGCTTAGGTCGTCATTACTCGAAGTTTATTAAGGCTTTGTGACTAACGTACTACAACACCTTCTTCCTTGACTGGCTTTTCTGAAGAAACATTTAGCCAGGTTGCCCCCCACTGTGAACCTCCAAGTTTAATCCATTGGGGCGCAAAAATTCATACCATGGTTCTCCCACTGTAACCCAAGAGTATATGACTTTTCTTCAATCCTCTCCTATCACAATTCAGGATCTAAATCTTTCTAGTCTCTTACACCATTCCTAAGGTGTCGTACTAAAGGCTCACGCGCAACTGAAGGCTCTCTTCCCTGAGGTAACCTCTTTCTATTGCCTGGTGATCATTAATTGCTTGTTGATCTAGGCTTTGTCATCAACACGACATCCAATTTTTTGACAACAAAATCCAAAGAGAAAGTCCTAGTTTAGACTGTTCCTTTTCAGATTTCCAACCTTTAAACCCGGTATGTTCTCAATAATAGTCTGTTTAGGCTCTTGTATTATTTAGAAACTTCTAGAGTAATATGCAAAACTTCCTTCATGAAAGTTTTATTAGTCCATTGATCATTATTCTAATGCAACATGCTTGCAAAAAGAACAAAACGATGGATTAAATAGAGATAATTCTGAGCATAGCTTGAAATAAATAAATTATCAAAGATAGTAAAGAAGAATAACAAAGAGATTAATTGGGAATACGTATCTTGGAAACGAATGAAGTGTTCCGAGAATAACAAATTTAGTATAAATAATATGAATATTGGGTGCCCCAGATATCGCAGCTTGAACTTCTCTGTACAAACTTTTTTTTTGAAGATCCATCTGAGTTTGACATGTGTTTAGGAGATCCACAGTACTCTGCCACTGCCCCAAGATGTTGCCTACATTTTCTTGATAATTCTGGTATAACAAGATCACCACATGCCCCAATCTGGTTAAAATTTGAGTTGCTCTAATCACCTCGTGCCCCATTCTGATAAATATTTGAGCCGCCCTTTTCGGGTTTTCAACTCAAATCCCCTTTGGTCTCAAAGTGCCCTTTGCGGGTTTTCACTTTGGCCTCTCCATTTTTCCTTTTTTTTTGTTTTTTTGTTTTTTTGTTTTTTGTTTTTTGTTTTTTTTGTTTGTTTTTTTTTTTTTTAAATCTGAACTCATAGGATTAGACAAGTCTTCGTTATCCCTTTCGATCAGAACCAATGTAAAATCTTCTTTGTGATCAAATTTCTTTGATAGAGCCTTTTGGGGCATAATTTTAACTATGACGAAAACTTTGGATCTTCCTCTTCAATTAATATGAAATCCAACAACGGAGAAATGACAACTTGACTTCGACGGGCTAAACCATTATGAGCCAAAGAAGAAGGCATTGCCCCGGTAAGGAATGCATCGTTCATGATGTTAATCTTGAACATACTGTAAAAAAAATTTTGATATTGCATTGTTGTTCAGATTACAATGTCAATGCATACCCAAGCATGACCATACGAAGACATCTTTGAACTCTTTGAATTAACTCAACAAGGTTCTGCTTCATTTTTTCGGTTATGCACATTCCCTTAAGGTCACAATCTCCATTGTCTCCTCATGAGGTAAGATTTCATTCATGTTCGATCATCTATAACAAGTCTGAAAATAGGCTACAATCTATGCCATCTTTAAAGTCATGAGATCCCTCTAAACACAGATCCCACTAAAAGGAACTTCTGAATCCGTAACAGCATCACTCATGTCGTTGATATCTGGGGACCCATAATAGGTACCAAAGAATATGCAAAAGAATGTATGAATAATCATTTGTACAATTATGAATGAATGGAATAATATGGAAGAAGATCCGAAAGAATGAAACTATAATTATTCGAAAAGAATGAAAGAATATTGGCTTAAAAAATGAATGCAAAAAAGTATTTTATTAGAATAACAACGTTCAGACATGAGCCTATTTCATAAAGGAATTCTTATTGCCTCTACGCTAAAGGCAACAAGTGTGTTTTAAACATTACTCTGAGTAATCTCTAAATACTACAGGGGCTTCTTCTGCAGTCTAATTATTTAAAACACTCCCAAGTCTATAAGGGCAAAAATTTGACAAGGTCTCTTTTTCAGTTGTTTCATCGTGAACACTTCTCGACACCCCTTCAAATTCAATCATGACTGGGTACTAGATGAACCATCTATCTTGACAATACCCATGTTGATGAATTTTTCAACTAGCTTTTTGAATGTAATGCAATTTTCTATAGAATGCCCTGTAATTCCTGCATGATAATCACATTGTGCACTTGCATCATACCATTTGGGATACGGGGGCTGTGGAGGCTTCACATATAAAGGAGCAACAACATGCGCATTGAATAAGCTTTGATACAGCTCCTTGTACGACATTGGAATTGGCGTGAACTGGAGCTTTTCAGTACATGGCTTCACACCTAATTCTTATCTTGATGAACCCTGTTGGTTAGCAATCGATTTGTCGTATGTATTCACGCTGTTCACCTCATTTCCCTTTTCATTTGAGGCTTGTCTTCTGTTATTTCCTCCAGCATCAATCTTTCAACTCCTTATGGCACTTTCAATCATTTCACCATTCATGATTATGTCAGAAAAGCTTTTTGTCGCACTCCCTAACATATGTGTGATGAACGGAGCTTTCAATGTATTTATGAATAACATTGTCATTTCCCTTTCCAAGAGCGGTGGCTGAACTTGGACGGTGACCTCCCTCCACCTTTGTACATACTGCCTGAAGCTTTCATTTGATTTCTTTTCCAAATTCTGTAAGGTGATTCTATCAGGAATCATATATGTCATATGACTGTAGTGCTTTATGAATGCCTGTGCCAAATCTCTCCATGAATTAATCTGGGTACGGTTCAATCGATTGTACCACTTGGATGCTGCCCCTGTGAGGCTATCCTGGAAGCAATAAATCAAGAGTTGGTCATTATTGACATAACCGGTCATTCGTCTGTAGAACATGGTAATATGAGCTTCGGGGCTACTGGTTCCATTATATTTCTCAAACTCGGCATTTTGAATTTGTAAGGAGCACTAAATCCGAACTGACTCAATTCTTTAGCATCCATCCCATAGTAGCCTTCGCACATTCCATCGCTCTAAACTTCTCTTCCACCATTTGTACTTTTCCTCTAGTTGTTTTGGCAATTCATCATTCATTTTTCCTTTCCAATCGTCTCATCGAAATCAGGAATAGCAGGATTAACAAAGTTGGCTCGGGTTAGAGCCCGATCCCGCTGGAGATTCAATAGCGTTGCGGCGTCACCGGAGGATTAATGGTAACAAAGGACCTACGCGGTATATCTCAACTTGTTGGGGGTAAAGTCCGGAGGATAAACAGGTCCCTCATTGTCTCCTTCTTCATTATTGAGCACAGAGCCTTTTCCTTTATCAGTTCCTTTGTTGAACCATTGAGTTAACTGAGTCATCATACTCCCTTGAGATTCTATCATTTTGTCTATCATTTTTTGCTGCTCATTCATTTGCTTTTGAAGTTGCTCCTGCATTTCCTTTTGGGATTGTTCTATTCTTTCCATCCTTTGATCCATATCCTTTAGTTTTCAATTAAGTACCGTAGCGGTGTTTAGTAGGCTGGTTGGTTTCCAGATTAACTAAGGAATGATTTATATCAATTAGAATCTTTTCGTGGACTTTAATGCATATGATATCATGTAATGTGAATGTATGCAATGAATGCATAAAGAGATGTTGATTCTGATTCAATTTCATTTAAAGAACTTTACTAGAAAACAAATCTCTTTACATAAAATGAATATTTATACGGCCTTACCCTCATAGGCGAAGACATTCGATCTTCTTCTTCATTCGAGCGTTAAGATAAATCTCACAAACTCTTCAAAAACGTCTCTTCTATCTCCTTTTTGCTCGATCCGGGCCATAACTTGTTGTTCGCTCATCCTCGTGATGCTCATTGGCTTCTCTTTAAGAAGGTTCAAAGGTTCTCAAATAATCTTTGTCATCTTGAATTCTTGGGCAACGAAGCCATAGTCCTCCATTAAATTATCATCCTTCTCTTATCATGTGTTCTTGGACCATATTCGGACAACCATATTGTCATCCACTTTATCAAGAAACCCATTTTCTTATGACCAGCTCTCTATTTAGCAATTGAACATGAATCAACACCTCTTTTATAATGAAATGAAATGCCATGACATGTAAATAAAACACGAAAAGTCAGTATCATATAAACATATAATATAATAGTAAAATTCCTACTCGGATATCTACTAGGGTTTAGTATAGTTCTACTTAGGGTGGATTCCTAAGGTTCATTATATGAGGTTTGGCTTCTAGAGTAAAGGTACCCGAACCAGCAGATTCCTCAATCCTCACCCATTATAGGCTCATATGGATAGAGTTCAATTCAGGGGAATACATTTCCCTATGGCTACACGGAGATGAAAATCTCACGAAGACATAGGTACGGATGTATCCCGAAAGCAATCCACTACCCTACACGGAGGTGAAAACCTCACAAAGGCATAGCTTCTTACTCCCACTTAAAAGGGTAAAATTGTTCAACTCATGAAATGTATAATGCAAACAATATTTAAGTGATAAGATAATGAATGCGAAAGGATGTCATGAATTTTTTTAAAAAAAATTTCCCGACCGTAAGACAAAAACTAATCAACTTTGTGGCTCGACTCTCTTTTTTTTAAAAAAAATGTCCCCAGTGGAGTCGCCAAGCTGTTGAAACCATTTTTTTGAAAAATAAAAGTTTTAAGGTTGTCGACCTTTTAAAAAATTAAAATTGGGAGTCGCCACCAATCTTTATTAGGGTGTGATTGGATCACCTAAAAAAACGGCTTTGGTCTACGAGTTTTAGAAAAAACGGATCCGGGAGTTAGTTACGTATGAGGAAGGATTAGCACCCTGGTAACACCCAAAATTGGTACCTAGTTAATTAATTAGTGTCTTAAGGTTGAGAATTTGGAAAAAAATGTAATCCTTAGCAAAACTTAAAAGGCTACGTATTAAGACCCTTATTATTTCAGAGAAAGAAGATACCATACCCAATGCGTTAGGGCACAGCATTCTAATTTTCCTCAAAATGAATTGGGCCAAAATACTTGTACAATAAAATTTTAAAAGAACATCCACTTATCCAAGATTTAAGAAATCACACCCAATACGTTAGGGCACGATTCCTCTAGAATCTCAAACTCGGAATATTTCCTTTACTTTAAAAGAACATCCACTTATCCAAGATTTAAGAAATCACACCCAATACGTTAGGGCACAATTCCTTTAAAATCCCAAATTCGGAATATTTCCTTTATTATTTTTAAAAAATCTTCATTTCGAGAAATCAATGCGTCACATCCAATACGTTAGGACACAATGTGTTGAATTCCCAATAATGAGTTTTTATTTTTTGATTGAAGAGAAATGCTCGATTATCGGGTTTAACGAAGAAAATTGGAACCCAATACGTTAGGGCTCAATTCCCTTGAAAATCCTAAATACGAACATTATCTCAATTTTAAAAAATTTTCCATCTTTAAATTTGAGTAAAAAATGATGTAACGTGATTTTATACATGCAAATGCTATAATAACAATAACAATAATAAATACATCATCGACATAAAAATAATATAAGCAAATGAATAAACGAAATAAAAAAGGTAATCCATGACATGCAAAATATTAAATGTAAACACAATTATACAATGGATGGGATAGCAAACAAATAAATAAGGATCAAAAGATGTACACATGGAAATTATGAAGATTAAAAATATACATATAATTTACAAATAAAATTTTAGGTCATAGAATTTATATATAAATACAATACATAATATACTTATGAAAATAAAGAAAAAATATAATTATGCGTACATATATAAAATAATAAAATAAGTATATTTTAAAAAAGAAAAAAAATGTGAGTATTTAATCACTTAAAAATGTAAATATATACATATAAATATGAAAATATTCATTAAAAATATAGGAAAATATTCGTTTAAAAATATATATATGTGTACATATAAAAGGAATATATATAGATAAAAATAGAATAAAATAATAATTACACTATTAATTAATAAAATAAATAAAAGAACATAAAAACTAAATTGAATCGCAATTTAAAAATCAGGGTAAATCCGCAAATAAATAAAAGTAAAAGGACTAATTTGAACGCGCGAATTACATAGAGGGGCTGGAAGGGAAATTTTCCTTTCTCCTCTAAAAGGGTGTCGTTCAAAAGGATTAAATTGGAATTTAAAATAAATAAAAGGGTAAATTAAAAAAATAAAGAAAACTTAATTACAAAAACATTGAAAGGCGGAGGGGCTAAATAAATAAATAAATAAAATTCGTAGTGGTATCACCTTCTCCCTTTTTTAAAATCGTACATAAAAAAAATAATCGAAAGAAAAAAATAGTAAACCACCTTTAAAAAACTGCCAATCGTTCCTTTTTTATTCCTCCTCTTTTTCTCCCCCTTTTCTTTTTTTTCTTTTACAATGATGGGAGAGGACTCTATTTATAGTTGAGCCTCCCCAAATCCAACGGTACAGATCAATTACATCAACGGCTGAGATTAAAGGGTATCTACAAATTAAATCTCTAAGATTACAAAATCATATATTCTAAGATTGCATATCATATCTAAGATTGCATATATCATATCTAAGATTGCATATCATATCTAGGATTGCATATCATATCTAAGATTGCATATCCTCAAAAATTATGTTTCCATATGTGAGCCTGGGCTAAAATTGGGTATTACAACGACTCAATAGTTCCCTAAACATGATACTGTCAAGCTTAGTGAGAGTAATTTTCTTTTATGGAAGCATCAAATTATGCTGATTCTTGAAGGTTATGATGTGCAAGGTTTCGTTCTAGGTACTATTACTGTTCCAACACAGTTTGTTGTGGATAAAAATGGGAAATTAATCGACAATTTTGGTTATGTTCTACATGTACAACAAGACAAACTATTGGCTTCTTGGTTTCTTTCAACAGTTGGTGATGCGATCTTGGTTTATCTTACCAATGCCCGTACCAGCTATGATGGATGGCCAACCATTGAAAAAAATTTTGCAACTCTCTAGTATGCGACATGCGTTGTTTTCTCAGAAGAAGGGCCACTTATCTATTAAAGAATATTTGCCTGAGATCAAGTTCATGAGTGATATGTTGATCATGTTAAGGAGTTCAATTTCTGAACAAGAACAAGTTAGCATCATTCTTGTGGGACTTCCGGTCAAATATGAGTTAATATAAGTAGTAGCTTCAACTACTTGTGTGTCTCTTGATCTATTGGCTGAATTGCTTCTTGATTGCAAAGCGAGACAACTTGAGTTCTTGACTAGTGTTCTAGTACAGGCTAACTTGGCCTGTAACACCCCTAACCCGTATCCGTCGCCGAAACAGGGTTACGGATCATTACTAAAATTTTACTTCAAACGAATACAATTTTTAAATATTTCAATTCACATCAATAATCATATTAAAACAAATCTAAATCATACATATTGTTGCTTATACGAGCCCTCAAGGCCCTAAAAACATATTAGAAACAAGTCAGGACTAAATCAGAAACTCATAGAATTTTTTAGAAAATAGTGAAAATTTTCAAAACTGCAGGCGTCACACGGCCAAGAGACACGCCCGTGTCTCAGTCCGTGTGGGCATTCGAAGTGGGGACACACGGCCATGTCCTTACCCATGTAACTCACTGACTTAGGTCACATGGCCAAACCACACGCCCGTGTGCCAGGTCGTGTACCCTTCGAAGTAACCTCACATGCTTGTGTGCCAGGCCGTGTGCTAAGCCGCGTAACAGCCTAACTTGCAACCCCTTGAAAGCTACAAGCGACACATGGCCGTGTGTCACACATGGTTGAGATATACACCCGTGTCTCTACCCGTGGAGACAAAAAATAGGCCAATTTCAAGCCATTTTTCTACACATCCTAGCATATACCTACAATCACTTTTGCACATATATTCAAGCCATCAAAAGGCACTAAAATCATGCATAACCAAGCTATCCAAATAAGGTATATAAGCATACAACCAATATGCCCAAAAGGGCACCTCAATCTCAACAATCCAACTTGTACACTTATAAGCACAATTATACTTAAATTTGCCAAATATGTTCACTAACTTCAAACTAAGTTTATATCAATACAAGCCATTTTATTTACCTAACAAACACATACCAATTGATACCAAATGTGTCATTCTACAACTAGCACCAAACAACCATATAAGTTATTTTAAACAAATGTACCAAATCACCACATTCATACAAATCACAAGACATTTATAATATGCGTACTTGATCAATCATTCCAACTTCCATCTTTTAAGCATAACAAGCCATGATATCAACCAATTTAAGGCCATTTATATACATGCCAAAAACCAAGCCTTAACCAACATCACAACCAAAACACATAGGCTAAACATTAGCCAAAATGCTTATACATGCCATTATAACCAAAATCAAAACATTCCAAAAGTATCGATAAAGTCAATGAATAGTGTGATAAAACTCCGACAAGCTTCCAACCCGAACGAGCTTCCAATTCACTATAAAACACAGAAAATAACACAGAGTAAGCATAATTACTTAGTAAGTTCATATAATGTAAAACACCATTTACCATTTAATCACATTATAGGTAAGTTAACATGGCATATTCCAACCATAATTTGGCCAAAGCTTAAGCATGTACACAAAACATGTTAGCCATTTTAACTTATAACATAGGCAATATGATCTTGGATGAGCACAACATTTTATTATGTTCAAATACATATATCATCCATATCAACTCTCAATATACAATGTATTAACATTTCAATGAAATTCATGTGTTTATGACATAGTTCATATCGAACTCTTACCGTCCTCTTTCTAAATCATGCCCGTTGAACCACTAGAATACCATTGGATACCTGAGATAGCTCACACATAGTGTGCTAACTCATATAATTGTAATCCATTAAATCAAGTACATGTATGCGCACAGGAGCTATGAAAATGAGTCTGTTCACACGAGCTGTGGGTCATAACGTAGCTACACGATGCTACTCACACAAGCTGTGGAGTATCCGTAACACATGTTGGACCTCAGTCATCGGTAGGACGTTCAAGAGCAGCACCCGAATCTTGTAAACCCTAATGACATGTCATTTGTATCCTATGAATTCCTAAGGTTCAAACAAGGCTCAATAATAGTCGTACATCGTTGGATATGCAACAGATATGTACGTATAGCAATTTACAGTACAAGTATAATTCAATTAAAAACATATATACACGATTTTAATTACACGAACTTACCTCGACGAGTAAATGTAGATACAGAGACAACTAATCTGAGACTTTATCTTTGCCCCGATCTAAAGCTGTACGAGGTTTGTCTTGATCTAATCGGCTAAATTTAGCTCAATTCAATAGGTATTTTTAGTCAAATTAACACAAATTTATATTTTAGCAAAATAACAATTTTACCCCTATACTTTTGATATCTCTTCAATTTAGTCCCTAACTCATAAAATAGAAATTCATGCAATTCAACCACAACCCATCGTAGCTGAATATCAAATAGGTCCCTAGCAAGTCCTATATTTCATTTATATCACAATTTCACCATGTATATTTTTCTATTTTTCAATTTAATCCCTATTTAACAATTTCATCAAAAATCACTTAATAAAAGTTATTTATCTATCAACAACTAACCATTTTCTTCCATCAAATATCAAAACTCATACATAATGGCAAAACCATAATAGTTTAAATTTTTTACAAATTAGTCTCTGGGCTAGCTAGATTCAGCTCCAACGATCCAAAAAACATAGAAATCATTAAAAAAAGAGGGCAAAAATCACTCACATGCAATAAGATTTGTGTTGGCCAAACCCTAACTTCTTCAATGGCTTCCTTTTCTTATGAAATTCAGTTGAAGAAAGAGTAAAAGATGGTACATGAAATTTTGTTTTATTTAATTTATCATTTATTTACTAAATTACTTTTATAACCTTTAAAAACATTACAAATTTCAATAATACCAAGCCATTATATTCCACTATCAAAATTTATGGTCTAATTACCAAATAAGGACTCATACTTTAAATTTCTATAGCTATTTAATACCTTTAGCTACTAGAACTCAACTCTTGCACTTTACGTGATTTAGTCCTTTTTATCAAATTAAGCATGTAAACGATAAAATTTCTTCACGTAATTTTTATATAGTACTACTATCATTCTGCAAAAAATAAAATAAATATTTTGATGTCATATTTGTGGTCCCAAAACTACTATTTCGATTTAACTAAAAACGGGTTGTTACATGGCCAATAAACAAGTTCGTGAAGGTGGTGATCAGGCCAAGGGATCTGACTGTAGCAAAAATTATCAAAGGAGTAAGCAGTCATATAGAGGCAGTTTTCAATGAAATAGAGGTTTCCATCGTGGTAGAAGACGTGAGGGCCAATTTTCACATAATCGACCCCAATGCCAGTTATGTGGTATAGTTGGATATGTTGTCTAAAAATTTTATTACCAATTTGATGAGAATTTTGCAAGTATCTCTGATGACAATAGGTCGATGTCAATAAACCGTCATCATCTTTTCGATCCAAGACAGGCCGCATCTAACTATAGGGTGCATCATTGGTGTAATAAGTTTCCTAACTCTCAAGAAGGTAGTAGTCAACGGGGGTGTAATTTGTCGAGGCCTTCAATCAGCTGTGATGATCAAATATGGTACCCCGAATCTAGATCCACAAATCATGTTACCAAAAATTTCTCTACACTTAGTCATCATACTGAATATATAAGTACGATTCAACTCTTGATGGGCAATGGGGTTTCTATCCCTATCACTCATGTAGAGACCTCCTCGATTACCACTGGTAATAGACGTTTGTACCTTAAACATGTTTTACATGTTCCAAATGTATGCAAAAACTTGATTTCTGTAGCTCAATTTGAAAAAAGATAACTAAGTGTATTTTGAATTTCATCCTTATCATTGTTTTTTTAAGGACATCAAAACAGGGATGGTTTTGCTGGTGGGACATGCTCATAAAGGGATGTATCGTTTTGCTCCATCAACACAACATATAGGTTTTACAAGTTCGAATGGAACTAGAGTTAGACTATCGCGCACTTATTCAATTGAAGTTGGCAGTTTTCTGTTTGAGTTGTGGCATAAATAGCTTGGCCACCCTGTAATAAAACACTTACTCAAGTGCTTAGAAAATGTAATGCTGTATCAAACTAGTTTGTTTTGTCAAAGGTGTGTGCTCCTTTTTAGTTGGGGAAATCCCATAAATTTTTTTTCCTGATTCTCGAACTGTAATTCATTACCTTTTGAGTTGGTTGTATCCGGTTTATGTGGGTCGACTCCGTTACATTCAAAAGGTTATCTTTACTACCTTTCATTTGTAGATGCATACACTCATTTTACATGGATTTATCTTTTAAAGAAAAAAAGCTAAGGTTCTTGAAAATTTTATTCAGTTTCACAAATTTGTAGAGGTTCAGTTTGGGTACAAGATTAAAAGGCTTCAAAGTGACTAGGGTGGTAAGTATAGACCATTGACTACGATTCTTTCCCAACTAGGCATACAACACAAGCTGACTTGCCCAAATACATTTGAACAAAATAGTATTGTTGAGAGGAAACATAGACATTGGGTAAAGACGAGTCTCACGCTGTTCGTGCAAGCTTCTCTGCCTATGCATCACTAGAGTCATGCATTTTTACATGCTGCTTACTTAATAAATAGGCTCTCCACACCAATTCTTAAAGAGAAATCTCCTTACAAAAAGATGTATCACACACCATTGAACAATATGGTGCTTCAGGTTTTTGGTTTTTGTTGTTATCCATACCTTAGGCCTTATAATAAACATAAACTGCAGTATCGTTTTAGGCCTTGCACTCATCTTGGGTTTAGTTCTAATCATGAAGGTTATAAGTGTCTTGATGAAAATGGCAAATTTTTGTCTCTAGGCATGTGATATTTGATGAAGGTTGTTATCCATTTGCCAAGACAGGGACATTGAAAGAGACATTGTGTACCAAGGGCACTTCATCGATGGTGCATCAATAGTCAGTCATTCCAAATTTACCTCGACAATTATCTACACAATCACCAGTTGCTCCTACTGAAAGGCCACTTGGATAAAGTCATTGTTGGGAGAATTAAGAGTTCAAGTTGCAGGAAAGACAAGCTTTTGGTGTGATAATTCAAGGACAGTGGCGGTGTTTGCTAATTCATTTCTACAGTCAAAGTTCAAGCATATAGAGCTTAACTTATTCTTTGTTCGTGAAAAGGTGGCAATATGCAAGCTAATCGTTGGTTATGTTCTAGTTTAAGACCAAGTGGCAGATCTACTTACAAAACCTTTGTCAGCTAGGTGTTTTAACAAGTCTAGGACACAACTTAAGGTTGTAAGCAAAACCGAGTGTTTACAAAGGTGTTTATCAGTTGGGTGAATATTAAGGAATGAGTCGACCTGTTGTAACAGTCTGATAGTTAGTAGTTATTTTGTTAAGAAATGGTTAGTTATTAGTTATTAAGTAGTTAAAAAAGTTTGTATAAATACCTTAAACTCAAACTCTTGAGGTATGTTTTTGGTTTCTTGCTATTAATAAAAAAGCTATGCATGGTTCTCTTGAGTCATGCTATTTCTCTTCAATGAGTGAGTTCCTGGCTTTCTTCTAACCAAGCTTGCCAAAGCCATTTTATTTTATTTTTTTGTTTATTTGGGTTTCTGAAAACTTAATTAAATCAATTTTCAACACTTCTGTGTGCTCTAGATAGGCATGGTGGAAGAGGTGATGAGGGTGAAGCAAATAGCGGTAAGAATAATGGGGAAGTGGAGTAAAAAGTAATTTTTTTAATAGTATATATTTTAATTTATTATATTTTTAAAAAAATATTTTTTTTTAGAATTAGTACAAAATTGAGATAATTTGTAATATTGATAGTTAATTTTTAAAATCATGATGAAATTGATATAATATGTAAAATTAAAGGCTAGATTTGTTATTATACTAATTTTTAAACTGTCACTTTAAGCTTCCGTAAAAAACTTAACGAAATGGACTAAAAAACAAACACTATTAGTTAGATGAACATTTTGATAGTTTTAAAATTGGGTGATTAAAAAATTTAAGTATAATTGAATGACATGTGATGTAATTTATCCATATTAATTTAATTTAATTTGATAAAATAATATATGATATAAACTAAACATATGAAAAATTGTTTATGAAATCTATTAAAATTTTATTTATGAAATCTATTTTAATTTTTGGAAAGTGCTTTGATTTTGTTTTATTATTTAGAAACTTGTTTTTAATTTATTTTAAGTTTGATTTTAAGGTTAAATATAAAATTAGTACTGAATTTATCCACTTCTCCCATATTGGTACTTAAGGTTTTTTTTGTCCCAGATTAATATCTGAATTTTTCTCCGTCAACTGATTTAGTACTTTTTTTAACGCTGTTAAATCTAAGTCAAGTGGTAGAGTAAGATTGTGACACATGGCATGATGACATCATGATGGTGAACATTTCCAAGTTTCTTTGAAAAGAAATTTAAGAATATTTCTAGATTATTTTTTTATTTTCTTATTTTTCCATGTATTCCTTTCTTCTTCCTTCTTCCTCTCATTGCTTTACTTTTTTTCTTTTTTGAATTCATTCAACATCTCCAAGTTCATTCAACATTTTTGGGTTTCTTTGAAAAGAAATTTAAGAACATTTCTAAGTTTGACGCAACTGTAAATATGAAGTGACTTAAATCTGAGTAAATTAAGTAAAAATTCGAACCACAAGAAATTTAAACTGTAAATCTGAATCATCCAAACTCAAAACATACTCACTAAAATCAATTAAATTGATCAAAATTCAAAAATCTACTTGTAATCTTTCCATATTTTATTAGCAATTCCACCCCATGCCAATGCCTATCCTGAAGGACAATGTTAATGAGAAAGTGTTAGAATCATACAGAACTTTCCCAAATAAAAAACGAAGTGAAATTTTCTGTTTGGTTGATCAATAAACACCATGGAAAATAAATGAAACCATAAATAAATTATATTACCTTAAAAGACCAGCAAACACACACAAACTCATAAAGATGGTCAATGCAATCTAGATACCAATATAGGCATTGTTGGAGGATAGTAAGAACAAGCAAAAGATGTTCATAACAACAACCAAAATTTAAGAAAATGCCAAGAAAATTAGACCAATTAAATCGATCCAATTCACAAATCTACTTGTAATCTTTCCAAATTTTCTCAGCAATTCCACCCCACTTTGAAAAACATACCCTACAAAGGGATCATTTCAAGCTTCCTGGTACTGGAACGTCCCTAGTAGGTCTAATCTCCACAAAATGATGTAAGCGCATGCAATATGGTAGACCTAGAAATAGAAAGTGGACTTATTTCAAAATCTTAAGTTGTTCAGCAGGTTTGATTTGATCATGGCTTCTCTAACAATAATAACAAAAAAATAGGAGAGAAAGGAAAGTCGTTTGGTGCTTCTCCAACTGGTGATGACACTAAAACAAGCGATGACGGTATCGGAGCAAGGTGACCGGTGGAGTAGAATCCCAACGGGATTTCAAGGAGTTCTCTATGAAAAAAATTAGAGGAAATGAAAGAGCAAGAGGAAAAAGTTGATCGGATCCATTATTTGGACCGAAGAACTAACGTCGATGACAATGCTAGAGTGGAGCTATGGTGCATGCTGACGGCAGCTAAGGTTGGGAAAGAGAGGAGGAGAAGAAGAAAAAAATAAGATGGGAACAGGAAAGAATAAAAATAAAGGGAGAGGGAAAAAAAGTAAAATAGAAAAATAGATTATGACATATCATGACATCAACATGCTACATGTCACAATCCTATTTTGTTACTTGTCTTAGATTTAATGGCGTTAAAAAAAGTACCAAACTAATTGATGAAGAAAAATTCGTACTAATCTAGGATTAAAAAACCTTAAGTACCAATCTTGGAGAAGTGAACAAGTTCAAGTACCAATTTTATATTTGACATTTAATTTTATTAATGTATTTTGAAAATATAACATTTTCATATTTTAAAAGTTAAATTCACGTATGATGCGAAAAAGATTAAATTATTTTTAAAACTTTTTAAATGTTGCTTTTAATGCATATCTTTTACAAGTATATAGAGAAACTTTTAATAATGTTTAGAATAATTATTTCTCTTATGTATAAAAAATTATGCAAAAATTTTAAAATACAAAAATAAATGCAAGCATTCAATGGAATAAATTTCAAGACGATGAAATAAACCAATTAAAAACAACATAAAAGGTTTAAAATCTAATTTGACTCTAATTTATACAAACATTAACATATATACAAGTGAATTTAAAGTATACCTTAAATATTAATTTATATAAAAATAGCATTGAATGTAGGGGAAATATACCTTAAATTTGTTGCAAAATAAAAGTAAGGGTAAAGTACACCAACAGTTACTAAACTTTGAAAAGCTACAACTCAGTCACTAAACTTTAAGGAAATAACAAAATAGTCACTAACGTTATCAAAAAGTGATAAATCTATCACCCACTAACATTTTTTTAGGGATGTCAGTTGGGTGGACCCATCCTTGCATTTATGTGTAGAAGGAATGACATGGACAAATTCTCGAAATGATTGCTACACCATCGACCGTGTAACTTTGAAGCCCTAACGTAGGGTATGGTATCATTTCCTTAAATCTCGTCTTAGCCCTTCTACGAACAACTCTACTATTTCCAAGGAATGCATGTGGTTGATGCACTCGATTATGACTAGAAGAAAGATAAATGTTGGAAAAATTATTTTTAGAGAAGTCCACCATTGTGCAAAAAAGAACGCCGGTACCTTAAAATTTTCGTCACTCATTACGACACTGTGCCAAAGAGTAAAGATCCTACTCAGGAAAATGAAGACAAAATCCACATCAAAGGAGCCATAACCAAGTAAATTGTCCTGAGGTTTTAGGGGAGAAAATGCTAAAGCATGTTGGCTCTACATCCACAGCTTCTCCACCTATGACTACAGATGTTGCCCCATCAACATCTCACAGTGACTTTAAGCAAAAAGTGATTGATGCTCTTGAGATGTTGTAACAACAATTTTGGATGATGGAAAAATAACAAATGAGGATAGTCACTGGTCTTGGCGGAGCTCAAGAAGAAATGGCACTATTTTGGAGATATGTCAGACGACGGGACAAAGCCATTAAGAAATCTCTTAAAAATAACTTTACCCGACCTATGCCTACATTCTTTATTTTTCCTAAAGAATTGTTGTTGTAGTCAGAAGATAATGATGAAGATGGAACAGAAACCACTGTAGAGAAGAACATAGAAAAAGAGGGAAAGGAGGACAAAATTGAATCCGTGCATATTGAATCTAATAAGGATGAAGCGAATATAACTCAAACTTCTACACCTGCTACAACTACCACTACACCGAAATCCACTACACCTATGACCGAGCAAGAGCGTGTGCTTCATCAATTGGTTGATGATCTTAGAAAATTAAAAATTGATGATGATGAAGAGATGCCAATAAACCAGCTAAAAAACAAGTGCTACTAGCAAGTTGTTGGGAAATCAGTTCAAGATGATGCTGGTGAAGTGGAAAGGAAGCAATGCTACAAACGCGCTACCAGAAAATCAACCCAACCCAATTAGAGTAACTCAGATTCCTTCCAAGCTTTTGTTTTTATTTTCATTTTCATCTTTTTCATTTTATAACATATGCTTCATGCATTCCTATTTGGTTGTCATTACATTTTTATATTTGTAAGTTGTTGTTTTTGCATTTTGAAATGTTTCATTGTTCCTGCATTGAAGATAATGCATCCCTTAGATTTGGGGGTGTGTTGTGCTGTAAATATAGTATGCAGTAAATATGTTTTAATATTCATGCATTTTGTCATTCATTTTGCCATTACATACAAATGCCAAGTAACTGCCAAACTATGACAAGTATATTGTTACCTATGATGTTTGATGAGGATAATAACTCTTCGATAAAAATAGAAAATTGTGATGGGTGATAGGTATGTTTAGTTTAGTATAGTTGTGTGAAAATTTATTCCTAAAAGTAGAATGCCTTATTTATAATTGTAATTAGTCTATAGTAGGTTTCTTTTAATACATTTAGGAATTTTAAACTTAAATTCAATAAACCGATAGTGTGTAATAATGAATATCATGACAAAATGATAAGAATCAATGTAATGTTTGAAAATGTTGAGTAGATCAATAGTACTTTGTTTGCTCCATCGTATTATTGATAAAAAAACAAGTTCAAATAAGAATGAGTAAAAAAAACAAAAAAAAAATAGTTGAGGGACATTCCACTATAATAATAGGCTGATTAGCTAAGGAGGTAATTGTTTGCTCCATCCATCTTTTTAGTTAAACGCCTTAGCTTCATGAGTGAGTTACATTCAAATTATGGCATGATGTAATACAAGCCAATCTATTGTATGCTCCATTGAGATTGTCAAGTAAAGAAACCATGTGACAAGATGAATTCCCTAGAAAAAAAATAATATTTGTAATTAAAGTTTTGAAATGACAGAATAAATGAGAATAAAGAAACTGAGTTTAGAAGAAAGATAACCTAAGTGCTTTAGGAGGTATTTACTATAGTCAGAATTGCATGAATATTTAGGAATTTTTATTTTTAGGTAACATTTTCTACACGTCGTTTGCTAAACAAACCTACAAAACTTGAATCTTTTATTTTTTGTTTTAATAGAAGATGGAGGTATATAATATACGGCAAGCGGTTTAGGAGTATATATGGTAACTGTGTGTTATGGAAAATTCATGCATTCATGCATACTCATACATATTTTGCTTGAGGACAAGCAATAATTTAGGTTTGGGGGTGTGATAACTCTTGAAAAGAGTTATATTTCAAGCCTTTGGATTGAATTAATTGTTTGTAAATAAGTATATATGTTTGCATTTTTAGGATATTTTTAGAACATTACATAACAAAGCTTGGGTTGTGCTATAAATGTCATTATTTGTTACTGAGGAAGAAAAGTGTTGATTATTGTTGGCAACAGGTGCAGGATGAAGGAGAGAAGAGAGAAAGGAGAAAGGAGAAAGAAAATGAAGGAAGTGAAATATTGCTATGAAGTGTTGGTTAGATTGCCAATAAGAATGCCATGACAATTCCAGGAAAATGACGTAGCACTCAATCCACGTCACTCTCAGCGAGTTATACTTGTACTAGATAAACCACCTTAAAAAAAAGGAAACAAAATGTGTGTACTGAGAGGGAGGGATCTACCCTATAAAGGAGGGAAGAGAGAAAGGATGCAAGAGGACGAGGATTTTGGGGGAGGGAGGAATTGGAGAGCAGTTTTTCTTTGCATTGAATTCTCGTGGAAATTTTCAGAGAAAAGAGATGAGATGGTAACAGCTTACAGAGCAAAAAATCACAGACGCAAGGAAGGGGAAGTGAAATCTACCCTGGGTTTTGTATTAAATTTCAGTATTAAAGTGAAAGCTAGAGTAGCGAGAGCTTCTTGCAGTTCTGCCTTTATTTTCTAATTTGAACTTTATGATTCATAAACAATGATGATGTTGAATGGTTTTATTTTGGATTTGAATATTCAATCCATGAGCTAAATCTCATTAGGTTGGAATTATTTGGGTGAATTTTTATTATCTTTAATGTTCATGGTCTGATTTTGAGTAGATTATTATTTCACTCGATTTGTGATTATTTTAAATGCATGCATGCAAGCTCTAGACATAGATGATTGTCTGGTATGTTGTTAGATCTGATTTAATTCTGAAAAGATTAAATAAAGTGAATTATTAACAATTGATACAGACGAGTATTCGAACGAATATTTGCAACACTCTAGTCATAGAAGTTGCGATTTGTACAGTGAAAGGAAGAACAATCTAGATACCATTCTTGAGTTTTGTAGACATACAAAAACTTGTAATGATTGCTTAAGTTTGGCTCTCGAAAAAAGCAAACTATAGTAGTGAATCCCTGAGCAATAGAATGGTCAAGATTTTGTCATGGCATTATTATGATATAAAAATAAAACCTGAGTAATTCCAACCTTTATCATTCAACAGTACAAATTCTCCCCACTTATTTTTTGAGAGTTGTCACAGCATTTCAATTACCTTAGCATTTTTTTTCATTCGATTTTGTTAATCCATTCATTAATTCTCTTCATCAATTTGTCATTTGTTTCTTTTGTCATTAACATCTTTCGTATAACAACACATGCTTCAATGATTCATCCAAGACACAAATCACTACTCTGTAGAAATTTGGGTGATGCCACACCAAATTCAAATAATATGGCACCTCCAATCACAGTTAAATAATAGAAGTCACTAATAGTTTGTGAATTCATATCGTATTCATATATCTTATTATGCTCAATATATGAATCTTAATATATTAACAATTTTCTCATTATATAGATTTTAAGACGTGAGCATTTTAGTATATTATATTCATATTATGTAATCGTATCTAATTTAATACTATCAATTCAACATTTAGAGCTGATAGTGACCATCTTATACTTTGATGGTTGAGGATGAGTAATGACTTATTTAGCAGTATTAATTCTTTCAGCCATGGGGCCAGAGATAGACAATAATTCCCATATATACTGATTTTAGTTTTAGTAAAGAAGCATCCTTGGTTATCACCCAGGTTAATATCTCACCGCACCAGCCCCAGCCCCCGCCTGATTGGCGCTTCTAACTTGAATGGACCCTGGTTAATGGGGACTTGCCTGTGAAAAATGCGAAATTCTCTAAACCCCTCTTTCAAGTGATGAAACAAATGAATTCCTCAAAACAACATGATCAATTATATGACCCCACAAATCTTGACCAACTCCAACAAATACCTTGAACCCTTAGCCCCATCTTATCTGGATGATCGTGGCCTCGAGTGTCGTGTGGTCATTATCTTTTTTCCCACACAACCAGCTTATTGGGGTGTGTAGTGCTCACACTTCATAGCAAGACCTTTCCTTTTCTTCCCGATGTGAAATATAGCACGACCTGTATTTTACATTCCTTTCCTTCAAGAAGCAACTTTGCCTACCCTTTGAGGGTTTGGCGAAATAATCTCATGACCTTGTCACAATCACTTGGCTCGTGAGCTGTGGGTCTTGACCCTCTCGCTTCAAAACCGACTTATTGGGGCATGCAACACCCACACTTGTACATCCCACACTTGTACATCCCACACCGTGAGATTGAAGTACCCCGCGTACCCTTCGGATATTTGGCGTGACTGACAAATGCAACATGAAATCTTTAACCACTCCCCATCCCTACTTTGCCATATAAATTAGGAAAGTGTCTTCCATTATATTTCTCAGATTTTTTCTCTTTTGTTTAAACTATGTATAAACATGAAACAGCACCAAAACAAACATCTGTATCTCTAATACTTGGATTAACAAAGGAATCAGTCGACTTGCATGTTTTCAGGGAAGGGGATTGAAGCACAACAATGATAATAACCGTTCTCATCATACTTGAATCTTTGAGAAAGATGAGCCTCCCGGATGAGATACTCGCCCCATTCCTCCGATCCAAACTGCTTGAAAATGCCACATGCGTTGAAGAAATCAGACTTTACCTTCCGATTTCCCCTCCTGAACAGTTACACCCCAAATAAATAAATAAATTAAGAAATTAGGGAAGGCACAATCACGAGGTTGTGCAGCACTGCAACTTATAACAATAAATAAACATTATTACAGAAATGGGGTGGCACCTTTCCCGATGCTTCACATTCATCACAGTGGCATGCAACTGAAATTTAACAACAGATACAACATTAATATTTTTTAGACCAGAAGGAAAGGAAAATAAAATGAAACTAAAAAACCAACTAAACATTGCTTCATATGAGGCACACAAGCATATATTTGACTTCTAGATATGATTCTTTTCCCCTTCTTTTGAGCTATTTCCTTCCCTGACAATAGTCTTAACTAGATTTGCAGCAAACAAGTTTGTCGTTCAGTGTTTGACATACAAATCTCAAGGTATACATTTAAGAGAAGGTGCATGTCTTTATGATTTAGAGGATCGTTTCTTGAGGGAGGAAAACCATCAGAGCTGACCCGAGGCAAAGGAGAACCCATAGACTGACCTTGAGGATTGTTTGGGGGGGGGGGGTATAGATGAGTGCTATGGTCCCTGTCATGTAAGAAGAGTTTTACACTTTGCAGGTTTTTTCAAGGTCCATCCATGGTGATATGCACCTTTTACCTATGTTCATTTTTCTGGAGCTTTTCTAGAGAGAACATTGTAACACAGACCAAGGCTCAATGACATATCGCGTTACTATTCATTCATACACTAGGCTTTACTTTACCATACATGGGTGTAATTAAATATTGTTTCCTCACATTTTACAGATTGATATCAGTAAACAAGTATCAAGTGAATGAGGTCGAATTGAAGGAAATGAAGAGCAGAGCATGCCGAAAAGGTGAATCTAGGATTGAAGGGAAGACAAAAATCTCTTTATGCTGGTAGATTTGAACAAACAAATAAGGCATACTTCGTTCTGAGTAAAGAAGATCAAATAAACAAATGAAGAGAACACAGTTACATTGATTGATGATCAGGTGGAGGCTTTATTTACAAGTGGAAACCCAAGGATTTTCTCCTAAATTCGTGAAGTATTCAACATTAAAATCTCAACTAAAAAACAATCAACGCTAAAATATCTCAACAAATAAAAGTGTAGCAAGGACTCATTCAAACTTATTTGAAATTCAAAAAACAGCATTGCTGTTCATTCGTTAATACCAAGAATATCTCAACTAATAACTACACAGATAGCAAAAGCATTTAATACTAGAGGAAAACAGAACAAAGAAAAAACACACATAAGGCCAAAAGTCTTACCTTTAATTCATGTCTGATATCTCGCTCTAGAACAAGCCCAGCCTCAACAAAAGCATCAATAATAACTTCTAAGAAATGATAAGGAAATCAAAAGAGAAATTGACAGAAAAGTTTAAACTTCAACAAAAATTGGGAACATGATTATTGTTCTTCTGTTTCCAAGTGCAGAGTCAAAAGAAAGGAAAGAATATAAACTGGAAGAAAAAAAAAAAAAAGGATACGACAGGCACGTGAAAGTCGATTTTCACTGCCAATTTCTTCTACACGAGCATAGACAACACAGGCTTTATCCAAAGAACCTCTCATGCAATCCTGCGAAGATAGAAAGATTTTAACTCAAGAAGTGTGTCCATGTGTCCTATAAAATGCCCCCAAAATATAATGCAAAATAAATGAAAGCAGCTCCCTCTTTCCAGCAGTCTGACCTCATTAAAATTATTTGTAACTAGCTAACCAAATTAAAGAAAAGGCTGTAAACTAGAGTCTAGCAGTAAATAACAGTCATAAGAGGATAACTCAATTAGCTAATTGAAAACTCGGCAAGAGTACTTTTGATTTACTGCAATCGCTCTCCAGGGTGATGAGTTGAACCTTGAACAACCGCTAAGAAAACCCAATTTTTTATTCTTACAGTTCAGATAATAAGTTCTCCAATGGTATGCAATCAATTAAACCCAAGCATGCTTATCAATATCTTAAAGGAAATTTATGAAAGAGTCAATGCTGTCCGAGTTTGCAGACTAACAGGCTTGAACAGTATTAGCTCATTCACAAGTAAAAATCACATATTAAGCAAGCAAGTGTCAGAATATCAGGGCTACGATAAACTTACCAGACCCTTAAGTCTTACAAACAGAGGTCGATTATCCAAGGCATCCATCACTTTTGGGGAGATACTCTGTGTGGAAAAAACAAAACATTATACATCAAGCAATTCTGGAATTGGCCAATATCCAACTGATCATTCGATTCAAGAGAATTTACCTTCAATACCTCGGTTGCTAAATTAACTCGTTCTTTGTTCCACAACTTCAACATGAGCACCGTCAGGTGAAATGTTTTAGGTTTAATAAATATGGACTTTTCGATTCTCAAGTCTGTCAAGTCCAATATACATCAGCAAGGTTTGTTAAAGCAATAAGAGGAAAATGCTTAGAATGCTGAAATAAAGGTATTGCAAATTAATAATCAATCACAAAGTTCTTGCAATTGCAGGCAGCAGCATCTTGTTCCATGACTGTGGCTTACAACCCCTGAATCTTGGGGATTCATTATTCAGAGAATATTTATTTATTCAAACTCAACATGAAGTGCAATGGTTCCAAACCTTCCAAACATGAAATTTTCAGAGGTCCAGGAAACTTTGTAAATTTGACAAAAGAATTCAGTACTAATACTTGCAATGACCATAAAGGTTTTTGCATGTATATGTGCATATGCAAGGCATATCATGCTATCTATACGTATAGAGTTCTAATATGTGTAAATGGAATTTTAGGAGGAAGGGAAGCATCAAAGAACCAGATTGTTCGCTTGCCTGATAAACTAGAAGACTTTGAGTCTTTAGGCTCTTTAGGTGCATAACTAACAAGAGGTATGCCTCTTACATCCACCTTAACACTTTCCCTGTCATTGGCAACTTTACGTTCGACTGCCACGGCAGATCCTTCATCTAGCTGCTCATCCTGAGCATCACCTTCATAACCATCTCCATCGGAGTTGCCTTCTAGATTCTCACCCGCATTAGCATCACTGATTCCTAATATTGAGTTCTGAAAGTTTACGAGCTTTGCAACCAGCTCGGGGTGTATAGCTAAAGGAAGAGACACAAAATGAGAGTAATCTAGACTTGGAGTCTTAACCGCCTGTATTATGGAAACAACGAACCCAGAAAAGGTTATTCATTATTGGCTACCAGTCATCAAGTTCCTAATGGAAACAAGATATTGATTGCCAGAACTGTCTCATGTTGACTAAATATTTATAAACATTGCATCATAAAATACAGGAAAATAGCTGACTAACCTCATTAATTATATGCTGTATCTCTTTTGAAGCTTTAGCTACGCTAACAGCTGAAGTGCCTTCAATAACTGCATGCAATAACCATTCAGGGAAAAATAAACCATTGGAATTAATTTCACATTTCATATGTCAAGGGCCATTCAACCTAAAGGCATATGCTGTACATGGGGTTCAAGAAAAGTTTTTATTTGCCAACACCATGGAGGCATGGACACTAGCAGGCCCACCACATGCCTTATGCTGAATTGAATTTCCAACACAATAGTGGTGATTTGAGCTCTGGACCACAGGTCCAATGTGCTCTCATACCACGTTAAGAACCATTCAAATATAAGGTAAAAATCCTAGTTAAGGTTCAAGAGAAGTTTTAAAATCATACGACTAAAATTTTTATAACCAGATAAGTTTGGCATTGCTCAGGTTAAAATTGTAGAAGAAATGTGATATAACCAAAAAAGTATTTTAAGGAATTAAAAAACAAAATTTTACTAATAGCATCCTCCTGCTTTGATGACGGAAGGATAATCTGAACTCCTGTCTCCTTTTCAATCTTTTCCTTTGTAGATCCACTGTAGAGAATATAATTTAATTTTAAAAAAATTAAAATAAATCTAAGGATTTGTAATGTTTGGCTGCTGAGCTTCATACTCTTTTCCTCTGACAAATCGAATCACGGAGGCACCAACCTGTTTATCAAGCATAGAGAAAAATAGGGGGAAAATTGAAGGTTACTATGTGGGAAAAAAGAAACAAAAAGAAAAGTCAAAGGCCTAGAGTAGATGCAAACATCATGCATGAACAAAATGCTGATGTGGGAGCTATCAATAGAATAAAAGAAGCTCCAAAAGCTTGTAGTACGTAATTCCTAAAAGGAAGTTCTACTTTAGAATCATTTTCTTCAGGACCAAAAGTTATTAAAATTCAACAGAGATAACAAGAGGTCTTAATCGTTCAATCCTCTTCTAGGGCAAGGACTAACAGCTGTAATGTGCATCAGAAATGCAAGAAAATTTAACATGTTAAACAATTAAACTTTACCTCAACAGAAAGTGAGTGCTTTGCAGCTGAAAGCACTGGATTTTCTTTTGATGCTTCATCTTCAATATCATCCTCAAAGGCTTTAGGACTGACAGTTGCATCCATAACTTCAATCGTCGACTCATTTACTTCTTGCATTTGACTTCCAATTTCTGACTCAACCCCGACATCCTTCACCACAGGCTCTGCAAATTAACATAAAAGACTTTACAGGCCACATAAAATACGATATAAACCAACAAAAGATCCAACTGCCAAGCCAACCAACTGCTAAGAAGTATAAAGCTCCCACAGCTGCTGGATTGTAGAAAACCATATACAGCAATGCAAGTAACAAAAATGTAAAGGACGTTTCCAAATCTGTATTTAATCCAGAAACTGAATAGAAATTTACCTGAAGTCAAGCATTTGAGATTTTCTAAAATACTTTTACTAAGACCAGCAAACAAATGTATGATTACATCAACAATGGAGAGAGATAAAGCCTAACCTTAAAAACATATGTACATATGAATAAGATGACCTTTATCAAAAAGGATATGATAGAGAAGAACATCATGTAGTTTGACTAGTTTCACAAACAAGAAATACCTTCAAGGGAACTAGCTTGAGTACATACTGGTTTCCATACAGGAGTACCTATCCTTCTTTTCATCTTGTCCATTGTGCTGGGCTTATCTTTCACCCCACCTATCCTCAAATCAAGGCTCAATTTTTTATTCAAATATAGCCCCTGCAAGCAAGTTGGTATTACTTTAATGAACCTGACAACCTTGTAAGATTGTATCCTCTTCAACTCTACCACATCTATGGTCTATTCAATTTTAGCAGTTAGGTGGAAAGGAAAGAATACATCCAGATGCCTTTTCCTGACTCTGTAGCATAACATAAGAACTCGAATAGCATAATTCAGACTAAGCTACTAATTTCAGGGAAAAAATATTTGCTTTAAAATAAGACCAAATTTCTTTTTACCTTTCCAAACTCAAAATGGGGCCTTATACCTATTCAATCCAGTGACCAAGCATAGACTTCATCGGTGACCAAAAGTTTAATATTTCGTTCAAATGCAGTAAAGTACTTCATAGTCCTTAACAAATAGAACACAAAAGATCAAGCTAACATACTTGGGATGGGAAGAAGAGAATCACAATGCTGATATAAGGAAATGAACTTGAATAGCTACCGAGGTTGCCATTTTGTGTGATCACTCCGTCTAGATTTGGAACACTGTTTGAGTCTTATAAAGCTATGACATATAACACAAAGTTTACTTGATTTTATTTTAAAATACACACACGAATTATAATTTCACTCTAAAAAAAGACGCCTATACAAACTGAGCCACAACTACCAAAACAAACATACTGGTGACATGGAAGAATCAAAGGGCAGTATTCAATTCAAGTGCTAGCAATGTGGCTTTATGACTTAAGATGATTACACTACCTTACATAAACATTTAAAATGAATATTAAAACAAAGTTTAGAGGGGGGAAATCTTTGAAATCGTGATGCTCTTAAGTCTTAACACATATTCTTTAAGATAAAAACCTGAAAATAATTAACCGGCTTCGATTTGACATAAGTATTTGTGAGCTTCAACAAACGGTCAACTCTGCATAGATAATTAATACTGAATTACCATAGTATTTATTAAAAAATGAAACGCTTTCGGCGATTGAAAGCTTCATGTTTCATTTAATTCATCCGTGTTTCTTTTAAAATCCTTTGAACTTTACAGTACCTAACATATTGAAACAAAAACAACTGCTTGAATTGAAAAAAACAAAAATAGTGCATATATAAACTGCTTGGCAGACAGGAATCAGGTATAACTAAAAGAGGAATGTAAGATTTGAAAGCAAACCTGTTGAAAATGAAAAAACCCAATCGAACTTTTCACTTCCTTTCGAAAAGAAAATTACTATAAGCAGTTTTAGAGCGAAAGTTTCTTAGTAAAGAAACAGAGGGTTAAGTAAAAGAAGCGTACCTGAAAAGAGACTTACAAGCTAACATTCGTATATTTCTGCTTCTGCCGCTGCCGCCTTCTCTTCCTTTGGACTGTGAGCAAGTAGACTTTTGTTCTTTGATTTTTCTGTGCCACGCGTGTGATTTCTTTCCCAGGTAAGAGAACGTGGATATGACAAGAGGAAAAAAAAATCTAAATTAGTAAATGTTAATTGGGTAAACTACACTGCACGTCATCAAACTATACTTAAGTTTCTTTTTTGGTCACATAACTTTTAAAACTTTCAATATGGTCACTCAACTAATCAAGTTTGTTTTTTATTCATTTCCGTGAAGTGCCAAAAAGTGTTTGATGGAAGTGTGAGATGGTAGTTTAAATGTTAATATAATAACAAATTTAACCATCAATTTGATCATGATTTTTTAAAAATTAACCATCAACATGAAAAATGATCTCAATTTAGTCTTAATTCTTAAATATTCAAAAATATAAAAATACATAAATATTTTCAAAATTTTATAATAAATTTAAAATTATATATAAAATTATTAAAAAAATTTACTTTGACATCCACCACAGGTATTTCAAATTAGAAAGGGAGGGAACTAGTTGAATACCAAGATCAATTTATTTACATTTTCAACGTATAATTCGAGACTTCACAACATTAAAACAAAAGGGAGAAAAAAAAGAGGCATAGGAAACCATTCAAACATGTACAAATCTTAGGAAAGATTTATAATCAAAGTCCATTGAGCAACTACAGAGGAAAAAAAACAACCCAACAATAAAACGTAGAATACCTTATAAGGGATGCGCCAACGTTGAGGCAAATAGCACCAAGGGTACCATGCGTCTCGATATGGGTTGTTTTGGGACCAAGTCAAGGGCCTTGATGGCCTTCATGTAGCCGTCGGTAATGACTACATCGTTCCCTTCAAATCTGAAGGCGAAACCCCTTGAGAAATTCGTGAGTACTAAGGAATGAGTCAACTTGTTGTAACAATTGGACAGTTAGTAGTTATTTTGTTAAGAAATAGTTATTTGTTAGTTATTAAGCAGTTAACAAAGTTTGTATAAATACCTTAAGCTCAGACTCTTGAGGTATGTTTTTGGTTTCTTGCTGTTAATAAAAAAGCTATCCATGGTTCTCTATAGTCATGTTATTTCTCTTCATGGTATCTGAGCTAAGGTTTTGTCATTGATCTTGGTGTTTTTTTTTGTTTAGAGTTTTTTTTTATCGCCAACCATTGAAAAAAATTTTGCAACTAGTCTACTGTCAAACTCTCTAGTATGCGACATGCGTTGTTTTCTCAGAAGAAGGGCCACTTATCTATTAAAGAATATTTATCTGAGATCAAGTTCATGAGTGATATGTTGATCATGTTAAGGAGTTCAATTTCTGAACAAGAACAAGTTAGCATCATTCTTGCGGGACTTCCGGTCAAATATGAGTTAATGCAGTTAGTAGCTTCAACTACTTGTGTGTCTCTTGATCTGTTGGATGAATTGCTTCTTGATTGCAAAGCGAGACAACTTGAGTTCTTGACTAGTGTTCTAGTACAGGCTAACTTGGCCTGTAACACCCCTAACCCGTATCCGGCGCCGAAACAGGGTTACGGATCATTACTAAAAATTTTACTTCAAACGAATACAATTTTTAAACATTTCAATTCACATCAATAATCATATTAAAACCAATCTAAATCATACATATTGTTGCTTATACGAGCCCTCAAGGCCCTAAAACCATATTAGAAACAAGTCAGGACTAAATCAGAAACTCATAGAATTTTTTAGAAAATAGTGAAAATTTTCAAAACTGCAGGGGTCACACGGCCAAGAGACACGCCCGTGTCTCAGTCCGTGTGGGCATTCGAAGTGGGGACACACGGCCATGTCCTTACCCATGTAACTCACTGACTTAGGTCACACGGCCAAACCACACGCCCGTGTGCCAGGTCGTGTACCCTTCGAAGTAACCTCACATGCTCGTGTGCCAGGCCGTGTGCTAAGCCGTGTAACAGCCTAACTTGCAACCCCTTGAAAGCTACAAGCGACACATGGCCGTGTGTCACGCATGGTTGAGATATACACCCGTGTCTCTACCCGTGGAGACGAAAAATAGGCCAATTTCAAGCCATTTTTCTACCCATCTTAGCATATAACTACAATCACTTTTGCACATATATTCAAGCCATCAAAAGGCACTAAAATCATGCATAACCAAGCTATCCAAATAAGGTATATAAGCATACAACCAATATGCCCAAAAGGGCACCTCAATCTCAACAATCCAACTTGTACACTTATAAGCACAATTATACTTAAATTTGCCAAATATGTTCACTAACTTCAAACTAAATTTATATCAATACATGCCATTTTATTTACCTAACAAACACATACCAATTGATACCAAATGTGCCATTCTACAAGTAGCACCAAACAACCATATAAGTTATTTTAAACAAATGTACCAAATCACCACATTCAATCAAATCACAAGACAATTATAATATGCGTACTTGATCAATCATTCCAACTTCCATCATTTAAGCATAACAAGCCATGATATCAACCAATTTAAGGCCATTTATATACATGCCAAAAACCAAGCCTTAACCAACATCACAACCAAAACACATAGGCTAAACATTAGCCAAAATGCCTATACATGCCATTATAACCAAAATCAAAACATTCCAAAAGTATCGATAAAGTCAATGGATAGTGTGATAAAACTCCGACAAGTTTCCAACCCGAACGAGCTTCCGATTCACTATAAAACACAGAAAATAACACAGAGTAAGCATAATTACTTAGTAAGTTCGTACAATGTAAAACACCACTTACCATTTAATCACATTATAGGTAAGTTAACATGGCATATTCCAACCACAATTTGGCCAAAGCTTAAGCATGTACACCAAACATGTTAGCCATTTTAACTTATAACATAGGCAATATGATCTTGGATGAGCACAACATTTTATTATGTTCAAATACATATATCATCCATATCAACTCTCAATATACAATGTATTAACATTTCAATGAAATTCATGTGTTTATGACATAGTTCATATCGAACTCTTACCGTCCTCTTTCTAAATCATGCCCGTTGAACCATTAGAATACCATTGGATACCTGAGATAGCTCACACATAGTGTGCTAACTCATATAATTGTAATCCATTAAATCTTGTACATGTATGCTCACACGAGCTATGAAAATGGGTCTGTTCACACGAGCTGTGGGTCATAACGTAGCTACACGATGCTACTCACACAAGCTGTGGAGTATCCGCAACACATGTTGGACCTCAGTCATCGGTAGGACGTTCAAGACTAGCACCCGAATCTTGTAAACCCTAATGACATGTCATTTGTATCCTATGAATTCCTAAGGTTCAAACAGGGCTCAATAATAGTCGTACATCGTTGGATATGCAACTGATATGTACGTATAGCAATTCTGATACAAGTATAATTCAATTAAAACATATATACGATTTTAATTACGAACTTACCTCGACGAGTAAACGTAGATACGGAGACAACTAATCTGAGACTTTATCTTTGCCCCGATCTAAAGCTGTACGAGGTTTGTCTTGATCTAAACGGCTAAATTTAGCTCAATTCAATAGGTATTTTTATTCAAATTAACCCAAATTCATATTTTAGCAAAATAACAATTTTACCCCTATACTTTTGATATCTCTTCAATTTAGTCCCTAACTCATAAAATAGAAATTCATGCAATTCAACCACAACCCATCATAGCTGAATATCAAATAGGTCCCTAGCAAGTCCTATATTTCATTTATATCACAATTTCACCATGTATATTTTTCTATTTTCAATTTAATCCCTATTTAACAATTTCATCAAAAATCACTTAATAAAAGTTATTTATCTATCAACAACTAACCATTTTCTTCCATAAAACATCAAAACTCATACATAATGGCAAAACCATAATAGTTTAATTTTTTTACAAATTAGTCTCTGGGCTAGCTAGATTGAGCTCCAACGATCCAAAAAACATAGAAATCATTAAAAAAAAAGGCCAAAAATCACTCACATGCAATAAGATTTGTGTTGGCCGAACCCTAACTTCTTCAATGGCTTCCTTTTCTTATGAAATTCGGTTGAAGAAAGAGTAAAAGATGGTACATGAAATTTTGTTTTATTTAATTTATCATTTATTTACTAAATTACTTTTATAACCTTTAAAAACATTACAAATTTCAATAATACCAAGTCATCATATTCCACTATCAAAATTTATGGTCTAATTACCAAATAAGGACTCATACTTTAAAGTTCTATAGCTATTTAATACCTTTAGCTACTAGAACTCAACTTTTGCACTTTACGTGATCTAGTCCTTTTTATCAAATTAAGCATGTAAACGATAAAATTTCTTAACGTAGTTTTATATAGTACTACTATCATGCTGCAGAAAATAAAATAATAATAAAATAAATATTTTGATGTCAGATTTGTGGTCCCAAAACTACTATTTTGATTTAACTAAAAACGGGTTGTTACATGGCCAATAAACAAGTTCGTGAAGGTGGTGATCAGGCCAAGGGATCTGACTGTAGCAAAAATTATCAAAGGAGTAAGCAGTCATATAGAGGCAGTTTTCAATGAAATAGAGGTTTCCATCGTGGTAGAAGACGTGAGGGCCAATTTTCACATAATCGACCCCAATGCCAGTTATGTGGTATAGTTGGATATGTTGTCTAAAAAATTTTATTACCAATTTGATGAGAATTTTGCAAGTATCTCTGATGACAATAGGTCGATGTCAATAAACCATCATCATCTTTTTGATCCAAGACAGGTCGCATCTAACTATAGGGTGCATCATTGCTGTAATAAGTTTCCTAACTCTCAAGAAGGTAGTAGTCAACGGCGGTGTAATTTGTCGAGGCCTTCAATCAGTTGTGATGATCAAATGTGGTACCCCGAATCTAGATCCCCAAATCATGTTACCAAAAATTTCTCTACACTTAGTCATCATACTGAATATATAGGTACGATTCAACTCTTGATGGGCAATGGGGTTTCTATCCCTATCATTCATGTAGGGACCTCCTCGATTACCACTGGTAATAGACGTTTGTACCTTAAACGTGTTTTACATGTTCCAAATGTATGCAAAAACTTGATTTCTGTAGCTCAATTTGAAAAAAGATAACTAAGTGTATTTTGAATTTCATCCTTATCATTGCTTTTTTAAGGACATCAAAACAGGGATGGTTTTGCTGGTAGGACATGCTCATAAAGGGATGTATCGTTTTGCTCCATCAACACACCATATAGGTTTTACAAGTTTGAATGGTACTAGAGTTGGACTATCGCGCACTTATTCAATTGAAGTTGGCAGTTTTGTGTTTGAGTTGTGGCATAAATAGCTTGGCCACCCTGTAATAAAACACTTACTCAAGTGCTTAGAAAATGTAATGCTGTATGAAACTAGTTTGTTTTGTCAAAGGTGTGTGCTCCTTTTTAGTTGGGGAAATCCCATAAACTTTTTTTCCTGATTCTCGAACTGTAATTCATTACCTTTTGAGTTGGTTGTATCCAGTTTATGTGGGTCGACTCCGTTACATTCAAAGGTTTATCTTTACTACCTTTCATTTGTAGATGCATACACTCATTTTACATGGATTTATCTTTTAAAGACAAAAGCTAAGGTTCTTGAAAATTTTATTCAGTTTCACAAATTTGTAGAGGTTCAGTTTGGGTACAAGATTAAAAGGCTTCAAAGTGACTAGGGTGGTAAGTATAGACCATTGACTACGATTCTTTCCCAACTAGGCATACAACACAAGCTGACTTGCCCAAATACATTTGAACAAAATAGTATTGTTGAGAGGAAACATAGATATTGGGTAAAGACGAGTCTCACGCTGTTCGTACAAGCTTCTCTGCCTATGCATCACTGGAGTCATGCATTTTTACATGCTGCTTACTTAATAAATAGGCTCTCCACACCAATTCTTAAAGAGAAATCTCCTTACAAAAAGATATATCACACACCATTGAACAATATGGTGCTTAAGGTTTTTGGTTTTTGTTGTTATCCATACCTTGGGCCTTATAATAAACATAAACTGCAGTATCGTTTTAGGCCTTGCACTCATCTTGGGTTTAGTTCTAATCATAAAGGTTATAAGTGCCTTGATGAAAATGGCAAATTTTTGTCTCTAGGCATGTGATATTTGATGAAGGTTGTTATCCATTTGCCAAGACAGGGACATTGAAAGAGACATTGTGTACCAAGGGCACTTCATCGATGGTGCATCAATAGTCAGTCATTCCAAATTTACCTCGACAGTTATCTACACAATCACCAGTTGCTCCTACTGAAAGGCCACTTGGATAAAGTCATTGTTGGGAGAATTAAGAGTTCAAGTTGCTGGAAAGACAAGCTTTTGGTGTGATAATTCAAGTATAGTGGCGGTGTTTGCTAATTCATTTCTACAGTCAAAGTTCAAGCATGTAGAGCTTAACTTATTCTTTGTATGTGAAAAGGTGGCAATATGCAAGCTAATCGTTGGTTATGTTCTAGTTTAAGACCAAGTGGCAGATCTACTTACAAAACCTTTGTCAGCTAGGTGTTTTAACAAGTCTAGGACACAACTTAAGGTTGTAAGCAAAACCTAGTGTTTACAAAGGTGTTTATCAGTTGGGTGAATATTAAGGAACGAGTCGACTTGTTGTAACAAATCGATAGTTAGTAGTTATTTTGTTAAGAAATGGTTAGTTATTAGTTATTAAGTAGTTAAAAAAGTTTGTATAAATACCTTAAACTCAAACTCTTGAGGTATGTTTTTGGTTTCGTGCTATTAATAAAAAAGCTATGCATGGTTCTCTTTAGTCATGCTATTTCTCTTCAATGAGTGAGTTCCTCAACAAAAATGGTATGGCTTTCTTCTAACTAGGGGTGAGCAGAACTCGATTCGACTCGAAAAAATCGAAAAAAAATCGAATTTCGAGTTAAACGAATCGAGTTATTCGAGTTAATCGAGTTATTCAATCAACTCAATTTTTTTCAATTTCGAGTTCGAATCGAGTTGAGTTTTCAATTGAATAACTCAATAATTCAATAATTCAATATCAAACTATAATATTTTACATTTTTACCCCAAACTCCCAAACCTTTTTACTTTTCCCTCAAAACTTTTATTCCTTCCCACTTTCCCCCCAAAACTTTTACTCCTCCTCCCAACCCCCAATCTACCCAAAATCCATTTCCCACCAAGATTTTACTCTCCCATTTATTTTTTCTCAAAATTTTACTCCCCAAAACACTCAAAACCTTTTAGTTTCCCCCAAAATTTTTACTCCCTCCCACTTTTCTCCTAAAACTTTTATTCCCTTCCCATCCCACCTCCCATCTATCCCAAACCCTCCCCCCTCCAATTTTTTTTTAATGTTTTCCCTCCAAAATTTTACTCCCCTATTTACTTTCCTCAAACTTTTATTCCCCAAAACTTTTTATTTTCCCTAAACTTTTACTTCTCACCCTTTACTCCCAAATAAAAATCAAAATATCCAAAAAATTCACTAAACATAAATAGTAATAATTTTATTTATATCTACTATTTATATTATTAAATTAAATTTCACATTTTATATTATTTATATTATTGAATTGTTTAGTCATATTGAATATTTATATTAAAATTGAATTATTAATTATGCCATAAAATATTCGTGTTAAAATTTTATATTTGTATCAATTTCACATTTTATTTTTAAAACAACTTTTATTAAAAATCATATTTTTACATTTAATATATTTTTAATTCTAAAATACATAGTGACAAGAATCAAGATAATTGAAACAACTAAGCAAGCAAAAAGCTAATCAAGATATAAAAATTAATAAATAAATTATGAAGTGATGAAAGTTAATAAAAATTTGATTAAGGTGGACAAATTTTATTACGATCGGTGACAATGGTTACAAGGACCCAAAATTATTTTTTAAAATTTAACTCGAACAAATATATTCGATTCGATTCGATTCGAATTCCATCTCACTCGACTCGATTCGAGAAAACTTCAAATAAAGTTAGGATGATAAAATGAGATTCGAAAACTCGATTAACTCGAAAATTTTCGATTCGATTCGATTCGATTCGATCGAATGCTCACCCCTACTTCTAACCAAGCTTGCCAAAGCCATTTTATTTTATTTTTTTTGTTTATTTGGGTTTCTGAAAACTTAATTGAATCAATTTTCAACACTTCTGTGTGCTCTAGATAGGCATGGTGGAAGAGGTGATGAGGGTGAAGCAAATAGCGGTAAGAATAATGGGGAAGTGGAGTAAAAAGTAATTTTTTAATAGTATATATTTTAATTTATTATATTTTTAAAAAATATTTTTTTAGAATTAGTAGAAAATTGAGATAATTTGTAATATTGATAGTTAATTTTAAAATCATGATGAAATTGATATAATATGTAAAATTAAAGGCTAGATTTGTTATTATACTAATTTTTAAAGCTGTCACTTTAAGCTTCCGTAAAAACTTAACGGAAATGGACTAAAAAACAAACACTATTAGTTAGATGAACATTTTGATAGTTTTAAAATTGGGTGATTAAAAAATTTAAGTATAATTGAATGACATGTGATGTAATTTATCCATATTAATTTAATTTAATTTGATAAAATAATATATGATATAAACTAAACATATGAAAATTGTTTATGAAATCTATTAAAATTTTATTTATGAAATCTATTTTAATTTTTTGGAAAGTGCTTTGATTTTGTTTTATTATTTAGAAACTTGTTTTTAATTTATTTTTAAGTTTGATTTTAAGGTTAAATATAAAATTAGTACTGAATTTATCCACTTCTCCCATATTGGTACTTAAGGTTTTTTTTGTCCTAGATTAATATCTGAAATTTTCTCCGTCAACAAGTTTAGTACTTTTTTTAACGCTGTTAAATCTAAGTCAAGTGGTAGAGTAAGATTGTGACACATGGCATGATGACATCATGATGATTAACATTTCCGAGTTTCTTTGAAAAGAAATTTAAGAATATTTCTAGATTATTTTTTTATTTTCTTATTTTTCCATGAATTCCTGTCTTCTTCCTTCTTCCTCTCATTGCTTTACTTTTTTTCTTTTTTGAATTCATTCAACATCTCCAAGTTCATTTAACATTTCTGGGTTTCTTTGAGAAGAAATTTAAGAACATTTCTAAGTTTGACGCAACTGTAAATATGAAGTGACTTAAATCTGAGTAAATTAAGTAAAAATTTGAACCACAAGAAATTTAAACTGTAAATCTAAATCATCCAAACTCAAAACATACTCACTAAAATCAATTAAATTGATCAAAATTCAAAAATCTACTTGTAATCTTTTCATATTTTATTAGCAATTCCACCCCATGCCAATGCCTATCCTGAAGGACAATGTTAATGAGAAAGTGTTAGAATCATACAGAACTTTCTCAAATAAAAAACGAAGTGGAATTTTCTGTTTGGTTGATCAATAAACACCATGGAAAATAAATGAAACCATAAATAAATTATATTACCTTAAAAGACCAGCAAACACACACAAACTCATAAAGATGGTCAATGCAATCTAGATACCAATATAGGCATTGTTGGAGGATAGTAAGAACAAGCAAAAGATGTTCATAACAACAACCAAAACTTAAGAAAAAGCCAAGAAAATTAGACCAATTAAACCGATGCAATTCACAAATCTACTTGTAATCTTTCCAAATTTTCTCAGCAATTCCACCCCACTTTGAAAAACATACCCTACAAAGGGATCATTTCAAGCTTCCTGGTACTGGAACGTCACTAGTAGATCTAATCTCCGTAAAATAATGTAAGAGCATGCAATATGGCAGACCTAGAAATAGAAAGTGGACTTATTTCAAAATCTTAAGTTGTTGAGCAGGTTTGATTTGATCATGGCTTATCTAACAACAATAACATGAGAACAGCGACAACCAAGAGTTTTGAAAACAAAAAATAAAGTAGAAAAGAAGAGGAGTAGAAGTAGAAGAGAAAGGAAAGTCGTTTGGTGCTTCTCCAACTGGTGATGACACTAAAACAAGCGATGACGGTATCGGAGCAAGGTGACCGGCGGAGTAGAATCCCAACGGGATTTCAAGGAGTTCTTTATGAAAAAAATTAGAGGAAATGAAAGAGCAAGAGGAAAAAGTTGATCGGTTCCATTATTTGGACCGAAGAACTAACGTCGATGACAATGCTAGAGTGGAGCTATGGTGCATGCTGACGGAAGCTAGGGCTGGGAAAGAGAGAAGGAGAAGAAGAAAAAAAAATAAGATGGGAACAGGAAAGAATAAAAATAAAGGGAGAAGGAAAAAAAGTAAAATAGAAAAATAGATTATGACATATCATGACATCAACATGCTACATGTCACAATCCTATTTTGTTACTTGTCTTAGATTTAATGGCGTTAAAAAAAGTACCAAACTAATTGATGAAGAAAAAATTCGAGTACTAATCTAGGATAAAAAAAAACCTTAAGTACCAATCTTAGAGAAGTGAACAAGTTCAAGTACCAATTTTATATTTGACACTTAATTTTATTAATCTATTTTGAAAATATAACATTTTCATATTTTAAAAGTTAAATTCACGTATGATGCGAAAAAGATTAAATTATTTTTAAAACTTTTTAAATGTTGCTTTTAATGCATATCTTTTACAAGTATATAGAGAAACTTTTAATAATGTTTAGAATAATTATTTCTCTTATGTATAAAAAATTATGCAAAATTTAAGAATACAAAAATAAATGCAAGCATTCAATGGAATAAATTTCAAGACGATGAAATAAACCAATTAAAAACAACATAAAAGGTTTAAAATCTAATTTGACTTTAATTTATACAAACATTAACATATATACAAGTGAATTTAAAGTATACCTTAAATATTAATTTATATAAAAATAGCATTGAATGTAGGGGAAATATACCTTAAATTTGTTGCAAAATAAAAGTAAGGGTAAAGTACACCAACAGTTACTAAAGTTTGAAAAGCTACAACTCAGTCACTAAACTTTAAGGAAATAACAAAATAGTCACTAACGTTATCAAAAAGTGATAAATCTATCGCCCACTAACATTTTTTTAGGGATGTCAATTAGGTGGACCCATCCTTGCCCTGCGACTTATTGTGAGTACAAAACCCAAAACCATCCCCGACCCATCACCCACGAGGGTCCCCAGACCCACCTAATCCCTCGTATACCTGCCCTGTGACCCACTTCATATAACTTATTTATAACTATCAGTGAAATAAATATAAACCAATTTTTTTATGAAAAAGGTATGAAATACCTATCCTCTAGACTCCCACCACATATGTGACACTATTCTAACTGTCACCATTTAAAAAAAAAGAAGTCATTGCGACCCTTTAATTTGTAAATAAAATATAACTTCAACACGAGTTAAAAAAATTCAGAAAATAAAGTTCTTACATAATATCCAAATACAAGCAATGTCTCAAATACATCATAAATGTCTTCAAATGCAACACGAGTGCAAAAATTCCAAAAATCAATCAATACATGTCACTCCCATTTTGTTGTATCACATTCATCTTCTAATTCTTCTATCAATTATGAGCATTGTATCTCTTTAACTTCACCTGAACCTGCATATGAGAAACTGTGTTGAATACTTTCCTTTTTTTTTCTAAAAAAAATAACAGTAAATGTGAGTTGAGTATTTTTATCAAAATTAAATTTTTATTTTTTAAAGATACTTATTATATTATCTAGGGTGGGCATGGATGATGCGGGGCGGACGAGGACAGGGTGGGGCAGGTGGGGATGAGGCGGGTACAAGGTCATACCTATGCCTGCCCTACCACTTACGACGGGTCTAATTTTTGTCCCCATCCCCGCCCCACCACATGTGAAACCTGTATGTATTCCTGCCCAATTGGGTGCAATGTGGGGTAGGACCCTGCGAAACCTACCTTACTGATGTCTCTACGTTTTCCGTTACAGGCCTAACAAGACAGGTGACGTGATCAGTTAACTAGCTGACGTAGCAAGTTAACTAGCCACATTGAACATGTCCACGGTGGAAACCTACGCAATTTAAGAACTATAACTGGGCAATAGAAGAAGAAGAAAAAAAAGATGTTGTCGTTTTCAAGCTTGACCCACGACCTGATTCTTCTTCTTCTTCTTATTCCATAAGTAATGGTTCCCACTATGGAAATATTGGTAGGAAAAGTAAGGAGTGGGAAAGGTTATGGGGGAGGAGGCGATGGAGAAGGGAAAGATAGGTAGAAAATACTATGAGGAGTGGTGGGGAAAGGATATTTCAATTATTGTTTCAAGTGAGGTTGTGGCTCCAACGAAGGAAATGACGAAGATGAAGGAGGATAAATTGGCGGCTATGAAGTAACCAGAAAAAGAAAAGTCTGGTGGAGGAAATAATGGTGATACTTGAAACACTTAGCGGTTAACACAAGGGAGAAAAAGAAGAGAACAAACAAAACAACAAAATCCCTCGCTTTAGTTATCGACATTATCATTTCTAAAAAAAACACACCTTTGAACAACCTTGAAAGCTGCAACAATAGAGGTTTCAGTTTAGTACAAAGAAGAACAACAATGGGTGTTTACAATAAGACCAAACTAGACAACATGAGACTGTATGTTTCAAGTTCCAACTCAAAGTCAGAGAGAGGAAGAAGAAGAATGGTAGTTTGAGTTTAGTTTAAGAGCATTAGAACTATAAACAGATTGACATTTTCACAACTTTTTTACAGAAATGAAACTTTGAAAGTGATGAACTGTGAACCAAAAACCCAATCTTTCAAAAATTGTAAGAAGAAAAAAATAAACATAATAACAAACACGTCCAATAGTAGTACAGCAGAATCACAGTCGAGTGCTCCATTTCTTATCTTCTTCTTCTTCCCAACCCAATTAGGGTTTTTAAATTGAGGTCGTTTCCACCGTGGGATGCCAAGGTGGCTAGTTAATATCAGAAGTCATATTTCTATTATAGATGTAACGGAAAATGGTTATTGGTGACTGGTTTGTTATTTTTCTAAAGTTTAGTGATTGAGTGGTCACTTTTCAAACTTTAGTGTCTGTATTGTTGTTTTAATTAAAGTTAATTTACTTTACCCTTAAAATTATTTAAAAATTTTAGTATAATGATTTAAGTTGTTAATAATAAAAATGGAATGATATGATTTAAAGAAAGTAAAAATAGCAATTAATAGATCTCATAATCCTCAGGATGAGAGACGAGGCTAAGTCAAGGGAAAGAAGAAGTAATTAATGAAATTGCAAGTTGCCTGCAAATGCAGTAAAAGCAGAAGCATCTCCCATTTCTTTTTTTAAATATCAATGAATTTCATTGCCTTTTGCTTACTTGGGTGATTGCCATTTGCCATCTTTGGAAATCACCAATGAGAACTTCAAATATGAAAGGTCAGTTTCATTTAATTCATTCATTAAGTTATTACTATTGGTAGCTATATTTTGCTTTTGGTATTTGAGTTTTTTTTCTCTCAATTTGGTATATGAGTTTGATTTTAGTGTTCAATTTGATAATTAAGTTTTTTTTTTCAAATTGATGTTTAAGGTTTTTTTTTTGTCTCATACAATATCTAAGTTTTATTTCTATATATAATTTGGTACCTGAATTTTTCTTTTATCCTAATTAAGTACGTATATTGTTTTACTAGAACACACATGCCAAATATTTATTGGTCCACATGATGCTGTTTAGTTTAGGTACCAAATTGGGACAAAAAAAAACTCAAGTACCAAATTGAACATTGAAGCCAAATACAGATACCAAATGGTATATTAACCCTTATTTTATATATAGTCTAACAACTTTTCATTTCTTCAATCTTTTTATCTCAATTCAGCCGGTATTCAGTAGTCATATTGATCTTGATTAAAGTTGGAGTTGAATCAAGTTGGACCCTTAAATGTAGGGTAAGCTCTCCCATAGAGGTTAGACCCTTAAAGGGTTTTCCCCTTTCTCTTTTCTATCAGGTTGCTTTAGATCTATCATTTTTTGTTGTGGTTTTCATCTCTTTCTCCTTCCTTCCCAATTTCGAAGTCCTTGCTCTTACTAGTGGGATGTTGGTGTTAACATTGGAGATCCGCTGATGATGGTGTTCAATGGAAATTGGTGTAATTACCAAGCCTTACTTGGTGGTTGTCATGGTTGGTTCATCGAGGGTGTGACTTAGCCTTGTCTCCTCCACCATTTGGAGATCTCTTCGGTGCTGCAGTAACTCTAGCGAGTTTCTATGAGCTTCACCAGACTTTTGTCCTCCCTACTCCAACTTGACGATGAAAGTTCTATAGGTCACTAGGGTTCTTGGTCTAGCTTTGTGGACCAAGCCTTGGGCTTTGATTTGTATTTGTTTGGGCTTTGTCTTATCTCCTCTTTATTGGCTTGTTTTGTTGAATAGAGTTTCAGTTAAAAGAAATAAAAAGACCTATGATTAATTGTCGAGCTAAGCTCGAGTTCAAGTCTGAATACGTACGAACTTAATCAAGTTTGAGCATGAAATTTGATAAAACAAGCTTTACCAAACTTTAGTAGCTCCATTATATTTCAAGTTGAGCTCAAGCTTAATAAAAGATATTGAATCGAGCTCGAGTTAAGTATTGAGCTTTGAATTTAGAGTCGAGCTTGAGTTTTCCAATATTTGAGCTCGAGTCAGCTCAATTACACTCCTATTCTTTCATCGTTGTTTTCTTCATCCACTATACTTAAATTAGACAACTTAATTAAAAACATCAAACTTGTTACCATTTAATCAACATACATGAGTATATTTCACTATTGCTTTCATGCATTCATATCTTAGTTATTTTTAATAAATAAAAAATGTTAAAATATTCCATAGGTCCCTTTACTTTTCACAAATGTAGATTTTAATCCTTATACTTTTATTTATAGGAATTTAGCACCTCTACTTTTCAAAATTTAAAACTCATCCAATTGTTAACACTGTTAAATTTTTTGTTAAATTTGTTTGTATGAGATATTGAAAAAAAAAAGCCCAATATAATATTTGGTACTTGAACTTGACACTTTTTCCTAATTTGGTACCTAAACTTTTTTTTACCCAATTTGGTACTTGAGCTTGACACTTTTTTCCTAATTTGGTACCCTAATTTGGTACCTAAACTTTTTTTGGACCCAATTTGGTACTTAAGCATTTTTAGATTCAATTTGGTACCTAAACTTATTAAATATTATAAAATTTACTCAAAACAATAACGGTGTTGAATTTTTTTTTGTTATGCTACAAAAATATTGTCAGTTTTAGAGAATATTCATGTTAAAAATAGGTATTGAGATATGCTTAACTAATTAATATTAAAAAGATTAGGTACCAAATTAGGAAAAAAGTCAAGTTTAGGTACCAAATTGGGACCCCAAAAGTTTAAGTACTAACTTAAAAAGTGTCAAGTTTAGGTATCAAATTAGGAAAATGTGTCAAGTTCAGTACCAAATGTTATATTAAGCCAAAAAAATACTCACTCATGAATAAAGATAACTAAAAGATAACATTGTAATGAATTTGAATTTAGCAAAATAATTTCTATAATGTTAATAGTTGAATCTAAATTTTGAAATAAAAAAGTAAAGAGATTAAATTCTTAGAAATAAGAATACAGGAACTATATTTCAAATTTGTGAATAGTGCAGAGACTTATAATATATTCTAACCATCCAAAAACTATAAACATTTAACTAGTATTATAAAATTTCAAATAAATATTAGTATACAAAATTTCATAAAATATAACGTGTTTTAATTTCACCAGGAATAGTTTTAGGGCCCAATTCGAGAAGCATGCACGTGGGGGGCAATTTGCTAGACATGTTGTTCCTACTTTGGGCTGCTCAATACAGCATGTTGCTGACATTTTTGATGAGGAAATGGGAGAGGCCAACGCGTTAGAGTATGGGGAGGGCTTGAAGTGCCTGCATTTTCAACAGTGGGATTTGGAGGTCGAGTAGACCCGAATATTGGTGGGGACAGTAGTGGATTATCGGTAGGCCTCGCTTAGCAGGCCAACTAGGCCTAATAAAGCTCTTAAGCTGGAATGTCCGGGGCTTGGGTAACCTTAGGATAGTTCATTGCCTTTGGCATTTGCTGAGGGAAATCAACCCTTCTGTAATTTTTCTGGTTGAAACAAAATTGCAAAGTTCAAGAATGGAAGGTGTTCTTAGAATTTTTGGTTACCTGAATGGTATCGGTGTTACTTCTGTAGGGGGTGGTAGTGGGCTTTCACTTGGGTAGAAGCATAATTTTTCTATCACGTTACGATCTTTTTCGGCCATGAATATTCATGTTTTAATTAATGATGATTTTGATGGTAGTTGTTGGAGGTGTACTAAGTTTTATGGGGCACCACAAGAGCAAAGAAGAAGAGAGTCTTGGCAATTATTATGACAACTGAATGATTGCCTAGAGGTGCCATGGCTAGTTATAGGTGACTTCAATGAGATAGATTTTTCTTTTGAAAAGCAAGGAGGCTTACTGCGAAGTGAAAGGCAAATGAAAGCTTTTAGCTATGCTTTGTAGGACTGTTCTCTTGAGGATTTTGAGGCATGAGGGCATTTGGAACACTTGGGAAAGGGGAAGGCTTGCCACTAATAATATCACGAAAAGGTTGGATAGGGGTGTCGCAAATGGCCCATGGTGTCAGTTATTTCCATAATATTGGGTTTCTCATCTCCTGCACACATTTTCTGACCATTGCCCGGTTGTGGTGCACACAGTTCATAGTATTCGTAGTAATCGTCGATGGCATTTTAAGTTCTAAGCTGCTTAACTAAGAAAGACTCGTGCGAAGGGGAGGTATCATGACTTTGGGATGAATTGAAGGGTACTGTCCCAGATAAGCTTAGTTATGTTAGCGAAGGTTTGAAGAAGTGTTACCAACAGATTCAACATGAGAAAAGAATAACGGAGACGACCCTTCGGTCTCGGATTGAGCAGCTGAGTGCCTTGTTCCCAACTAACGATGTATTGGAGGAGCCAAATGATATACGATTAACAATGAATCTTGAAGTTGATAAGGATGAGTTGTATTGGGAATAGAGGGCGAGAGCAAATCGGTTGAAATTTGGTGATAGGAATACACCATTCTTTCATCAGTTTGCATCACATAGGAAGCGACTGAATGGTATCAAACAGATAGAGGATAGCGCGAGGATGGTAATAAAAGGGAAGCATGAAGTGGGAACGGTGGCCTAGGAATATTTTGAGACTCTTTTTTCATCACAGGGGGTTTCAAATGTGGTGGAAGTCTTAGCAGGGGTTGACGTTGCATCTCTGCTGACATGAATGACAAATTAAATAGGGCTTTTTCCAACAACAAGATTTTTTCAACTTTAAAGTCGATAAGTCCTTTGAAGGGGTCTAGGGAGAATGGTTTGGAGAACACACTTGACCTTGGGAATTAATCAATTTCTTTCTTTCTTTTCCCTTCTGCGTCAGTAGCTTTGAATTTTGCCATTTATTCATTTTTTTTTCATTTTTAGCATATTGGCTTCTTTGCCTTCCAGGCCCTTTCCCTTTTCCACTTTCCATAATTCCCATTAAAACCATTTCTATACACCATCTAGAATGATTTATTTCATTAAATAATTCCATTTTATCCTTAGTCCGGTTATCGCTCCGACAAAGTAATCGTGAGATATGAACCCACACTAAATACTTTGTAATTCAGTATTCGCTATCTCTCTAGTATATGGGATAGTAAAAAATTTTCCATTAAAGTTGATTCGATTTCAATTCAAAAAGAACGCATTGGGTTGGAATCATTTGGTGTACAATTAAGAAGTTGATTCAACTGTGCTGTATTCACAATCCTACAAAAAAAATGGTGTGTTCAAGTGGGAAAAGATAGTTGGATTCCATCAAGGGAGATAGTGATCAGATTTAAGCGACCCACATTGTTAAGGCCGTTGATTCGAGTTGGGCTGTTCATAAGGCAAGGTTGTCGAATGTTAAATTGCGAGCACGTGTCACGTGGTTATAAATTCGACAAGGGTCGATTTGCAGGTCATATCGGAATCGACTACAAGAGGAAAAGTTGGTGGTTTGAGGCGTCCTCGATCGTTATAACCAACTTATCGATTGGAAGGAAAAACCTTCTTTCAAGGATCGGTTCAAGTTCGGGGTGTACCGAGGCTAATGCAAAGCTTTAAAATATTTTATTTACCTATTTATTTTATTTGCTTAAATTTATTTTTCCAATTTCGAATCTGTTTTCATTTTATTACATTACATATGTATTTATTTATTTTATTTTCTCTATCAACTTAAACCCCCATTTTATTTTTCAGCTTGCAACACATAGGTCGTGAGCACGACTATACCGTGACAATAATTCTGGTCATGAGAAAAAGGTGAAATTGGATAACCAATCCTTATGGATTCGACCCTACTGCTCTATACTGCTATTTAGTGTTGTTTTATCGTAGGAATTTATATTTGGTGGTTTCGACGCCTATAAAATTTTGGCGTCGTTGCCAGGGATTGGAAAATTTTCTAATTTTCGTGTGTTTTCTTTGTTACCAAGTCAGAACTGGGGGCTCTAGCATTTGAACTAGAGATAGAAAAGTTGGCTCGAACACTTCAAAAAGAAGCTATTTGGTGCGGTAAACGGCCACAACCCAACTTCGAAATAGAATCTTATACCAAAGATATTTTCTCATTTGATGAACCAGATGAAATGGCAGATGAAACTATATGCCAACTCATAGTAGCACCAGATGAACAACAAACACTATGCATAACTTATCCAATGGGGAAAACACCATTCAAGTTGAAATCGGGCTTAATTCATTTATTGCCCACTTTCCATGGTTTAAAAAATGATAACCCCCACAATCATTTGAAGGAATTCTAGATGTTTTGTTTAAGTATTAAACCAGAGGGAGTAACCAATTATCAAATGAAACTCCGACCATTTCTTTTTTCATTAGCCGACTCTGCTAGAGAATGACTATTTTATTTACCTTTAGGATTTGTTAATACATGGTCTGATATGCCTCATTTGTTTCTTGACAGGTTTTTCCCAGTAGCTTGAGTAGCCCACAACATGGACTAACTGAACAATCGCTTTTGCAGTATTTCTATGAGGGGTTACTTCCAATGGAAATGAAAATGATAGACGCTGCCAGTAGAGGGGCACTTGTAAATATGACGTCCCAAAGAGCGAGGGAATTAATTTCGACCATGGCTTCAAATTCTCAGCATTATCGACCAACTATAGAGCCTACGAGAATGGTTCATGAGATAAGTACTCCTTCCTTAGTAAATAAGATTGACGAGCTTACTAATGTAGTTACAAACTTGGCTGTTGGAACAACGAACCCAACTCATTTATGTGGAATTTGTGCCATACCTGATAATCCAACCGACTCGTGTCTAGTTTTACATAAAGAAACAACAACACAAATAGATGTCGTTGGGAACTTCCTAGGCCCACTTCGAAAGCATTGTGATCCATATTCAAACATGTATAATATAGGGTGGAGGGACCACCCAAATCTAAGCTATGGGTCAAACCCCCGATATAATCAGCTGTATCATCCAAGGCCATCTTCGCCTCAACAGTATTAACCTCCAAAGTCATCTCTTGAAACCATAGTAGAGAGGTTATCTATTACCACTAAAAAGTTCCAACAAAAGACTGAAACGCATCTCCAAGAAATATAGTCCATCAAATCAATAAGCTAGCACTTACGGTTAGTTGTTTGGAGAACCAAGGGAAATTGTCTTCTTAAACTAAACCGAACCCACGATGAAATGTAAGTGCTATGATCATAAAAGATGAAACAATGTCAAAACTAGTACTTGCACGAGTCGTGATCACGACACTAAACGAGAAGAACAAAAACTAGAACCAAAAGCTCCCATGGAGTTGAGACCATTGAAACCATTCATTGTACCAGTGCCATTCCTTGGAAGGCTCACTCAAGGTATAAAGGAATGAGAAGAAAGAGAAATCCTTGAGGCGTTTCGAAATGTGGAAATTAACATTCCCTTAATTAATGCAATTAAACAATTTTCACGCTATGCAAAATTATTGAAAGAATTATACACCGGTAAAATGAAACTCTAAGGAAACAAATGGGTGACTGTAGAAGAAAACATTTCTGCAGTATTACAAAGGAAAATCCCGCCTAAGTGCAAGGACCAAAGTATGTTTTCTATATCTAGTAAAATAGGTAATATTGGCATAAAGAAAGCCATGTGTGATTTGGGAGCATCTATTAACGTAATGTCTTTATCTATTTTTAAATTGCTTAACAAGGGTCTTTTGAAAGAAACATGGGTGATTATACAATTGCAGATAGGTCATGTGTGTATCTAGAAGGGGTGTTGGAAGATGTCCTCGTCAAGGTAAATGAACTAAATTTTCCCACAAAATTTTACATCATTGACATGAAGGACGATCACTCAAGAAATTCTTCTGATATTCTATTCGGGAGACCATTCCTAAGCATCGCACGTACAAAAATTGATGTTCGAAGTGGAATGCTTACTATGGAATTCAACGGTGAGGTGGTAAAATTTAATATTTATGAGGCGATGGGCAAACCTAGTACAATGTCAAATATTTCTAGTGTTTATATTATCCATCCACTAATGAAAGTTCATTTTGAATATCATGAAGAGGTCGAGTTACAAACTGTACTTTGCAGGAGTTTAGACCTCGAAAAGATGGATAAATTTGAGGAGTTAATGACGTTCAGAGAACTAATTCATGAAGCTGTCATTCATATGGAGGCTCCAAAATTAGAGTTCAAATAGTTATCAGAACGTTTAAGGATTCCAGTAGAGGAAAAGGAAAAGTCGAACCGAGAAGTGCAAAGGCACCCCAATCCACTAATGATGGAGGAATTAAGGAAGTACTTTAAGGAAAATGGGAAAATGTTGAAACCTTTTTACGAGAACTTTTGAGTGCACGTAATGAAGAATTAATTCTCAAGAAACCAAACGAATAGCATTCAGGTCGTCCAGCTAATGACGTTAAACAAAAGCACTTTTTGGGAGCCAATCTATATTTATTTATTTTAATATATTTAATTTTAAATTTCAGTTCAATTTAGGTTGAAAATAAAATAAATAATAATATTATTATTTAATCTATTTTAATGTGTTATTTCTAGGAACGATGGAGGAGGTTATCCCTTTTCATCTAAAAATAAGTCAGAATCAGATTTCTTTTATGGCATGAGCACGCCTTGTCAAATTTCACTGATGCCATTTGTTGAAACATACACTTAAGACCAAACTAACCAAGACCAACCCGAATTTCCCAAACCACCCTCCGCCAAATTAATACGGGGAGTACACTTGACCCTTCTATTTATTATTGTTTTAAAATTACACATTGAAGGCAATGTGGGCAAAGTAGGGGGTTCGTAGGACATGCCATGCTATATTTTCTATGCATATGTTAATTCGTATTCTAAGATAATTCCTTAATTCATTTCAAAAATGAACCTCTAATTATTATGCTAAGTTTATTTAAATAATTGAGTGAATCATGAATAACTATTGCTTACTTGATGAATAAATATTTTGTAGAATTAAAAATGTTATGGCTTAGTCAATGTTTCATATAAATTGTTAGCTCTTTTAAAATTCCCTAATGAAACTACTGATTTAAATAAATAAATGAATAAATAAAAATCTGCTAATGGCTTTGTTAAGAGTGAAGATTCCAAAATCTAACCGAATTGAGTAACCAGAATGAGTTGTTTGGGTTGCCATCTCATTTCGAATTAAAAGATTTGAGTGACGGGCCAAAATTTGTCACACTCTGCTAACCGAGCTGCCTTAAGAAAAGAGAAATAAATTCATTAGGGACATGCCAAGTTGAGTAATCGAGGTGAGGTGATTGGGTTGTCATCTCATTTCGCATCAAAAGATTTGCTTATGTCCTAAATTCCCTCAAAAAACATTTAGAGTTGAGTAACCAGGGTGAAGTGCTTGGGTTGTCATCTCATTTCAAATCAAAAGACTTGACCATGTCACGAATAAGTTTAAAAAATATAATAAAACAAAAAATATATATTGAGTACGATTGTCTTGCAAGTTTGATTAAGCCTAAATTTAGTACAGCAGTTAAGTTTGACATACTATTCGAGATTTTATAATATGCTTATTGATTGAGTCTAGCAATTATTTATTTTTTTATTCACCTAATTGTTTGCATTACACTTGACCGAGAAAGGGGGTTTGATTTCAAAAAGGATTGTTGAATGATTTTTAATAGACGTCATGCTTGAGGACAAACATCGACTAAGTGGGGGGGAATTTGATAGCAAGATAAATTTGTATTTTTAATGCATTTATTTTTGGCTAATTATCTAATAAAATGCTACTAAATTTGGGTTTTCCTTATCAGGAATGAAATTGATGTGCAGAAATTCAAACTCATACAAAAAGGGCTAAATTAGAACAAAAAGAAAAGAGGAGGGCCAAATTGAAGGATTAAAGATTTAGTGGTTGGATGGATAAATATCAAATTATTTTTTATATTCTCAATATCCTATAAATAGATTGAATTTGATCTTTAGTTTAAATTTGAAATTTGATTTTTTATTTTTATTTGATATTATCTTAGGATAAACATGTTGAATTTAAGTATGAGGGATGTATATAAATACCTAGTGTTGGTGACACTAGAGAACACACTTGGCCTTGGGAATTAATCAATTTCTTTCTTTCTTTCCCTTTTGCGTTAGTAGCTTTGAATTCATTCATTCATTCATTTTTTTCATTTTCAACATATTGGCTTCTTTTCCTTCCAGGCCTTTTCCCCATTCCACTTTCCACAATTCCCATTAAAACCATTTCTATACACCATCTATAATGATTTACTTCATTAACTAAGTTCCTTTTAGCCTTAGTCCAATTATCGCTCTGACAAAGTAATCATGAGATATGAACCCACACTAAATACTTTACAATTCGGTATTCGCTATCTCTCCGGTATATGGTATAGTACAAATTTTTTCCTTAAAGTTGATTCAATTTCAATTCAAAAAGCATGCGTTGGGTTGGAACCACTTGGCGTACAGTTGGGAAGTTAAGTCGGCCATGTTATATTCAAAATCCCGTGAACAAATTGGCATGGTCAAGTGGGAAAAGCTAGTTGGATTCCATCAAGGGAGATAGCGATCAGACTTAAACGACCCACACAGTTGAGGCCGTTGATTCGAGTTGGACTTTTCATATGGTCAGGTTTTCAAAGTCTTAAATTACAGGCACATGTCATGTGGTTAGAAATTCAACAAGGGTCGATTTGCAGGTCGTACCAGAACCGACTATAAGAGGAAAAGATGGTGGATTGAGGCATCCTTGATCGTTATAACTAACTTATCGGTTGGAAGGAAAAACCTTCTTTCAAAGATCAATTCAAGTTTGGGGTGTACCGAGGCTAAGGCTAAGCTTTAAAATATTTTATTTACCCATTTAATTTATTTACTTAAATTTATTTTTGCAATTTCGAATCTGTTTTCATTTTGTTATACCACATATTTATTTATTTTATTTTCTCTATCAACTTAAACCCCCTTTTATTTTTCAGCTTGCAACGTACAGGTCGTGGGCACGACTATACTGCGACAATAATTTTGGTCACGTGAAAAAGGAAAAATTGGATAACCGGTCCCTGTGGGTTCGACCCGACTACTTTATACTTCTATTTAGTGTTAATTTTTTGTAGGAATTTATATTTGGTGGTTTCGTCGCCCATCAATAGAAGTTAAGGATGGAGCTTGAAAAAATACTGGACCAAGAGGATTTATTATGGAATAGTAAATCTAAGTCTAAATGTTTGTTGAACGAAGATCATAATAAGACTTATTTCCATAGTTTAATAATGGCCAATAGACAGAGGTATAAGATTGGAGCTTTAAAAATTGGTAATGGTGGGTGGTGCTATGATGAGGAAAGCTTAAGGGACGAATCAATTTCCTATTTGTCTTAGCTTTATATGGTAGACGAAAGGTATACAAGTTTTTCTTTTCGAGGACGCTTTTTGCCAGATAGAGATCATGATTAGGACAATTTGAACCTTGAGGTTAGTACGAATGAAATCATCTTTGCTTTGTTGGAAATGACACCTTTCAAAGCTCCTAGGTTGATTAATATTAGGCATAATTTTTTTTCGAGCCTATGGGATGTTATAAGGGATTCTGTGCATTTTATGATCAAAGGAGTGTTTCATAGAGAAGCTCTAGAGCCCTATCTTAATAAGACATTACTAGTCCTAATTCCTAAAGTACCTTATCCTAAGACTATGGTGCAATTTTGACCCATTTCATTGTGTTTAGTTCTTTACAAATTGGTTACTAAGGTTATTTGTAATCAGCTAAATCATATTATGCCTTATCTTATTACTCTAAACTAGGCGAGTTTTATTTTAGGAAGAAGCATAAAAAACAACATTATTATTGCCTAAAAGGTCTTTCATTCGATAAGATCTAGCAAGATGCAAGTGGGATGCATAGCTATTAAAGTAGACCTCGAAAAGTTTTATGATAGGATTTGTGGGGATTTTTTTGAGGAAATGTTATTAGATGTTAGACTCCCAAGGTATCTGGTAAATGTCATTATGCACTTTGTTACTTCTTCATCTATGCAAATATTATGGAATAGATCATTCACGGAGGATTTTAAGCCAACTAGGGGGATTCGACAAGGGGACCCTTTATCACCCTATTTTTATTTGTGTTAGTGATGGAACGATTAAGCCAATGCATTCATAAGGCAGTTCAAGATGGATTATGGGAGCCAATTCAATTTTTTAGAGATGGTCTGCTAATATCTCACCTGTTCTTTACTGATGACTTAGTTCATCATATTATCAGTTTATTTGGTGCATTTTCAAGACATAAGGTTAATGCCTACAAAAATCAAGTAAATTTTTTCCTCAAATACATCAGAGATTGGGTTACTCAATGGATCAGCTATTTGGGAATGGAAGAACCTAAACCCTAGGCTTGACGACTCTAGGAAGTCATCAAGGTGGGAATTAACCCAAAATTAGTATGGCCTATCCGTGAACAACTTCACCCCAAGCCAGTCTAGACCGTGAGGTCAGAAGATAAGCAGTCCTTGCTGACTCATTATTCTAGTAGACGTATCAAAAGATCCTACTAGGATATCGACTAGTTGATTGATGAGGAACCCGAAGTGACAGTTGATAAAGATTGCCGAACCGAGCTAATCACCATAATCAGATTTGATCAATTCCACTTTTCAATTTCTTGATATTTATTTACTTATCATAATTTATTTCATGTACTAGTAATTAGATCTTTTCGTGTTTAGGTTGAAATGATAAAAATGAGTTAATTCTGACAAGAATAGTTACTAGTTGGAGAGTATGTATTGATTATTGGAAATTGAATGATGCAACAAACAAAAATCATTTCCCACTACCTTTTATTGATCAAATGCTTGATCAATTAGTCGGTAAAGAGTACTATTGTTTTCTTTATGGTTACTCAGGGTACCATCAAATCCCAATACACCCGGATGACCAAGAGAAAACTACTTTCACTATCCCTTTGGCACTTATGCTTTTAAAAGAATGCCATTTGGCTTATGCAACACTCTAGCAACCTTTATGAGATTCATGATAGCTATCTTCGCTTATATGTTAAAGGAGGGGTTGGACGTGTTCATGGATGACTTCTCGATTTACAGAGACTCTTTTCAAGAATGCTTGGGTAACCTTGAAAAAGTTTTAAAAAGATGCAAAGAAACTAATTTAGTATTTAATTGGGAAAATTTTCTTTTCATGGTGAAAGAAGGATTGGTATTGAGACATAAAATCTTAAGAAAAGGAATGGAAGTCGACAAAGCCAAAATTAAGGTTATAAAAAACCTTTCCAATCCAACGAATCTCCGGGGTGTTTGCAATTTCTTGGGCCACGTTGGATTTTATCAGAGATTTATAAAAGATTTTGCTCATATACCTAAACCATTTAATCAACTTCTTCAAAAGGATACACCTTTCATATTTGACTGAAACCGTGTCAAAGCCTTTGAGGTACTAAAAGAGAAACTCATATATGCATTGATCATCATTACCCTAAATTGGATAGAACCTTTTATTATTATGAATGATGCTAGCGATTACGCTGTAGACGAAGTTTTGGGGCAAAAGAGGAATAACATATTTGGGGCTATTCATTACACGAGCAAAACACTCAATCCAGCACAATGGCATTACACTACAATCGAAAAAGAAATGTTGGTGGTGGTGTTTCTTTGTGAAAAATTTCAATCTTATTTAATGACAAATAGAATATATGTTTATACCGATCATTCTGCATCAAAATTCATCATGAAGAAGAAAGAGACAAATACCAGGCTGATGAGATGAGTGTTACTGCTTCAAGAGTTCAATCTATGGATAATGGATAGGAAATAGAGTGAGAATAAAATTGCATATCATTTATCCAGAATTGAGAATAACCTAAAAGTAGAAACTACTGAAGAAATTAAAGAGACTTTCACAATGAGCAATTATTCAAGGTAAACATCCATCAGACAAGGCCTAGGAAACACATAACACCCAGGTATGCATATTATGCTAACTACATTGCAAGAGGTGTCTTTCCACCACAGGTATCCTGGAAACAGAAAAAGAGGATAGTCCACGAATCAAAATATTACATTTGGAAGGATCTGTATGTGTTTCAGCAATGTGGACATCAATTGGTCCGAAGATCTGTAGTGGAGGAAGAGATACACAACATTTTACAAGGATGCCATACATCTCTATGCGGAGGGCTTTTCAGTGGAAAAGGGACAACCCAGATAGTGCTACAATCAGGATTTTATTGGCCAACTAAGAACAGAGATGTCTACAAATTTATTCAAGGATGTGATAGATGCCAACAAACTGGGAGTATATTAAAAAATGACAAAATGTCGCAAATAGAGATAATTGAGGTAAAAGTAATTGACGTCTGGGGAATTGATTTTATAGGACCATTTCAAAATTATTCCGGGAATCAATACAATCTACTAGCTATGGATTATGTTTCAAAATGGGTTGAAGTTGTTGTTTTGCCTACTAATGCTACAAAGCCAGTAGTGAGATTTCTGAGAAAAAAATATATTTGCTAGGTTTGGTACACCTCGTGCATTAATTCATGATGAAGGGTCTCATTTTTGTAGAAAATAGTTTGAAGCTACTTTCGCTAAATTCAAGATAAGACACCGAATGACAACAACCTATCACCCGCAAGCAAATAGGCAAGCAGAAGTATCTAACCAGGAAATTAAACAGATTTTAGAGAAAATAGTGAGCCCAGGTCGGAAGGATTAGGTGGCAAAGCTGGAAGATGCATTATGGGCTTACAGAACTGCATATAAGACTCCTCTAGGTATGTCCTCATACAAGATAGTTTACGAAAAATATTCTCACTTAGCAATTGAATTGGAGAAGGAGCATTGCGCAACCAAAGTATTAAATTTGGATTTAGAATTAGCTAAGAAAGAAAGATTATTCCAACTACAAAAATTGGAAGAATTTCGCTTTATGGCATATGAAAACACAAAAATGTATAAGGAAAGGAGTATACTTTGACATGACACAAAAATTCAAAAATGTGAATTTTTGCCTGGACAGAAAGTTCTGCTATTGAAATCAAGATTAAAATTATTTCCTGGAAAGCTTAAATCAAGATGGGTAGGCCTGAACACTATACACCAGATGGCACCGCATGGGGCAATAGAGCTGATCAGAAAAGGATGGCAACTTTTTTCTTGTAAATGGCCAAAAAATCAAATATTATTTTGGGGAACGATAAACACATTAGTTGATAAACAATTTTTGCAATGCAACATTTAAGGGATTCAGGAGGAAAACAAGGGAATATTGACAAACGAAAAGGGTGCTAATGAAAAAAACGACCAAAATGTTGATTCCACAACATAGCTGAAACATAACGGAATCTGGCCTACATGTCACAACACTCATACTGCATGTTGTGACACCAAAAAACATTCAAAACCGGGAAACTGCTCTCGGCATTGCAACACCATGATTGGATGTTACAACACCCTTGCATAATTTGGCTTTCCAAACTAACACTAACTACTGAAGTTTTTTTTAGTTTCATTATACTAGGTTTCTAGTTCTTTCACTTCTTACTAAGTAGAAATAAATTATAACTCTTGAATATTTTATTGTTTTCTTCTAAAGCATAAATAGGTCGCATGCATCCTCTTATTTTTACCACCACTGAAAAGAAATACCAAATTGCAGACGTAAAAGATTATACAAGGGATTTCAACAAAAATAGAGTACCGATTGGCCAGTTTCAGTTTCAATGCTTCAAGTCTATTTATTGAATTTCAAGAAAGTGACATGGATAAATACTTGCAATAACTACAGCCGTACACTTTTATCCAAGAACAAAGATTTGATCCTTTAATGCCAAATTGTAAAGGCATTTAAGAAAACACAACAGACAGAGAATGGACCAATTATTGTTTGCCATCTGAGAAGCCTAGAATAATTCCTATAGTGCAAGAATTTTATCTAGCATTAAAACAAAGGGAAGCAACTAGACCATTCTACGAGATGCGGTCTTTTGTGAAGGTCAAAAGGATCAATGACCTGATAACTAAGATGGGTATTTGTCAATTTTATGATGCACCATATTTTTATCGCGACTATCTTTATAAAAACAAATTTGAAGGAATTCAAAAATATAGACATGGAGGAACTACTGAGATTCTTGACGGAAGGAAATACAAGGAAACGAGCATGCTAGTATGAACGATAAATGGTTGAATTTGAGTTTGTTTGGTTGATTAAATTTATGCATATTGAGATATTTAGGGATGACCTAAGGTATTGTTTGAAACACATCTAGAGCCAAAAATTTTACCTGTATTTATTCACCCTTAATACCTATTTTAAGCCTGTAAACACTTCTTGATGAACTTTATTACAAAACTCGAGCCTGGAACGTTAATTTGTATTTGACCTCTTTCTTTGGTCCTGACTTGCACAACTATAGACATCTGACAATACATATTGAGGGTTAAGTAGATACATTACACAAATTTTGTAAAAATAAAGTGAATTAGGAAAGATTAGTGTGATATAGGAACTATAGGTTAGCCTAAAGTACAAAACAAAAGAAGAATTCAAAAAGAAAATCAATATGAGTAGAAAAAGTACTTGGAAATCAAAAACATTTGTTAGTGAGATGTATTGAAAAAGAAAGTGGCAAAGTCATGAGAATAAGAAAAACTCGTTCATTAATGCATAGAAACTCATAGGCTAGCCATAGTTACTATATTATGTTATGATTTCCTATGTGGAGAAATAAGGAAGGTGAGAGAAGCAGAAATAAGGGAGTGAGCAGGTAAGGGTCACTAATGGAGAAGAATAGGGATCGATACGATGTGCCAAAATATTTTTGTTTTTGTAACCATTTTGATGCTTACTTTTTTTTTTAAATTTCATACCTGTCCTAAGCATCAGAACGTTACAAGCCAAAAAGTCCTATGTGACATAGGTATCGTTATGCATAAATAGACATTATACTAAACAATCGCATAAGCTATTATTTGTATTCTACTAGGATAATCAAATTACTTCTAGGATTTGTTAATGGACTTTTACATATGAAACCCTTAATGCTTGTATACTTTGTAATGCACTAAACTTAGATGTCTAAGGTTAAAAGTGGTAAATCAATTATTCATCATGTCAAAATTATTCATAAAGATGTAATGCCTAGTCATGTGCTCCACAGTCAATAATTCTATCATATTCACTCAAGGGTCACCTTTTCCATTTCTTATTTTTGTTTGTGTTGCTTGAGGACAAACAATGAATTAAGTGTGGGGGAGTTTGATTTGTCATAATTCCGTGTAGTTGGTTAAACTAATTTTTGCACTTTATGAGCTTGAAAATAAACATTATCATTAGGTTTTAATTATGTCTTACTAAGTTTAACTAAATTCAATAAAATGTGCAAATTGAGTCTTTTATTGACCTTAGGCGCTGAATGAGACCTAAGGGTGAGCTAATGAACTTTGTAAGTGTGCAGGAGACCACTAGGAGTGTTAAATCAATACTGGTCACTATGTCGCAATATGGAGAAATTTTGAGACTGCCTTCAATGTTGCGACACAGCCTAAGGGTGTCGCGACATACCCCTGAAGACTTCCTAGAGTATACTGACTTCTATGTCGCGGCATAGGTCCTGATGTGTTGTGACATCGACTTTCAAATAGAAATTATTACGAGCCAGGGGGAATTTTAGTCTGCACAATCAAACTTAAAGCTCGAGAACGTCAGCTAACCTAGGGTTAAGGACGACGACCATCTCTATAAATAGGCTTGTTTGGCACATGTTATGGACAACAATTACTTAGCTTAGAATCTCTCTTATAATTTTAGTTTAATTTGTTCTTTCCCTAGGTTTTATATTTGTTTTCAGTTCATTCTTTGTTCCTTGCTTTATTTCTGGAGATCTGATTTGTGGATGCAATCAAACCTTGTGGATTCACTTTCATTCATAATACAAATCAAGCTTTTTTCTTAAACTCTATACTTTTAATTCATTTATCATGTTTATGCTTCATATTAATGTTATACTATTTACGAAAACCATGAGGACTAATCCCTTTATGGGGGATTAATAAGTGGAGGTATGATCTATTAACTGTTTTGTAGGGTTACTTAACGGATTAGCTATTTGGGAAAAGAATAACCTAAACCCTAGGCTTGACAACCTTATAAAGTCATCCAGGTGGGATTTTACCCAAAAATTGTATGGCCTATCCGTAAAAACCTTCACCTCAAGCTGACCTGAATTGTGAGGTCATTAGATAAGTAGTCCTTGTTGACTTGTTATTCTAGTGGACGTATCAAAAGATCCTGCTAGGATATCGACTAGTTGATTGACGAGGAACCAAAAATAATAGTTGATAAAGATTGTCGAAGCAAGCTAATCACCTATAATTAGATTTGATCAATTCCACTTTTTAATTTCTCGATATTTCTCATATTTTTATTATGAACCCCCCCAAAAAATCACTATTATTTATATTTTCGTAATATAATCTATTTCAAGTACTAATTAGATCTTTTGGTATTTAGGTTGAAATTAATCTAGTGCTAACCTCCATTGGGTACGATCCTCGGAGTACTCACCTACTCTGTTGTAATTATATTACAACTTGACCCATATACTTGCGTATATCCCCTCATTTATATATCTTTTGTTGCAGTAATCACACTCTAGACGTTAGTATATTTAGGGGTAGCCACCTCGCACCGCTCACACTGCAAACACTAAATATCTATAATCGTTAGAGAGAGTGGGTGAGCTTAAACAAGCTTACTGAATGTCGAAAGAACTAATAAGTATACACAATATCAAAGGTTAAACAATAGGATACTTCAACACATTCATAACCATATTTTAACCAAGTCACAATAACAAATTCATGCTTCATTAAATCATAAAACAACCATATTCTTTCACGTACAACTACACTCAACTTATATACAAATAGTTCATTTTACAATAATTCATCAAAACTAAACATCGTATACATGCTTTAATAACTCACAAGTCTAGCTTATGTATTCACATGCATTCACAAGTTAAATGAAAATGACCCAAACCATAATTACATAAGCAATTTACTATAAGAACATACTAACTTTTTCATGAAACTTAAATCGACGCATTTAGCATATTATTTATATGTTTATGCATCCATCTCACATCATATTATTACAATAAATAAGATTCCATTTAAACGATAATTTAGCACTTGAGGCTATGTGTAACAACTCGATCTTGACCCTAGTCAGACAAAGTGGTTTCGGGACCACAAATCCAAGTCAAAAAATATTTTAAAATTAATTTTGATATTTGCAGTATGTGAATTACTATGTGTAAAAATTTTGTATAAAAATTTGATCGTTTGAGTGCACAATTTGATAAAAAGGGCTTAATCGCGTAAAATAAAAATTTAAGGGTTAAATTTAAAAGCACCCAATTGTTGTTGTCTTTTAAAAATAAGGGTTATAAATGGAAATTAGGCCATTTAATAGTTAGTGGGCTGCAATGGTCTAAATTACCCTTAAGTTATATGTTTTATAATTAATTAAACTAAGGTTAAAGTAGTCATTAAGTAATTAAAATATATATTAGTTAAAATAACTTAAGAAAAGATGATTTTATCATCTTCTCCAAGCCGAATGTTAAGCAAAAAGAAGCTCAACTATGACTTTCTAAAGTTCGGCCATATCCTTGCTTAATTAAAGGTTCGTTTTTGTTCAGTTTTTGAAAATTTTTACGTTTTTGAGATCGTTGCTTTGTGTACTACAAGACCCATGCTTTAATTTTAGAATTTGGTGTTGATTTTGTGATATGCCATTGATGAATGCTTGAGCTTTGTGATAGTTGATGATAAAATATGAAAGATATGTGAAAGATTAACGTGTTTTGTCTTTGAATTTTTGGTGAAATTGAGTAATTAGGGCTAAATTGTGAAATTAAAATTTTGAGGGACTAAAATGTGAAATAAATGAAATTTTTGGACTTGTATGAGCACTAGGGACATTCGGCACTTGTATAGTATGGGCAAATTTTGTGTATTTTGTGTTTTATGTAATAGGGACTAAATTGCAAAAAAATGTAAATATTAGGGGTAAAATGGTAATTTTCCCATTTATGTGTTTTTGGAGTAAATTGAACGTAATAATATTTAATTTATCTCATTTTGAATATATTTATATCAAGAACCAAAGAAATCGGAGTTAGATCGAGGAAGAGTTAAAGTCGTCGACTAATCGTCCTGTTTCGATTTTACACTGTCCGAGGTAAGTCTATTAGCTATTTAATGTCATAAAAATCAGTATATAGGTATGTATATGTGATGTATTTTGATGAATTATAATTTAAAATATGTTGGTTGAAATAATTAAAAGCATGAGTGAATTATATGCATTATTGTTACATGTTCGAATCATAGTTATATACTTATATGGTCATTTGAATTTAGTTAAAGTATGAAGGTATATAAGGATATACAATTATAAATGTTATCAAATTTAGTTAGAGTATAAAAGTTTTATATTTTTATATGTACAAGTTTTGAATTTATACATGTATATACAAGTATAAAGTATTGGTTTAATAAAAGTATATATATATATATGTGTGTGTGTGTGTGTGTGTGTGTGTGTGTACTTAAGATTCGGAAATAAACATAGGTTTATATTGGTATAAAACTTTGTATTGGATCTACAATATGCAAATATACATGTATATGTCCTTGTATTGAATTCGGTATGCCATTTATACAAGTTTATATGAGGTTCAATTATGCAAATATGCATATATATATATATATATATGTTCAGTAATGAGTTTAAGTATGGAATTTATATATGTATAAGGGAGGTTCGATTATGTATGTATATTCATGTAAAAATTCTTGAATGGAATTGAAGATATGAAATTATTAGTTTGGAATATCATAAGGTGTTCGAATGCATGATATTAGGTAGTAGGCTTTAATGTATTAAGTTATATATATATATATATATATATATATATATATATATGTTCGGATATATAATTAAGTTATTGAGCTGAATTTGATGTCCGAACTTTATATACCTATGTGGATTAAAGATATAGTTTATAAATTATTGAGTTGAATTTTTATGTGGATAATATATACAAATATGAGATATAACTTCGTGAATTGAGATTTTAGGCTCAAGTGCCTATCGGGCTTAATCTTTGGTGAAACAATATCGACTTTACGTCTAGCGTGCTTAATGCGGTGAAATAATTTCAGACTTTACGTCTAGCGTGCTTAATCTTTGGTGAAACAATATCAGACTTTACGTCTAGCAGGCTTAATGCCGGTGAAACATTTCAGACTATATGTCTAGCAGGCTAAGTGCCGGTGTACTGAATCAGGCTTTAAGTCTAGTAGGCTAAGTGCCAGTGAATCTGTTTAAAGAATGTGATTAAGTTTACAGTTATATGATTTTGGTTATCTTTAATTGATGAGCATATATACCTTCGGCTAAGTGTGTTTAATGAATATGTACATATTCGGTCTATGCATTAGTAAAAATATACATACATGCTTTCGATTTATGCAGTCGATAAATGTATACGTATAAATATTCAAGATATGTATTTGATAAGTATCTACATATGCATTTGAAATGTATACACCTCTATTTATAATTATTTGATGAAGATGAATGCATTTGGTCACATGTATTAGATTTGTATTTGGTTATAAGTTTATTATGAGTATACATACACAGTTGGATATGATATGTGTATAACATACATATATGCTCGGTTATATTCATTTGGTTGTAATGTTGTTTGGTATAAATATATATATATTCAATTGAACGCATTTCGACAGTACATATATTTGACTATAAATAAAATGGTCTCGAGTACAAGAAATGTATAAATATTAATTATATGTGTTAATTGCAATCTCAAGAAATTAAATTAAAAAGTTATATTATTTCTATATATATATATTTCATTATGCAATAGACTTACTAAGATATAAAAGCTTACTTTGTTTGTTTATGTCTTTCATTTTATATACTTAAAGATCAAGCTTCAAGCTCGGGATCGTCGGCAAGATCATCACTCTATCTCTTGTCTCTTGTATTAAACTGCTTAAATTTTAATTATGGCATGTATAGGCTAGATAAATGTTTTGGAAAGTCGTACTTTGATATATTGTATATGAAATTAATAGTCATACGAAAATTACTTATATGATTGTAATTTTAAAGAGAAGTTTAAAATTTTACATGTTTAATATTAGACCTAGCAATTTATATGTAACCGTTAAAATTATTGAACTATACTGAATGTCTGTTCTAAGTTCTGTTTTGATTAGTAATGCCTCTTAACCCTAATTCGATGATGGATACGGGTTAGGGGTGTTACACTATGAAATATAAAAATGGGCTCTATCACCACACATTGAATACACGGATCTCCAACACACCAAATGACTCGTAGAGTTAAACATATCCCAAAAGCATAGCATTTTGCTAACACTCTCCAACACACCAACATATCCCAGTGAATAGAGCTTGGCTCACATCCCATTATCTCTCCAAATTGTCCCGGGGCCTCAATGTCCAAATCATAAAACACAAGGGTGAATACTCACAATCCTATGACATGCCAACTATATCCAACAGTTTCAAGAGATCACAAGGCCAAAATATCCACAAATACACAATTTTAATTATTGATTTAATGTATGTCATCTCTGTTCATATTCATTAGTTCACATCACAAACTTGTACACAATGCATGCTTATCGAATTCACATTTAATTGCACATTAAGTGCCACAACAATGTTCATTGAGCCATCACATATCCGACCAGATATTTGTGTATTAAAATCAGTACATCATCTATCACACACAAGTATTCTCACATATTACATGTCATAGTAATATCACATTCCACAATTCAACACATATGTACTTACCGAAATTTCACTCACTTTCACTGCATATTGGCATTATTAGCATATCATTATCACTGTCATTTGGCATGTATATCATGCCCACAACATAACACAAGTCACAATAGTCATCACACATGTCTCATATCACAATATTACATCGTAATAATTAATCCACAATTATTCACATAATCACATATTTTGCCAAAATAAAACAAGGGAAATAGAAAGCTTACACTCAGAGCATAGGATAGGGGTTTAGGCAATTCCTAAGCTCCCAACTAACACTATGAATCATGTCTACTAGTAGCGATTCCAAACACTCACCGTTCACGCTTTAACCGAGACATCGAAAGCTCAAACTAGCTTTTCCTTACCTTTTGTCTTGCTCGTTGAAGGTCCTAATGGATTCAAAGCTTCACACATAATAATGACACATTTTACGCAATCAATTAGCAGCCATAACACACCTTAAACAGAAAAAAACATAGGACTAAGCCTAGTTCCTCTTGGAACTAAAATTCTCGACTAACAAACCTGAAACTCAAATATCTTAATCTTTGCTCATTCCCATTCCCTGTAATCAATTCTAATCATCTACTTTTACATCTAAGAACAATTCTTAACCTTCAAACTACACAAAATTATCCAAATTCGTGGTTCCAAAATTTTGACGTAAAATAAATCCTTAAAATCTCTTAACGTAACTTTAGGAAAATTTTAAAAATCTTCTAATCATGTCAAAAAAAGTTGAAAAATACTTTGAAACATCATTTTATGCAAAATCCCAAATTTCACCATTAACAACCTAATTTTCAGCTTTTATTCAAATATTTCGATTCAATGGATAATAACTCAATTTAAAAGGCTAGATATCATTAAAAACTATAGGAAAATAAAGCATTACCTTTATTGATGAAGACTCAAGCGTTTAATCAAAAATCCAAAAAACCCAAAAGTTAAGTAATAGAGAAATCTATGGCGTTCTTTATGGTTTTTATGGAATTCTAAAAAGGTTTAATGTTATGAGGATGAAAGAAAATGAAATATAGGAGTTTGGGAATCAAAACTGAATTAATGAGGTTTGGAAATGTAAGGGACAGAAATAAGGGTGAGGAGGGAAAAACTATCGTGTGTTTTATGAAGGTGAAGGGGGAAAATAGGTTATTTTTAAAATTTTGGTAAAATTACTTTAAAACTACTCCTAAATTAAACCATTTTACAAAACAGTCCTTATTTTACAAATGAAGGTATTTTCAGTGTTATTTTCAAAAATTGATTTAATTTTTCAAAAGCTATGATCAAAAATAATTTTGGGTTACCACAATTCAGAAGTTTTTGAACCTACTCTAAGCCAAAATTCCCAATTTACCCTCAAAACTTCTATGCCCAATTTTGGGGTGTGACAGGAAAACTGATGCATTGGGTGTTCGACTTCTGTAGTATGTAGCATCATTCAAAATAGTGGAATTCCTAGCCCAAAACATGGGTGAATGATCTCCTCTTACTGGCATTACGTAGCTGTTGAAAGGTAAACATTGCCATAGGTCGTCCGTATATGTGATGGATGACTTTACCACTATTTAATATTAATTGACTATTCATGAAGGATAATGTAATGGTTACCATGAGATAAAATAAGATCATATTGGGTGAACGAATATTATCCTAAAGAGATCAAGGATACCCTGTGAGGGTAACACACTTATGACGAGGTCATTGGACGAGCACTGAGTAGTTGCTTTCGTATTGGTATGTCGTTGAGGAGAGCTCATTCACGATATTATAGTGGAATGACTTCGTAACTAAATGAGTTTATAATTAATAGACAAAAATTCTAAACTTAATTATAAATCATTTTAGCCTCAACTACATATGTTCAATCGGTCCTTCCGCTAGCTCGTTGAAACCAAAAAATGAATTGCATGTTTCAATAGAAATTGACAGAATGAATAGAAAAAGAGAAATGGGAAACATTTAGGAATGGTTATGGTTTTCTCCGAAATGGAGAAATAGAAGCATTTGGAAATGAATTTAGGTTCCCAAAAATGGAAACTTACAATCCTATATAAGATTACTTAAAAAATGATAGAATAATGAGTTTATGTTTTTGGACTGTTTTGAAGCCTGGAAATGAAAATAAACCATTTGGTCATAGTGAACATGTTAAGTTGTGAAATATTGAACTAATTTTCTCAAAATTTTATAGGGGATAAAATCGTTGAAATTTTACCAGTGGTACAATCGTCAAAATTTTAGTAGCAATAAAATTGCCAAAATTTTACCGGAGTAAAATAAGGATGAGAAAATTATTTAATATGTAAATATTAAAGATTACTTTGGGAAATAGAAAAAATTGGATCGAGTTGGATCACATTACAGATTACTAGGTCAGAAATGGCCCAGAAAGTACTCGTAATTGGACCCGATATGAAAGAGGCCCAAAACCCTTCATATAACATAAAGCGGGGACAACCCTAGTAAAACTATAAATGTGGGACATTCACCCCTATCTTACTCTAAGTAGGATTTTTTTCTATTAAAAATAAACCTCTACAACTCTACAAGGGTTCTACATTCTCTTCCTATAAATAGATGGCATCGTAGAGCTATTAAGACAACTTTTGAGAGATTGTTGTTCTACTAAAAAATTGAGAGAGTTTATTCTCAACTTTTAAATGTACTTTTCTAGAATAAAATTTTTTCCAATTTCTATTAAAGAAGAGAGAATTTTTGTTTTCAACCCAAAAGGATAAAAACCTTTTTCCACTTTTGTGTTTCGATTCAATTGGTTCAAGCCTGCACTCAAAGCAGTTCGTGGTATGGGAATAGAGGAGAAGATCATTTTGTTGAAAGTTAGGAACAATGAACATCCACTAAGCTAAACACATAGGTACGAATTCAGTTAAGGTTTATTGCTATAAATATCACAAACCGAGTTGGTTTTCAAAATTTTTAATTTTTCTCTATGCAAGAAAACTGTTTTTAAACTAGGATTTTTCCAACATAGACCACAATCACCCTTTAGAGTACACAAGTCTATCCAATGACACTAATGAATACCACACTTATTTGTCATTTTTCGCCACCAATATTTACTCAATATGCCTTCCAAGTCTACGCACAAAAGTCTAGGCAATAGAAAACAAGACATTGCTTATGTTGGAATTGCTTGCAAAATAGATTTGATAAATACTTACTTAACTCCTTGCGAAAGAAAGTGAATACTCCAACTTCAAATACGACTATGGATCTGATCCTTTAGATTCTAAAAAGCCCACCTCTTACTTCAAGCTACCATACTTGGCAAGCCATATATTTTTCTGCATTTTTTTTGTTATGAACCCCCAAAATTGTACCAACTTTATTCCAATTAAAAGCAAAAAAAATAGCACTAAAATAAACCAATGCTTTATCGAAATTAATGCACTGACTAAAAAATTTCTAATACTCTTGCAAGACTCCTTTAATCATTTGAGCCTCTCGCATAGAATCCTCACCAAACATGATATAATCATCGGTAAATATGTAAGAACTAGTGATCTTCTACTGATTCTTATTCCTTCCAAAATCCCATCAGCTATTGTCAATCGTAAAATGGAAGATAGCCTTTCACTACAGATGATAAACAAATACAGACTCAAAGGGTCCCATTTTCGTAAACCCCTTAATGGAGAAAGGCAACGCCTATCTTTCCTATTCAAAATTACTAAGTAACTAAGGTGACACACCCCATAACAATATCAACCCATTGTTAATCAAGCCCCATTTATACTAACATGTGTTTCAAAAAGAACCACTCAAATATGTCATAAGTCTTACTCGTGTCTAGTTTAACAACAAAAAAATCCCTTTCTCCCTACTCTCTTTCTTTGAAGTACATGAATGGCCTCATAAGCAATTAAAAAATTATCAGTAATCAGCCAACCCGGAACAAAATCAGTTTGTGCCTCATCTATACCCATATCCAACACTTCTTTAAACCAGTTCACTAACACATTTAAGACAATTTTATGCAAAATCTTGCATAAACTAATTGGCCTAAACTGTGTCATATTTTGTGGATTACTAACCTTCAGGATCAAAACAATCTGAGTATGATTCAAATCAACAATAGGGGTATCCCTCTCCAAAATACTAATACAAAATGTCCAACCTTAACTTCCAATATATGTTAGAAATTTTGATAGAAAATAGTTGGAAGCCCCGAACCCAATGCCTTTAACGGTCCCATATCTTTCAATGCTGCCACCACCTCCTCCAAAAATTTTTCGTCAGTAGCAAATTCATCTCATCCAAAATACAATATTTCAATCCAGAAAGCACATGGTCCATATTTCCCGCCCCTTGAGCCGTAAACAATCTAGCGAAATAATCCTAACCAATTTCCTCCTCATTATCAGTTGAGCATATCACCCCCTCATAATTAGCTATGCTATTCGATTCATATGCCTCATCTGAAAGGCAAAGCTATAGAAAAAATTTGAATTCCTATCCCTTTGACGAAGCCAATTTGTGCGAGCTCTTTGCGATTAATAAATCTCCTCCTTATCAATCTTCAAATTTAACTCCAACCTAGTATCCACTAGCTTTGCCAATACTTTTTCATCTGAGTCCATCACTATCAAATCCTCTAGTCACTTCAAAAGTTTTTTCTTATTTGCTCGCTTGTTGGTATTCACCATTTTAGCCCACCTCTGAAGACCATTACTAATAACAGCCAATTTTTCTGGAACTGTTCCACTACCATCCCATAACCTTTGAACCTTAGCCTCATGTGTTTCCTCTAACAACCCCCAAGCCTTGAAATAGAAACTCTATGTTCAGACCCTATTATCTACCACCATTGTATCTAGAAGAATCAAACAATGATCAGAAAATGAATGAACCAAATGTTGAATATTATTAATAGAAAAGCTCCATCTTTCCCAAGTAAACCATCTCCCCACAAAACTAAGATCCAACAAGTGAGAAGCCTCCAACACATTCCTAAAATTAGACATTCATTGCTCATCACGTACACGACCGCCTCTCTTATTAAAAGAAAACATATTTTCATTAAACTCCCTAATCACTACCTACAACAAACTTTGATCCTCATCTAATTGTTTAAGTAGCTCCCAAGACACTCATTTGAGTCTAGAACCCAGATTCCTATAAAAGCTAGTAAGATGCCATACTCCACCATAAAGATTTTTCACAGTAACATCAATATGTTTCTTAGAAAATCTCCTTATCATCATGATCTGCCATGATTTTTAATATGGTGAATTAAGTTCTTTTCAATAGTTAAGGAGCTTGTAATCGAGAATTTTGATGTTATTTTCTTATTTTTAAGAACTAAGTTTATTTATGTTTAATTGAATAAAAACAAGCCTTTTATGATGTTTATCGACCAATTAGGCCAACTTGAGCCTAATAAAGTTCTAACGAAGTGATGTAGTGGTGCAAGAAATGACTTAAACTAAATAGCAAAGAAGTTAAGGAACTGCTCAAAATGTTGCAATATGAAAGACATCGAAGTTCCATAAACACTTAGGAGAACTTTGGAGCAACATTGACAATGCAAGTGGACTGTTGCCAAAGTCATGACATTGGAAGCTAGGAGTCACGACATTGACACCTAAAGTCACAAAATTCAACACCTAAAGTTGTGACATCCATGATAGTAGACAAAGATAGAAGTCAATCACAAGGTTGCAATAAAGTCGCAACAACCAAGGCCCTCTACAAACTCTCAGGCAAACAGCTTAGAAAGTCATGACACCTGACCTATGGTGTCACGACATTGAAGATCAATGGACCTAAAAACTACAAGGGCATTTCAGTCTGCACAATCAAGTTTTCACTTGTAATTCAAGGCATAGTTGTCCCAATTAGGTCAAAAATCAAAAGTATTATAAATGTTACCTCTTAAACACAATAGGAGGAGGCGTTTGACGATTCATAGTATCTAAGTAGTTAGTTCTTAGGATTTTTCATACAATAGTGTTATTTTGATTCATGTTTATAGTAATTTTAGTTTTCCTAAGTTTCACTCTTTAGTTTTCTATATTTATTTTTTGTACTTTTGTTTGCTACGGATTTATCATCAAAAATGGTGATCAAATGCTTCTATTACGAGAATTTTAGTTGCTGCCCAAAGATGACCTCCATAATCAAAAGTATTCGGATTACTGAGCATCTCTCAACCCTTTACTTTCTTGTCATTAAATTTATTAATGGTTTACGAATTAAACGAGTTTGATATCAATATAATGGGTCGTAACTAAAATATTAGGGAAGTTGGTTAATTGAAGTGGGAGTCATTAATCTAACTTAGGGTTTAAATTGATTAATTAGATTAAATTGAATGAGATTAAAAACCTAGAATTGACGACTCTAGGTGGAAATTTAGGTAAATGAGATTGAAATGAGACTTTACCCGAAACTAATTCAATTGTCCCGTTTAGATCCATCAAGTCGAAAGATAAGTGGACTAAATCATAAAATTGGTAAAATTATAGGCCAAAAGGTATTAATTGAACCAATTAAGTATTAATCATTAAAAATCACTAAGTTTAGATAAATTAAAACCATGAAAATTGATCAAATCATGTTTGTCATCCTTGATTGATTTGTCTGTTAGTTTTATTATTTTTGCAATTCAATCCTTTTAGTGATATTTAGTTTTATACCCTTGATTTATGATTAGTCTTACTATAGTAATTAGGGAAATAGTTGTTTAGACTTAGTTTTGCATGTTTTCTGATTCAGTTAATTCAATTTTAGTTCATACCTCTCTTGGGTACAATCCTCGGGATACTTCCGTAGTTCGTTGTAATTAACTATATTACAATTTGACATGTATACTTGCAATACACTGCACTTCCATATCTTCAATTGCATTTTTTATCTAATCTCGGTGCATGCACACCAAGGTACAGTCACATCACCATACAATCTGCCCTCCATACTAAAGAAAGCCATTCTCTCGATCCAATAGTTCAAACATCAATTATATAAATCCACACTTCTATTTAACCTTTTCCAAGCGCCTACTATCTAACTTTAATTTAATAAAAAATATAATATGGAGACTATAACTATTAGAGTATGCCCAAAGACCAATCATGAGATGATTGTAATAACATACTTGTTTTACCTCACTTATTAATATAAGGCATTACCATTATTATTTCAGTTTCTTTTCTATGTATATAAATAAACTGTTTTATAATAATGTCCTGAGAATAATATGATTATTCTTAAAAGGTCCTTAGTTAAGTATTATTATGGGCTTGGACAATAATAATGCATTAAGACTAGTATGTACTTGATTGATGACAAAGTGTTGTCATTGATATGGGATGTCAAAATCAATACATGAGTATGTGTGTTAGAGAACAACATATTGGACTGACCCGATATGAGTATGTTTCTTGGATTATTATGTAATAGTCACAACATTACTCAGAGTGATTACTATGTATACGATCCTTAAACTTGAGATCATCATTACCCCAACATTATGAGTCGTATATTTTTGTACAGTCAAACATCCACCATAATTGATTGTTTTATAAAGGCTGATGTTGGATATACCACAATCTATGTAGTGGGATATGGTTGATCAATATAGGATTTGTCCCTCCTACATAATGGAAGCAATATCTTAGGCCACTTGATTGAATGAGACTAGAAATGCATGGCCATGCTCGAATAAGTTTCTATGATATATCATACTTATTTATTTATCATAGTCTACTCAGGATATCAAGAAACATTAGATGGACTATGCAAGTGTTACTATTCCATGACTTGTGTCCATTCTAGATATAAAGGACAAAAGGATTTAATACATAAAGGGTTAATCATATAGAGGTTATGTCAAATCATGACTTCTTGTAACTTAGGTAGCAATAATGCATTACTAGATGTCACTCATTGTTTGTAATATTAGAATCGTTCTAGTATTACTGCTAATGTTACAAGAACCTATAGGGTAACACCTTATGGTTGAAACGAACGGAATCCAAAAATAGTTGGTATTATTTTTTGGCTATCACGTGAATTAAATTGATTAAAGAATTAATTTAATTGGGCAATTAAATATTGAACAAATTATATGTACAAGTATGTTGTACACATAACAAGGACATAGTTAAATTAATATATATGAATTTGATTCGTATAAAATTTAACTAAACATAATTTATCGAAATCCTTGTTATAATTATTGTAATTATAATTTATGATTGAATATTATTATAATTATTGTAATTGTTATTTTTGGTCAAACATTATTATAATTATGGTAATTATAATTATTATATATGGTTAATTATTATAATGAATTTTGATTGATATTAAGATATCAACTATTCTCGAATTAGGAAATATATCGTTTTTAAGAAAAACCTTGTATACCCAAAATATAGTGTATGAGGTCTAGCAACCGTCGATGAGTTTCTCTCAGAAAAAAGTTTAGAAGAGTTCCTTTCATTTGTTGTCACACCAGGTGGATTACATAGAGGCCGAAACTTTTCATAGCGGCTTGAAATCAACATACAATTGTATAATCAGTTTTACAACAATTATCTTTGGTTTTCCAGATGATTAAAGGTAATCGTTCATACCCTTCTCACCCCGATTCGTTCCTCACACATGGATGCCTAGATGTGATCACCGGATTTATTTTTCCGCTGTGCCATGAGGTGTACCGGTGTTCCAACAATAACTCCTCAGCATATGCTAAAGTCTATGAACTGACCACGAACTACTCAACCTGGTGGACGTTTCAAATTAAGATTTTCATTGACCCCGTCTGGCCTACCCTTGTAGACCTTTTGATATATCATATTAGTCCATCAAATACCATTCCTCAAAAACATCTTCACAAACTTTTGATGCAATCCCTGTAAAGTCATGTAATATAGTTCGAGGTCACTTCTTCCTATCTGTAAACTCCAATGAGCCATCCTTCCCATTTATCCCATTGTTCTTCTTACCATAACACTCGAACCATACTCTTTTTACCTTTCCATTGGGACAAATCCAGACTGTCCTTCCAAATTGATCCCCAAATGAATTCCCTATAGAAAATATTGGTTTAGAAAATCCCTCCTCTCATTTCTTAAAACTCGCTGAGACCCAAATCCAACTGACAGTGCACCTCTCTCCTCTTTTAACCAACAACTAGTCATTGTAAAATCTCTCCTTAATACCGCCCTCAGAGAAATATCCCACCCCATATCCATCACCTTATTCCCTTGAGCAGTTCTTATAGGACAAAAATTCTCACTATGTCCCAATCGCCCAAAAATAAAGCAAAATATTGTCAACTTTTCATACTGAAACTTAACCTAAACTTGCTTCTTTTGAGGCAAACAAAACTTTTTCCTACATTTCAACGGATTGCAAACATCCAAATTGATTCTTACACTTATATAGCCTCTCCTTCTCCAGCTAATCTGTTTAGAATCGTAATCAACAAACTTACCAAGAAAATCTCTGAATTGTCAAGCCATCACCTCCATCATCAATCCATAGGGTAAATCAAGGATCTGAACCCAAAAATCTGTAAAAACCAAAGGAATACTGAGAGGATCTTCTCCATCCACCAACTTATGAAGCAAAGGAGATGACTATTAAAATTCCATGGAGACCCATCCAACACCCTCTCCATACCAATCTTATAATAAAACCGAAACAAAAAATCTTTTCTCACCATGATTCGTTATCGTAACCCCCTAACAGATGCCAAATATTTGCCATTGTATTCCGCATCGCTTGAAAATGCACTACACATGCCGTTGAAAAATATCCTACCAAATCAAACATATGAGGCGATGTCATCTGTTCATCATCTTCCATGATCTGCCACACATCCTCCTCGCCATCTGAGATACTCAAATCTGCGATCTCGTTCTCCATTACCATAGATGAATTTTCCAACCACAATAGTCATCATACCACTCCTCCACAGACCAAAACAAAGAAATCAAAATCTCTAGAAAACCTAAAAAAAGGTGCCACACAAAGGTAGACTTACAGAGAAATAAAACGTGCCACACAAGTAAGCTATCCCTCTTTTCCCTAAATTTAATTGTTTAATATTATAATTTATTACACTTTCTATATGATATAATTGATATGATGATATAATTAATATTTTTTTTAAAGAAAGAATTATGCATATATAGGTAGAATTTTACATTTTCTTTTTTTTCAACTGGTAGAATTTTACATCGTCAATTATAAAACATTTAAGTCATTTATATAAAATTCTTTTTTAGAGGCTTTAATTTTTAATATTATATAGGGTAAATTATACACATGGTCACTCAATTATACTCGTGTTCTTATTTTGGTCATTCAACTTTAAAATATTCAATTTAGGCACTAATGTTTGAATTCGTTCTGCTTTGGTCACTCACATTAAACTAATAAATGAAAGCCTTTTTCTAATTGGTATAATAACACTTTTAGTTATCAATACTTACATATTTTATCAATTTGATCTTACTTCTAAATAATTCAATAAATTTAACCCTTCATATTTATAAATTCTATCAATTTGATCTTCAAACTTCTTAGCCAAAGCTTTTAGCTTTAAAACAAAGGCTTCCACACCTATAAATTTGTAACCCCCCCCCAAAGGCTTCTCTCAACTAACAAGTCGTTTTTTGAGCCAATTCATGATACCAATGATTTTATCTTGAAACTTTATTTTATTTTCTATTTTCATTAGTTTTCTTCTAAATATAATAATTTAAACCTTTTGATTGGCAAAATTTTGGCTAAAGAAAATGGAACAACCTTAAACAAGACATTTTAGATTTACTCTTATTGTTAACATTGTGATATTTCCTTCAAGGTACAAAGAAATAGTCCTTGAAATTGGAAATTAAATCCAGAGTTAAAAATATGACTTTGAAAAATCCAATTGTTCAATCCATAATTATATAAAAATTATGCACATTTAATTTTCATAAGAAAAAATGGGAAAGAATTAATTGAATTTCTTTTTGTACATTGATGGTGATTCTTTTTTTTTAATTTTATAAATTGATTAAGAGATTCTTATGTGTTCTATTTCTTTTAAATGATTTGTTTTTAATTTTAAATCCACAATAAGCAATATATCAATAATAATCTAGTTTAGTGTCAAACCATTTACCAAATTAATTAAAAACTAAAATCGTGTTAGAGTGAAAATTTATTTTTACAAATATTAAATTATTTATATAATTTTATTGTATATTATATTTTAAAATTTGTATCTTCTATTATTTTAAATGGTGTTTAGTTAATTTCTAATAGTAGCTTTAAAAATATAAATAAAAGGGTTATGTATCGAAATGAATAATTTCAACCATAAATAAAATAACTAATAGATGTGGAATGTCTTTGTATTAAAACATGAAAGCTTTGGTTAGGAAGTTTGAGGATGAATTTGATAGAATTTGTAAATGTGAAGGGTTAAATTTATTGAATTATTTGAATTAGGATCAAATTGATAGAATATATAAATATTGTGGACTAAAGGTATTATTATACCAATTAGTAAAAGTATCAATTTATTGACAGGTGAGGAATAAATTCAAATGTTAGTATTTAAATTAAAAACTCTTTAAAGTTAAACGACAAAAAAAAACGCGAGCATAGTTAGATGATGATTTGTATGATTTACCCTATTAATAAATAATCATGTTGAATGCACAAATTAGCTTGTTCGTCAAATATTACCGCGCTACTTAAAGAAAGAATTACCAAGGTTGCACAAAACCAATCCCAAGGACCCTGGCTAATCCATAAAATAAAATAGGCCCATTAATGAATATATGTAAACACTAATATATTTTTAAAAAGAAAAAAAAACTAATTTAATATGGGCAATTTACCAATAAAAGCCCTTTTTTTTAAAAATTACCGAAATGAGCCCATTATTTTATTATTTACTGAAATGGTCCTTTTCATAAAATCCGTCCATGTCAATAGCGATGTCGAGAGTGCAGCGCCGAAAATCGCGTCCCGCCAACTCGTCGTGGACGTGGGCGCGATTTCCTGCGCTGCATCTCGACATCGCTACCGACGTGACGCGATTTCGCGGTTTTTCCCACGTTAGGTTTTTTTTGCTTTTAGGGTTTAGGGTTCAGGCTTTTAAGGGTTTTTAGGTCTTGGAAGAAATAATTTCGAGTTTACGTTTCTGATAAAAGAGTATAAAATAGCTTCTAACAGGATGCTATTTGAGAAGAATTAGTGAAATCGAGCCCTCGTGGACGCGCTTTTGCTACAGTAGGTCACGAAAGAAATAATTATTTTTTTGACGTTTCTGAGCAAATAGTATAAAATCGCTTCTAGCAGGATGCTATTTGAGAAGAATTTGTGAAATCGCGGCCTCGTCAGCGCGCTTTTGCTACAGTAGGTCATGTAAGAAATAATTTTTTTTGACATTTCTGAGCAAATAATATAAAATCACTTCTAGCAGGATGCTATTTGAGAAGAATTTGTGAAATCGCGCCCTCGTGGACGCGCTTTTGGTACAGTAGCATGTTTGGGCTGAGGCTATAAATTAGGCAGAAAATGTTCTCAGAATGCATAAGTCACAGCAGAAACAATTTAGAGAGGCTAAGAAGGTTAGAGTTTCAAATATGAGTGAACGTATTAGTGTTGTTATTTACTATGATGGTGAGGTTTGCCACACCGAGAATAGTGTTATTTTTTTGTCGGAGAATACATTGCGACTGGTTTTTAACTAGAACATAGATTTGACAAAACTTCGTAAAAGGATTAGGCATAAAATTTTGGAACGACGCCAATGAAAGTTCTGTCTATCACGTATCGATTTTGTTCTTCTGTTGACTCGGTGACATATGACTCGTTCGGCATAAAAGGTGCTCGTAGCTTGGAGGCAATGGTATAGACTCATCTTGCTAGTGGAGCACCTTATATTGAGTTATATGTACAATTTACATCGCCAACTGATGTACCAGCGACCGGTGTTCGAGATGTATACACCACCCCTGGCCGACACTCGGTCAGCGGATTACAAAATACGGAACAGCCCATGTTCGGTAGTGGTGTCGAATGCACATCCCCTGCAAGACACTCTGTCGGTGGATGGGATATGTACGTCGGTGGCTCAATGTTTGATGCTGGAAATACGTACTGGGGAGCGGCATCAAGTTCTAGCGAGTGGCAATATACATCCAATTGGGGACGTTATCAAATGCCCACAAGAAGGGATGATGTACTCCCAACGACGTCAACCAGTGAGGGGACCTCGTACACTGCAGATGATTGTGGGTTAGAAGATGACTTCGATGTGAATCCACCTCGAGAGCCCGGGCTGGATGGTGCAGAAGTTGGCTTATTTTCTGAACCGGAGCCTATTCCAACAGAAGCTGAAGATATTGACAGGAGTTCAGATGAGGAAGAAAATCCACGATTCAGAGCATACTTACCTCTAGCCCACATGCATAATGTCGATCTGTCTGCAGATGATGTATTAGAGTTTCCAGATCTACCACACCGGTTGCGTGATCGTACAAGTTCGGGGGCAGATTTCGGTGAACTTGAAGTTGGTAATCAGTTTACCAATAAGGATAGTTTTATTGGTGCTTTGAAACAACATAGCATCTGAAGTGTGCGGTGCAAGACGGTACATGTTCATGGAAAATCTACGCCTCGTTAAGGAAAAGAACAGGGTTGTGGGAGATAAAAAAGTACAAAGGTCCACATACATGTGCTGCAGGTACAGTATTGACTGTATCTGAATAATACTTTTATTATACAATGTTGCATTATTTAATGTACTCCCTTTGTAGGTGTTTCACAAGATCATCCCAAAATGGATTCAGCTATGTTAGCTAGCTTGATACTGCCCACGATAAAAGCAGATCCTAGGACTTCAGTGCCAATGTTAATTGCCAATATCCGTAGCCAAATGGGGTACACGCCCTCTTACCGTAAGGCTTGGATAGCTAAGCAAAAGGCGTTGGAGAAGATGCATAGTGGGTGGGACGCCTCATATAATGAAATATGGCAGTGGTGTTAGGTGCCAGAGAGATACGTCCCCGGTGCCATCACAAACCTTGAAACAGAACATGCGTACTACAACGGCTGATTGCTACGTGGATGCCAAGTGTTCAAACGCCTGTTTTGGACCTTTAAGCAATGTCGAGACGTATTTCCATACTGCAAGCCGTTGGTACAAATTGACGGTACCTTCATGTTCGGTAGGTATACTCATCGGCTATTGCTTACAGTGGCACAGGATGGCGGTGGAAGAATTCTTCCAATTTCATTTGCAATAACACCGGGGGAGTCGTCTGATAACTGGAATTTCTTTCTCTCTAGGTTAAGGAGGCATGTGTGCCCCTAACCTAATATCTGTGTTATTTCAGATCGGGGCGCTGGTATACTAGCTGCATTTGATCGAGAAGGAAGCTTATGGCAGTGCACACACCATAGATATTGCCTAAGACACGTTGCTTCGAACTACTACATGCAATATCCATCTAAAAGCGAACGACAACAAGTGACTAACATGGGTATTTAGTCTATATCTGTGTTATTTTGTTTGTCAATTTGAATTAGTTTTATTGGTAGAAGTGGTATAAATTATTCGCTATGATCTTATATTGGCAGGGTATGAAATAAATAAAGATCGTTTTCACGAGATGTTGGCAATTTTACGATCCCAAAACGGAGAAGGGGCGGACTACCTTTGTAACATACGTTTCGAACAGTGGGCACAAGCATACGACGGTGGCCTACGATTTGGCCATATGACGTCGAACCTGACAGAATGCATAAATTCTGTTCTTAAAGGAACGCGCCATCTACCGATAACATCGGTTGTAGGAAAGACATATTTTTGTTTGGTGGCGCTATTTCCAAAGCGAGCAGCAAGTTATGCAGGCCAGATGCAGGGAGGCCATGTATGGTGCAGTAAGGTAGTTCAAGAAATTAACAAGGCCAAGGCGAGGGCAAACACCATGCACACAGTGTGTCACGATCGAGACAATTTATGGTTTCGCGGGACAGAGTTTGACAGACCGCACCAATGTGTTGTTGGCGGGCAATATCGTGTACACTTGCGAAATAAGACTTGTGACTATAGGATCTTTGATGCATTTCGTTATCCATGCACTCATGTTATTGCAGCTTGTTAGAAACTCCGTCTGGATCCAATGAGTTATGTGGATGAAGTGTACAAATTAGAAAACATGTACAACGTATGGAGACACGTTTTCCCACCGGTCCCAGATGAACGTAAGTGGCCGCCCGTATCTCTTGCTCCTTTTAAGCTGTTACCGGATAGAGAATTACGTCGCAAACCAAAGGGTCGACCTTGCTCGACTAGAATACATAACAATATGGCTATTCGAGAAACAACCAGTCAAACGAAGTTGTGCGGATGGTGTAGGAATCCAGGCCATACAAGTCGATCATGCCCTAATCGCAATAGTTGAATGTAATTGTAAAAAAAATTAAGTTTGTGAAATTATTAATTGATAAATTGTATTAAGTCAAAAAATTGTATTGATGGATAGTAAAATTATCAAATTATATAAAATTATTAATTGTTAGTACCAGTCAAAACATTTTTCCAAATCTAACATTATGTGAATGTAAAATTATTAAGTCAAAATTGTATTAATGGTTAGTAAAATTATCAAATTATGTAAAATTAGGTTAGGGTTTTTAATTAAATTAGGTTAGGGTTAGGGTTTTTAATTAAATTAGGTTAGGGTTTTTAAGTTAAGGGTTTAGGGTTTTTAATTAAATTAGGTTAGGTTTTTAATTAATTTAGGTTAAGGTTAGGGTTTTAATTAAATTAGGTTAGGGTTAGGATTTTAATTAAATTAGGTTAGGGTTTTTAATTAATTTAGGTTAAGGTTAGGGTTTTTAAGTTAAGGGTTAGGGTTTTTAATTAAATTAGGTTAGGGTTTCTAATTAAATTAGGTTAGGGTTTTTAACTAAATTACGTTAAGGTTAGGGTTTTTAAGTTAAGGGTTTAGGGTTTTTAATTAAATTAGGTTAGGGTTTTTATTACATCAAATAAACTTCTATTTTATTACATCAAATAATATCAAAATAAGTATACAAATTTTTATTTTTTTACATAAAATAATATCAAAATATTCAAAATATTTGTACAAATAAATTTAAATACGGCAATCAATGTCTATGCCCCGGGGATTCAGTGTCACATGGCGGTACGTAATGATTCTGTACCGGATTCCTCCTTTCTCTAGCTTTCGGCGACGGTTGTTGTTCTTCCGGTGGGGATTCTGGTTCTTCCGGTTCGGCATCTGGTTGTCGGACTTGGGACGATGATCCACCTTCAAAGAATAATGTATGTGGAGGTGTTTGCATCAGGAACGGCGACGGTGTTTGAAACCCATACGTTGGTGGGGATTGGTAAAAAGGAGAGCTCCCGACAATTTCCCCTTGCGATCCTCGTGCGCCGCGCTTGCCTATCGTTGGCGGTCCGCTCGGCATAACAGGAAATGGAGCTGAACCGGGCATTTGGCTCCAACCTGCCAAAGGACTCGGAAAAGGATACATATAAGGGCTAGGAAACGCACCTGGCATCGTCTGAAAAGGCGGTTGCGTGGGTATCATCGGTTGAACTGCTGCGTCAGGTGACTGCGTCGGTGCTCTCGTTGGGCCTGGTGATCTTATGGCCGCTGATGATGAGCCGGGTGAATATTTGGGCCTCGTTGAGGGGCTGTCTTCGTCTCGTCATCTTGGATTTAGAGGCTCGTGCCTTACCCTTTCGACACGTATTTGTCGCTGCCTCTCCTCTGGCGTCAGTAAATACGGCTTGCCATGGATCCTAAACCATGGCATGTATTCTGGAACGTACGATAACTCCGGAACGATGATTGGTTCCCGAGTAGGTAGATATTCATACCGATCTTCCTACATTTCCATGTACTCAAACCAGTATCTCGGCCAATTCGTATTCAATTGCTGAAGGTCGACTTTGTGTTGATTGTCAAACTCCTCAAGATCCACCGGAATCGGTTGTCTACATCCAAACTGTCGTAGCACTTTGTCTGTCTGGTGCGGCTCCACGGTTGCGTAGTTGACCAACACGACTTTCACGTGCCAAGCTTGTGGATTTTGTAAAAACTCTTCCGGATTCTTGCCTCAATTGCGGATCCTCGTATGGTGTCCATTGAAACTATATGAACATGATAGAAATATTAGTTATATACATAATACTAAATACTAAATACTAAATATCAATAAAATAGTGAATGTATGGAAATATCTATTTGCAATAATACTTACTTTTGCTTCCGACCGTTGGTCCAATAGAAGCCGTATATCTTCAAGAGAGGACGGTAATCGAGCATAACTTGCCAGATGGTTCCACCTAATTAAATAAAGTTTTAGCATACTTTTATTTTTAAAAATCTACATAATAATTGTAAAATGTAATATAATAAAATTTACCTCGTTATGAGTGGGAATGTATATGGGCGGTTCACTCGAGGACGTAGAAATGGAAAGCGAAACCGTGCCCATTACTGCAGTAGTGACAGGCAACCTCCGATGTTTGCTCTCCTCGGTCGTGTCGCCCCGCACATCTCCAGATATAATGTTGCCAAGACGGCAGACCCCAACTCAATTCACCGGCTGCTCTAAAATCAACGAGTTTTAGCAACCATCTTAGATGTACGTGGCTCCGTGACGTGTCGGGCATCAGATAACCTCCAATTATTTGAAGAATGTATGCCCGAGCATGTCGGATTCTTTCAATTTCGGTTGAATCTTCATCTGGATTAGGGAATGTGTCACATAACCAGCCCATCTCGACCTTACCTCCCTCCATTTTCTTCGGAATAGCGCCCAAAAGCTCGTAGCACACCGCCTCCCAATTGCTAGATTGGGCAGACTCGGTGATTGGGTGCCCGTCCACTGGCAATCCCAACTGCAAACTAACATCTTCTAGAGTGACAGTGCACTTCCACATGGAAGATGGAATGTGTGTGTCTCGGGTCTCCACCTCTCGATCAACGCACTGATCAGTTTCGGGACCAACTTGCATCCTCGGCCTACCATCACCACGTGCCAAAAACCCGCTTCCCGCAGGTAGTTCTCTACCAACGGTGATGGAGGAGCATGCATATTCCGGATATTGCATTCCAATACCCGATCTTCAGACTTTTATAACAAATAATAAATTAATAATTATCTAAAAAACATAAATAAAAAATTCGTAAATAATATTTAAAAATTAAATTTAACACTTACCATTGTCATTTGTTCCACCGATATATGATGCCTATCAAGACGAGTCAATGATCCGGCCATTGATGAAATCGTACAAATTTTTACGATTTATAAAAATATAAAAAAATTTTAAAATTATTTTAAAAAAGGAAATTGAGAGGAAATTGAAATTAAATATGGATTTGAGAGAATTTTTGAAGGAAATTGAGAGGAAATTGAAATTAAATATGGATTTGAGCGAATTTTGGAAGGAAATTGAGAGGAATTGAGAGGAAATATGAGAGAGGATTTGTTTGTGAAAAAATAAAAAGGGGTGGGGGTATTTATAGTTTTTTTTTTACCGTTGGGGGGCAACGGTCAAATTTTTGACCGTTGGGTACTGTTCACGCACGGTCTAAATCGCGTCCACGTCAGCACGAGTTGTTGACGTGGACGCCATTTCTAACGCACTCGACATCGCTACCGACGTGGACGCAATTTCGCGAAAAAGGACCATTCCGGTAAATAATAAAATAATAGGCCCATTTCGGTAATTTTAGAAAAAAAAGGACTTTTATTGGTAATTTTCCCATTTAATATATTATTTTTTTCTGAATTAAAGAAAATGATATCAAATATCAATGAGTGGGGATGAAAACAAAACCCAAATTCTACCAGTTTCAACCCGACCTGATTCAATAGGTTGAATTTTCTTTTTGGAAATTTGGATTCAGGGTTGGTCAGTTGGAATTAGAGAAAAAATAATTAATCTGAGCCGAGATCGGATTTAAGATAAATCTGTCCCTCCAAGATACTTACAAAAATGCTCTTAATATATATATATATATATATATATATATATATTAAATTTTGCTTTCAATAAATATATATAAATATATTAAGTTTTAAGTCTAAACTAAAAAAAAAAGAATCTTATTTGTTTCCAAATAAATAAAAAAGTTGAAAATGTAATCTTATTTGCTTCAAAATAAAAAAAAATAAAACAATTAAATTAAATTCAGGCCCGATCGATTAAGAGTCGTGTCTCCTATTAAATTTTAGTTTCAGATTCGGTACAAATTCTTTGCTTAAGAGTCAAGTTTGGATCGAGATCAGAGTTGATTGGTTAAGCTTCAGGTCTAGTGGGCAAAAATCTGCCTCCCCCGCCTTATTGCTATCCTTAAATGAGTGCAAAATGACATGGATTAATTACATTGTTAGAGCTTTTCAATTTTCTTTTTAATACAAATGATGCTTAGAATTAGGTACAGCTCTTCTCAACCTTTTAATAGGAAGATAAGCGCACTTCAACGTGCTTGAATCCATACTCTTCCATTGGCAACAATGTCAATGCTAATCAAATCAAAACTCAGTCGACTCCAATTTTCTTTTTTAGTATTGTGTTCTATGGATATTAAACTATGAAAATAGAGTATAATGTTTCTAAGCATTCTTCAACTACTTAAAATTTCAGAACATATAAATAATTAATATAGGTTTATATCTAGTACTCACCTCCAGATATAAAAACCTTAATTAGTTAATAAAATATGTTGTTTAGTTGTTCTAATAAGAAACTTTTTTCACAAACAATAACACACACCATTCGCGTTCCAGATTCATTGCAACTAATCTATGGTTGTCATTTTTCACTTGTGTGTGTGATAATTGCCGAGGACTTCTAGGGTTCGGCGTGCTCTTCTTTTTTGAGATAAAAGAAATAGCCAACCACCAATCAATCCATTTACACAGTTCTCAAATTTACATTAATGAAGAAATAAAATAAAGGGACAAGCGGATATGTTTCCAATGCCATCATTTCATTTGTCTAATATAAAACTTCTTTCTTTTTCTAAAAATTTCCACAAACTACTCCAAACTTATCATATCTCAAAGCACATATATATAAATTCTTGAGTAGGGTACTCAAACTGATCATATCCTTAAATGTCTTGGTTTTCAAGACTTGATTTGTTTATCACCTTCAACATGCTTTTGCATTAACTCTGGTTCTTGCATTTCTCCATTGCTCTTGGAGCTGAAACCACCAAAAATAAAAGACCACTATATATCAGGAATTCATGAAATCATCTATATCAACCATGAGAATGCAACGGAATAGTTGATCAAGGAACAATGATGAGCGAAACCAGATACCTAGTCCAATTGCCTCTGAACCTTTCACTATCCGTAGTCTCTTACAGGTATCGATGAACATCCTGGAATCAAACATGACAAACAAATAACCGAAAAAGATTAGATTGCAGGAAAACGGAGTGTTGCGTTGCAATGTCAAGTAGCTTAACATTTCCAAGGCATGACTCATTTTTAAAGGAATACATAAAGTGGTATCTAGGATGAAAACCACTTACTCCCACGGAACATCTCCAACCAGCATCCAATCGCCGTCCTTGTCTTCATAAGTCAGCACGTACTCAGATCCGTGGAGAAGATCCATCAAACGACTCTCACTCAGACCATCTCGTACAGCAAGTCCATTGGAGCTGCAGTGCCCTGTATACACACACTTAACACTATAAAAATCACATTGGTCTAAACTCTTTCAAAAACAAATAAACTACTCAGATAAGCTTCTGCTGCAGGGTTGATTCTTGATCAAAACTTTTTCACCACACAAAATAGTTTCATCTAAAAGTAAAACTATAGCTAGTCTGTATATGAATCTTGTTGTATAAATATCACAGATCCTTAGAAATTTCCGATTCTTACATAACGCGTGTTAAAGTAGATGTATGTACATGCGAGGGATTGTATACCAAGTGTAAAACAGGTGAACATCTTCTCCAAAGCTGATGAGATTTCCTTATAGGTTTTGTAGGTCTTGAGATCAACCTTCCTCAGGTATGGTGCACCATCCATGCTCACCTTTACATAGAGGCAACCAGCGGCATCCTCACTGTTTTTCGCCGAATTTGAGGCCATCGTATTCTTCCGGAATGACCGTATTGGTGGCCATCCTACCACCTGTGCCCTGTTACATAAATCATACTCAATAATTGATTTAAAATTATAGACTAAGAACCAGTTATACAAGTAACGGTAGACCAAAGAGATTAAAATTTCCAGCAAGGCAACAATTAAAGAACTAAGCAATGAATATTACAAAGGTGCATGAAGAACACATTACGAAGTTAAAAAGCTCTAGGAAAAGTCCCTTTCGGCTTCAGAAATTTTCAAACAAACTTCAAAAATGAAAGAGTAAGCGGATTAAAATGCAGATAATCTGATGCAAGTTTGATATTCGCTTCAAACATTGTGGGGACATCAGCAGTATGAAGAACAGAATTTGAGTCTACAACACTAGATAAAATCAATGCAGATAGCAGAACAAGAATTAAAACCATCCCAATTGAAACTTCAACTTGCAATTTCATAAGAAAAAGTAAACAGGTTTGATGATAAACATACTTTGAAGCAGGAGCATTGGAATGCTCATTTGCAGAAGGAACAAGAATGTTCTTGTCTTGAACTGGCTTTGGAGACTGAGGAAGGCCACCAACCTCTCTCCCGGAAGGTAGTTTGTTTTTACCCTCCAAAACAGCCCTAGGAGAGGCCAAGATGGCACCTTTAGCCAACTCTACATCACATTTACCATTCATGGGAAAAACCCATTTCCCATTAGGTCCATCAATGGCATCTGAGAAACCCCTTTTTGCTCCAGACATCAAGTTCTTCAAAGGGCTTACAGCAAAACCATTACTTCTTTCATTACTCTCCAAATCTTTGCAAAAAAGAGAGACCTTTCTCTCAGGGGACTGAGAACCTGGCAAGCCAAGTCTCAACTCAGTTCCTTTAAGATTGAGACTAGTTCTGGTGGTTTTGTCTTCATTGGGATGAGTTGAAGAGGAGGAGGAGGAAGAAGAAGAAGGGATCTTATCAGAGCTTCTTTCCACTGAAGAAGTCTCTGATAAGCCTATGTAATCATGTTCTAAAGGTGTTGACATCTAAAATACCAAACTCTTTTGAAAACTTGCTTTCCTTAAATATATCAACAACAACAACTGCAGTAGATGAAGAAGAAAGCTAATGTGAGAAGAGAGAATGAGAGAGTGAGAAGCAGTCAGGTTAGGCTCTGAGGAGAGTTGGTTTTTGATGAAGCAGAAAAAGAAGTTTCTTTGGCCTTTCTGTAGCTGCTTTGCTTAGTATATTATTTTTTTCCTTTCTTTTTTCTAAATTCTACTTTATGTCTGTTGGTGTAGGCAAAAACCCTTTATTTTAACTTGGTCAAAGGAAATAAAATATATTTGGTTTGCTTTTAAGTGATTAATATATGATATATGATATTTTAGTTTTTTTTAAGAAAAAATCAAAATCAAATCAAACGTTATAGAATAATTCAATTGATCCAAAAAATAATTGTCAATTTGGTTTGTTTGAGTTCATCGACTTTTTATTTTTATTTCTAAATAAAATCTCAAAGATAAAATTAAGCATTAGATCAGTATCATCATGCAACTATCAAGTTGTAATTGATCAACAATCGCTTTTGGAGGATCCTAAAAAATGATCAGAGCATAAGGGAATGCTTTCAACTTCCCAGCCAACAAATGTGCAATTACATTGACTTCTCTTGGAATCTTTTTAATAATCACCCTCCATTGTCTTTTACAAAGCTCTTGAATTCTCGAGATTAGGTCCCTGTACAATTTCCCATAAGACCTGTCTAAGATGGCTTCCATAGCTTGTGCACAGTCTGTTTCAACCATAATATTATCCCAACTATTATCCCATGCCAAACGGAGTCTGTCATATATAGCCTAAAGTTCAGTCTGTACAAATTGCATTTGCCAATGTTTCTCCTAACTCTTCCACGCCATGAACCCAAATCATCTCTAGCCATAGCAGCTATTGACGCTTCCTTCAAAACAGGATCCCTTGCTTCATCTGTGTTTAACTTTATGAATCTCAGTGGAGGAGGATTCCAAACTTGATCTCGTCTTTGCTTCATAATACTGCCCACAGATAATACATGTTGAAATTTGATTGAGCTCGCTCAACACCACGCCGAATGAAGAGTGTGATAGTTATTTGAGCCTACCCTTTGAAACACCCATAAGTTCCTCTGCTTCCATAGATTTCAAGAAATAATTCCAAAGAAAGGCTGCCATTCATCTTCTGTAAGAACCAACTTATACTCATTATTTAAATTCAAAGAGATCCACTCCATTATAGGAACAAAAAAAATTCCCCCCAAATCCTTGAAAGGACAACCTGCCTCCACACTTCTTGCGCGCTAGCACAGTCTCATAGAACATGAATAATAGATTCTTCAACATGCCTACAACTTGCACAAGAAGGATCATTTATAAATCCTCTCCTACATCTCTCGACGTTGGTCATCAACTTCTCCTTGAGAACCAACCAAAAAAAGTGTCTAACTCTTTGGGGCCCTGTAAAGGACCAAGCGAGCTACCATTTGTTGTCTTCTAGATTAAGAGAATCATGTGTAAGAAATTGATAAGCTAATTTGACAATAAGCTTACCATGGTCCAACCATCTAGAGATTAACTCATCATTTTCGACTGAAGAGGTTGGAGGAGGAACGGCCACAATATATGACAAAATGCTATTATCCACAAAAAAGTTGAGAAAATTCCAATCCCATCTCCAATCAGATAAAAAAAAATCTCCTTTAAGATTGTATTCAAATTAATAATCTCTGTATTATGATAGAAATTGATTAGTGGTCCAATCTCTGGGACCCAATTATCGGTCCAAACCTTTATAAGATTACCCTCTCCCACTAACTAAACAAGATTTTGATGAAGGATTGACCAAACTTTGGACAAGGATCTCCAAACGAAAGAGCATGATCTCCTCGAAATATCTTCAGGGCACAACAAGTTCATCGACTTTTAAACTTTAGAAAAATGTATTTTATATCATTTTTAAAAATTTGGTTTTATTTTATATAAATTAAAAAATAATAAAATATAAATAAAAATAACATTTAATTTGATTCAAATAATTGTAACTTTTTTGTTTTTAAACCAAAATCAAGACTAAATCAATTAATTAATACTTAAACTGAAATTAAAAACAATCAAAAAAATTATCCAAATATTATTGTTGAAATTAATTTACAATTCTGTCTTAATGTCTATAAGGGAAAAAGATGAATTTAATTAATTTAGATAATCATTTTATGCAATTTTAAGTTATCCATATACTTCAAAACTTTAAATTGAAAATTTATATAAGTCTTGACATACTCAAATTTATATAATAGTATTAAATGAATTAAAACTCAATTAACTTTAATTTATTTTAAAATACATATTACAAATTAGGAAAAGGATGACAAAATAAATTTTCAACTTTGATGTTTTAAGATACCAACAAAGATTTTAACCACGCTAGTTTCTGCTGTGGGCTCAATTTTAAAGTATAATATTATGTATTTATATGTAAGTTATATAACTTTATATATTCAATTTAAACAATACACGTTTTTTTTTATGTAAGAGAAAACAATATTATATCTTGAATTTAGCATTTTCTTTTTCCTTTTATATCCCCCAATTTGTTTAGGAGATTTAATGTATAAAAGTGGTGGATTTCTCAATGGGACATTGCAATAATTAAAAGGAAAAATAAAATTTAAGGTCTACTTTATAAAATTTGTTTAATGTATACAAAATTACAAAATTAATACTTAGTAAATTGATTGGTGATGAGACGAATTAAAGTGTGATGGATTTCCTAATTATACTAGATTAAAAATCAAATTAAACATAATAAAATTAAGAATGCAAGTTTTTAAGAGTTAATCACAATAACATGCATGTGTCAGAATAATTTTCCTTCATAACTTAAAATTATTTAAACAATGTTAAGAGATGTTACGGAAATTTCGTGGCAAATTGATAATTTACTAACCCTGATATTATGAGTGCTCGGCTTCTCTCAAAGATCTAAGCTTAACCTTTTAGTTTGCTTGCATATTTCTATGTCAAGTCCAACTTCAAGATTACATTTTCAGGCATTGTCTAAGAAATCACACTTATTAAATTATTAAGTTTTTCTCGTATATGTCTATGCTCAATCAACTTAGTATTTCAATAGGCAGAAATCAGATTATGTGAGGTAAGAGTAATATTTTTATACTGAAATAATTTAATCACATTAATCCTAAGGTTATGCAAGGTAATAAAGTTCTTTTGATATTATTACTAATTTGACCTATTTTCATCATAAAAGATCAAACATGCATCATTCAAATATTGTGTCAATTAATTACAATATGATTCGATTTAATAATTAATTCAATTACATCCCTATTTTATAATGCACGAATAACATACACATGATTTTATCTGAATGAATAAACATATCAAATTCATAGAACATCTTTAACATAATTAAATAATCTAAGCTACAAAATTTAAATCATTCTAAGACCAACGGAATTAAACAATCATGATTATATTAAAAGTAGAAAACTTAGTTGCAATCATGTTTCTTGAATTGAAAAAAATAAAATATTGAAGGGAAAAGAAATGCTAAGCAATTTTCAGTGGTTCTCCGAGGCACAACTCACTTTACTCCTCTTTCGTTCTTCGTTTCTTGCCATGAAAACCAATCTTAAAAGCTAATATTTTCGAATGGGGCTACTCTTAGAGCCTTGCAAACACTCTTTGAAGAATGAAAAATGGGAAGTAAAAGAAGAGAGAAAAGAGGTGGTTAGTGAAGGATGAATGAAATGGAGAGAAAATGACTCTATTTATAATAATGAGAAGCTCTTTGAGTTTGCTAAAAATAACATGATAATCCCCTTTTTTTTCTCTCATGTATGGCCGACCCTTTGTGTTGAAGAAGGAAGGTTGATGACTTTGCTTAATTTAGCTAGCTTATGCTTAATTCATGGGAAGGAGTTAAGCAGTCACATGAGAAAGTTTTTGTGGTTGATTTGTTATCTTTTACCATGTCTTGGGTGTCTAATTTAATTACATTTATGGACAATTAGACTTCCCATAGCCAAATTGGGCTCTTTCCTCTCTTAGTGGACGGTTTGGGCTTCAAATTTAGCAACAAGCTTGTCCACTTTAGCGATCCAATTGCGAGATGGGTCAAAATTAATTTGAGAGTCCAACAGATGAAATTAGGACGCCCATACTGATAAGCCATCAACCCACTTCTGCATGACCTCTGCTACAAGAATGCTACAGCATCGAGCATCGAATAAGTGAGCTTCAAGACTAACTTTCCTTCTATTGCACGAAACTACGGCAAATCGACAAAAATATGTCAAATTAGCATGTAAATAAGTAAGATTACAACTTTATCCTTAATTTTTTTCCTACTGTACAAATTTGTAATAAAACTACAAAATTTGCTATTAAAATACTCAAATTTTGCATGAATTATTAGTTAGAAGGTGCTATAAATGCCTATATAATTTTGAGTTATCACACCCCCAAACTTAATTTATTGTTCACTCCAAATAATGCTAACTTACATTATAACTCAAGGAGTCACTTTTGCAAAAATCCCTTCAAACAAAATCAATCTTGTCCCAATACCTCATTTTCTAAAACCACTTGAAACTAATTGTTCTTCCATTTAACACAAATCATTAAATAAAATTTTATCAATACACCATACATTATTCGTAAATATTAAATAATATTTACGGGCTCAGACGTTGGATTTGTGGTCCCGAAATCACTGTTCTGAGACTTCAGAAATGAGCTGTTACAATTCTTCCCCCTTATGAAAATTTCATCCTTGAAATTTCTGACCTGATGATAGTCATCAAGTCGAGTCTTTCTTTCACCTTTTTCAATGGTAGTTCATAAATAAATCAATCATAACTCATCTCCAATTAGAACTCATATCAGGACTTGATATTATACCTAGACTTAACTGGACAGCTTCGATACTCTCCTATCATAACTTTATCATTAGTAGCACAACTACCGAGAAATTCCCAGCATTATCCGTACAAACATACCCAAAAAACCAGATCATAAGATTCTATATACATTAGATTTTTCATAACGTTTAGCTAAAGTTCATAATTTTCATAACAGACTCTAATCGATGTTTTTGGCATATCTGCATCTGTAACTTCCAACTGATAAACGTTCCATTTCATGAAAAGTTTCAAACAATATCATTTAAATACAAGTGTGATAGTTGTAACTATTGAGATGACTTTAACCCATAATAGCATTTCCCAATTATAACTGATCTGATTGATATATTCATGTATTATTTCTTTTAGAATATGAAACCCACATTCTGACTGTCCGTCTATTTACCCGAGAATTCACAAATTTATTCCCAAACATGGGGATAAACTCAAATGCATACAAATCAATTAACTTTTCAAGTGATTAATTCTTTTTCACTAAAACCAATTAGTCTATTTTATCAACTTGATATTAATGTTTAAAATCAATTCTTTCTTCTTGTTGACAAGAAATCCACACATAAAATCTATCTTGATTCCATCATAGTACCAATCAAAAGTCATGACAACTGTATTAGTCCACACGAATTATAACATCCAGTCTTGACTTGTTGAAATAATTCAATATCATCAAAGTGATGAGAACTAATGTGTGATACTAAGCTTGATCTTTCACCGTCTATACTGTTACCACTATTTATCCCTTCTTGAAAGTTAGAAATTGGATACATAATGAAAATATTTCAATAATTAATATCAAATGAATTAGAAGTATTACTTTGCTTTTTTCTATGAAAATCTTCCCTCAGAGGAACCACAGTGCTCTAATAAGATAGGCGCTACAACCATATAGCTAAAAAAATGCGTCAAATACCTATAATGCATTTCGAAACAAATCAGAAAAACCCAATGTAGTTCCAAAAACAACAAATGCAGCAACACAATCGCTAAAAAGCTGAGACCTGTATCAACATGTTCTCATAACCCAACCAAGAACTATAACCATAACAATTGTAATATTCCCAAGCCAATGTGTATCATTTGCAGATGGATCATACATGATAGAGTAGACAATAAGAAAAATAAGAAAACCAAGATAAGAAAGTCTAATATGTAAAGTTCTTACTAAACTCCCGAGAATATAACACATTTCTATACCATCAAAATATGCAAATTTATGAGCCTTCCTAACATACTTATTCACATCCAAATGATTTCTATTGAAGACCATGCAACATAATAAGAACATATATAATACCCAGAAGAGATCCTTGTAAGATACTAGGCTATAGCAGTTGCATTCAGACATACTTCCAGTTCAAACACTATCTATCTGACTACTAAAGTCATCGATGACCCCAAATTATCCTGTTCCACTAAAGAAATCAATTCAGAAGAAAATCCAGTTAACTTGTTCTTTAAATACCATATCTGAATAAGTTGATTACCCATGAATAACTTCTTCTTTAATAGCGATGTTGTATATCCCGAATGATCTTAAAAAAAAATCTAATATCTTATCCAAAACTCTCTTTATTTGCTAACCAACTATCGACTCTAACTACATTATTACTCGTTCAACCGTTGAACTCTTGGGCTTCACACTTGTGGACTTTCCACAACAAAATTGCTATAGACATTTCGTGATATAAAATTTTGAGAACAAGGGGTGGAGATCGTAAAGCCACAAAATTTGATTTTTATATATATACACATCAACATAACATTCATTCATAATAAAAACACTATAAACCTTTACTCTAACCTTTATAGATTTCTACTCATCATTGGCAACTTCTAAATCAGAAAATTAAATATCATTTTTAGCGTCACTAGAATTAGCTCAGTTGGAAGACATCTTTTATCTATATACAAAATAAATCCCGTCAAATTCAGGAGACATTACACTATCATAGGTTATATACTAGCATGTATTTTTAGGCTCCATACATGCTACGTTCAGTTCAAGAACCGACTAAACTTGGCTTTAATACCACTAAATGTAACACCTCTAACCCGTATTTGTTGCCAGAATAGGGTTACAGAGTATTACCGTAAAAACGTAACTTAAATCATTCATTTTCCAAACATTTCATAAATCATAGCATAATCCATTCAAACACATGCATATCGTCCTTATTCGAGCCCTTGAGGCCTCAAAAACACTTTAAAAATGATTCGGGACTAAATCAGAAACATATGGAAACTTAAGGAAAAAGTCAGAAAAATTCACAATGCAGGGGTCACATGGCTGAGACACACGCCCGTATCTTAAGCCATGTAACAATCGAAATAGGGACACACGGTCGTGTCCCAGCTCGTGTAACTCTCTGACTTGGGTCACACGACTAAGCCACTCGCTAGTGTGCTAGGCCGTGTAACCTTCGAAATGAAACCTTTAAAACCTACAGAGGACACACGACTGTGTCGCATGGGCATGTGTCACACACGACAGAGACATATGCTGTGTCTTAGGCCGTGTGAACAAGAAATTGGCCAAAATCAAGCCTATTCTTTCACCCACTTCAAACATGTACCTACTACCATTTACACCCTTGACCAATGCATTAAAACATACCAAAACATGCATAAAATGACCAAATATATATACCAAACGTCCATACAACCAATATGCCAAAAGACACTTCAATCACAATTCATCAAAGCTATCTAAACATGTGCATATTTAACCATTCACACTTAACCTATTTCCATACCAAACTTACCATATTTTTCCATATTTATACCATTACAAATAGCTCATATCTACTTCAAAGCATAACTCAACTTGGCCACATTATAATCTTACCAACACATACCATTGTGAGTTCCATCACGAGAAGGGGCACGAGACCCAAGAGAGTGTGAAATTCAAGGTCTTGATTCAGGTTATGATGGACGACAAGGAGATGAAGCTTTGTGAGGAAATTAAAGAGGAGAAAAATATGCACATAATGATGGGAAGTGTTCACATCAATGACATATATGAGGACACAAAGGAAAAGGGACCTTGTTAGATATCCACCCTTATAAATCTGGAGTGTTCTAAGCAATTGGACTGTGAAAGAAATTTCTATAGTTTTTAGAGCTTATTTAGAGTAATGTTCAGAACATTTTTTGTTTTTTTTAGCCTAAAAATGATAGAAATTCCTTTGTGAAAAAGACTCATGTCTAAACGTCATTATTCTAATAAAATATATCTTTGCATTTATTTTTGAGCCAATATTTTTCATTCTTTTTGAATAATTATTCTTTCATTCTTTTGGATTTTCTTCCACAATCATTCTTTTATTCATTCATGATCATATTTTATAAATAATTATCCATAAATTCATATATTCATTTGTATATTCTTTTGCACTTACTATGGGTCCTCAGATATCAATGATATGAGTGACGCTGGTACCGACTTAGAATTTCCTTTTGAGCGAGATATGTGTTTAGAGAGATCTCATAACTTTGAAGATGACATAGATTGTCACCTATTTCTAAACTTGTTAAGAATAGTAGAACAAGTCGAGAAAAGGATCTTACCCTACAAAAAAAATCATTGGGATACATGACTTATCCCTATGTGGGGCATGAAGGTCATTTGGTCGATCTCGCCAAAAGAGTCTGACGGTCATCGATTTGTCTTTGTGGTCGTCAATTACTTTACTAAATGGGTGGAAGATGCTTCATATGCTAATGTCACAAAGTCGACAGTTAGCAAATTCGTGAAAATCACATGTCAGTATGGAACGCCAAAAGGATTATATCTGACAATGTACTAAATTTGAACAACAGCACAATATCAAAAGTTTGCAGTCTGTTCACGATTACTGTAATATTGCCAAAAAAAAACTCTGCTGGGGCAATACCTTTCTCTTTGGCCCATCGTGGTTTTGCCTATTGAAGACAAGATTCTTTCTCTCTGAGTTTTTGGATCCAATTCCGATTGAAGAGGAATGTTCAAAGTTATCCATCACGGTCAAATGCGCCAAAAGAAAATGATGCGAGCTCACAAAAAAGGGTCCGCCCTAGAGAATTCCTTGAGAGGGACCTGGTATGGAAGAAGATCCTTCCCATACAAAAAGAGCTTTATCCCAAGTCGGGAAGGACCTTATGTTGAAGGCCTTATCTGGAAAAGCGTCAGGATAACAAGGACATGCCTAATCCTATGAGTTCAGATTAAAAAAAAAAGGGTCAAAATCAAAATAAAAATGAAAGTGATAAAAAGGAAAAAAAAAGAAAAATGGAGAGGCCAAAGTGAAAACCCGCAAAGGGCACCTTCAGACCAAAGGGGATTTGAGTTTAAAACCCGAAAATGGCGGCTCAAATATTGATCAGAATAGGGCATGAGGTGATTAGAGCAACTCAAATTCTAACCAGATTAGGGCATGTGGTGATCTTGTTATACCTAAATTATCAGGAAAGGGTAGGCAACATCTTAGGGCATTGGCAGAGTACTGTGGATCTCCTAAACACATGTCAAACTCAGAATTGTCTTCAGAAAATTTGTACAGAGAAGTTCAAGCTGCGATATTTGGGGCACCAAATTTTCATACTATTGAATTTGTTGTTCTTGGAATACCTCATTCTTTTCCAAGATACACATTCCCAATCAATTTCTTTATCCTTCTTTACTATTTTTGATAATTTATTCCTTTCGAGCTATGCTCAGAACTAACTTTATTCTTATCCATTTTTATGACATTTTTTGCAAGCATGTCGCATTGGAATAATGATTAATAGACTAATAAAACTTTCACAAGGGAAGTTTTTCATATTACTCTATAAGTTTCTAAATAATACAAGAGCCTGAAACATGACTATTATTTAAAACGCACCAGGTTTAAAGGTTGGAAATCTGAAAAGGAAGAGTCTAAATTAGGACTTTCTCTTTGGATTTTGTTGGTTGAACAAAATGATAAGATGCCGTGTTGATGACAAAGCTTAAATCAACAAGCAAGTAATGATCACAGGCAATAGAAAGAGGCTACCTCGGGGAAGAGAGCCTTCATTTATGCATGAGCCTTTGGTACGAAACTATAGGCATAGTGTAAAGGACCAAAGAATTTCACATTTTGTAGCCTTGAATTGTGATAGGAGTGGATTGAGAAAAAGCTATATATGTCTACCGGGTTGCAGTGGGAGAATAATGGTACAAATTTTGTGTCCTAGTAGATTAAACTTTGAGGTTTACAGTGGGGGTAATTTGACTAAATGGAGACGCCAGCTGAGCGAAGGCGTTATGGCGTGTCAGTGATAAAACCTTAATAAATGTCGAACAGTGATAACTTAAGCGATAAAGAAAGATCGCTGTAAAAAAATGACATTCTGCATTCATCATTCATACATACCTAGTTAGGAGCACTTGACTCATTCTGATCATGACATCCTAATCACTAGGAATGATTAGGTTCATAAAATGAATTATACAGGTCATGTTCCCCAGAGAACAAACCGGTGAAACAACAAGCCTTGTCTCCCTGAGCAGCAGCGGAGAAGGTTGAAGATTGTAGATCTTATCTCCCTAAGTAGTAGTGGAGCAGATCGAAGACGGTAAATCTTATCTTTCCAAGATAGTGGGAAGCAGATTTAATCCACCAAGCCTTGTCTCCCTGAGCAGCAGCGGAGAAGGTTGAAGGTTGTAGATCTTATCTCCCTAAGCAGTAGTGGAGCAGATCGAAAACGGCAAATCTTATCTTTCCAAGATAGTGGGGAGCAGATTTAAGCCACCAAGCCTTGTCTCCCTGAGCAGCAGTAGAGTAGGTTGAAGATTGTAGATCTTATCTCCCTAAACAATAGTGGAGCAGATCGAAGACGGCAAATCTTATCTTTCCAAGATAGTGGGAAGCAGATTTAAGCCACCAAGCCTTGTCTCCCTGAGTAGCAGCGGAGAAGGTTGAAGATTGTAGATCTTATCTCCCTAAGCAGTAGTGGAGCAGATCGAATACGACAAATCTTATCTTTCCAAGATAGCGGGAAGTAGATTTAAGCCACCAAGCCTTGTCTCCCTGAGCAGCAGCGGAGTAGGTTGAAGATTGTAGATCTTATCTCCCTAAACAGTAGTGGAGCAGATCAAAGACAGCAAATCTTATCTTTCCAAGATAGTGGGAAGCAGATTTAAGTCACCAAGCCTTGTCTCACTGAGCAGCAGCGGAGAAGGTTGAAGATTGTGGATCTTATCTCCCTAAGCAGTAGTGGAGCAGATCAAAGACGGAAAATCTTATCTTTCCAAGATAGTGGGAAGCAGATTTAAGCCACCAAGTCTTGTCTCCTTGAGCAGCAGCGGAGAAGGTTGAAGATTGTAGATCTTATCTCCCTAAGCAGTAGTGGAGCAGATCGAAGATGACAAATCTTATCTTTCCAAGATAGTGGGAAGCAGATTTAAGCTACCAAGCCTTGTCTCCCCGAGCAGCAGCGGAGTAGGTTGAAGATTGTAGATCTTATCTCCCTAAGCAATAGTGGAGCAGATCGAAGACAGCAAATCTTATCTTTCCAAGATAGTGGGAAGCAGATTTAGGCCACCAAGCCTTGTCTCCCTGAGTAGCAGCGGAGTAGGTTGAAGATTGTAGATATTATCTCCCTAAGCAGTAGTGAAGCAGATCGAAGACGGCAAATCATATCTTTCCAAGATAGTGGGAAGCAAATTAAAGCTGACAATCCTATCTCTCTGAAGTTGCAGTGGAGTGGATTAATATCACAGATCTTATCTCTCTGAAGTTACAGAGAGCAGATCGCATCTAGTCTTATCTCCCTGAAGTTGCAGTGGAACAGACTAAGTAAGCAAGTCTTATCCTCCTGAAGTTGCAGTGAGGCTGACTAAAGATGGCAAATCTTATCTCCATGAAGTTGCAGTGGAGCAGATTAAAGCCAATAATCCTATCTCCCTAAAGTTGCAGTGGAGCGGATTAGAACCATGGATCTTATCTCTTTAAAGTTGCAGCAGAGCAAATCACATCAAATTCATCTTTAAGTGACAACAGATCAAGTTGAAGCTATAAAGTTGCAGTAAAGTAGATTGAAGCATTAGTTCCTATACCTCTGAAGATGCAGTAGGAAGGAATAAGGCTACTTGAAGAAGAAGAGCACCAAGATCCAGCGTGACCGGGCAAAAATTGGCCATTTCTAAAGTCTTTGCTCCGTTCCTGTTACACAACAATGAGCAAAGAGAGGCAGCTGTAATACCCAATTTTAGCTCGGACTCACATAGGGAAACATAATCTTCGAGGATATGCAATCCTAGATATGATATGCAATCTTAGATATGATATGTAATCTTAGAAGATATGATTTTGTAATCTTAGAGACTTAATTTGTAGATACCCTTTAATCTTTGCCGTTGATGTAATTGATCTGTACCGTTGGATTTGGGGAGGCTCAACTATAAATAGAGGTCTCTCCCTTCATTGTAAAAAAAAAAAGAATGAATAAAAAAGGGAGAACGATTGGCAGTTTTTTAAAGGTGGCTTATTGTTTTCTTTTTTTCTTTTTCAATTATTTTTTACTTATTTACGATTTTAAAAAAGGGAGAAGGTGATACCACTGCTAATTTTATTTATTTATTTTATTTAGCCCTAATAAAGTGACGCGTTTCAAAGGATGGAGATATTTTCCCATTCGAGCCCTATGAGTTATTTGCGCATTTTAATTGGGCCCTTCATTTTTTTTTAAATTATGTTGATTTTCAATTTAATCCTTAATCTTGCATTTTAGGTTTTTAGTCTATTTTATTAATTTTGTTGTTATTATTATTATTATATTATATATTATTATACCTACATATATGTGCACACATGCATGTTAATATATATACATATATATTTTAAACATTTTAATATATATACATATTATATACATACTTTATTATTATTTTATTTTCATAGTTGTTTATACATATATATATACACATTTATATTTCATAATATTTATCGTTTACCCATATTCTATGATTTTTATATGTTTATACATTTTTGTAATATATACACATATATTTATACTCCATTCAAAGCTTTTTATAAATATTTTCCACGTTTTATATTATACTTATATATTTCATTTTTTGTAAATGCATGAATATATTTTATATGTATATATTTATATTTTCCTTGTTTTCATAAATGCATTATGTATTTTATATATATATATAAGTTTTATAACCCAAAATTTTATGAGTAAATTATCTTTATGTCTTTTATTCTTCATAATTTCAAATGTATATATATTTTGTACCTTTTTCTCTTTATATTTTTTTTGTTTATTTCCTTCATTTGCTTATTGATTTATGTTTTCATTTATATTCATTTGATATTTTACATGTTGTTGTTTATGTACATTAATTTCGTTTATTTCTATGCCATTGTTGTATTTATTATTACATTTTATATTTAATGTAGCATCACATCATTTTTTTCGATTTTAAAATTTCAAAATTGAGATAACACTCATATTTAGGATTTTCAAGGAAATTGAGCCCTAACGTATTGGGTTCCGATTTTCTTCGTTAAATCCAACGATCGAGGGTTGCTCATTAATAAAAAATATATAAAATAAAAAGCTTGTTGTTGGGGAGTTAAATATGTTGTATCCTAACGTATTGGATGTGACGTATTGATTTCTCGAGACAAAGATTTTTTGAAAAAATAATAATAAAGGAAATATTTCAAGTTTGGGATTTTGAGGAATTATGCCCTAACGTATTGGGCCGCGATTTCTTAAATCTTAAACAAATGAATATTCTTTTAAATTTTTATTACACGAGTTTTAGACTAATTCATTTTTGAGGAAATTAGAATGTTGTGCCCTAACGCATTGGGTGTGACATTTTCTTTCTTCGAAATGATAAGGGTCATAATAAGTAACGTTTTTAAGTTTTTGCTAAGGATTATATTTTTCAAATTTTCGACATTAAGACACTAATTAATTAACTAGGTACCAATTTTGGGCGTTACGAGGGTGCTAATCCTTCATCGTACGTAACTGACTCCCGGATCCTTTTTTCTAAAACTCGTAGACCAAAGCCGTTTTTTTAGGTGATCCAATCACACCTTAATAAAAGATTGGTGGCGACTCCCAATTTCCATTTTTTTAAAGTTGACAACCTAATTTTTTGTTTTTAAGAAATGGTTTCGACAGAAGGGATAAAAATAAATAAGTGAATGAAAACTGTGCACCAGGTAGGATCCCAAGAAAGGGAGGTGAGTTAAATTTGACTGTTTAAATATCAAGCATTTTCTTGACAGATCCAATCGTAGACATGCACATATCCATTACCACACTTCTCATTTTTCATGGATGTAAAAATTAATGTGCAAGTTTGCTCAATTTTATTCATAATTGCAACTTAAATTTTTTATGAAAAAAAATAGAAATAAATAAAAGTAATTAAACCTAACATGTCCTAAAATGATAACGAAAAAGAAAACCCCATTATTTATTTGGTAGCATCCTCACTCTCTGATATTTTTTCCACACCCCCACGACCTTTTGTTCGCCTAGTTCCCCTTTCTGAAGTAGTGAAATCATCGCACCTAGTTTCCAGAATTGGAGTCCAAGGGTTGAAGATAAAATCTAGGAATTTAGGCACAAAATCAAATGGGTTACTTGACAGTTTTCTAAATGCATCCCTTATCAAGTTGTCTCGAATTTTTGCATATCTCTAATAAACTTGCTGCTGTCAATGCATATATTACAGCATATCCATGATTGCAAATTGATTTGACTATGCAATAGCTCTAGATGATGGGAAGGTGGGTGTCGATTCGGTCCATTCGGGAATAACATGTTCAGTTAGTGTGGTAAAGACAAGATGAGTAGTCGGTTTTGGCTTAGGATTTGGTTCCGACTCAACTGGTTGATCGGACGGTTCTGCCTTAGATGGTTCATCAACTGGTTGTTTCTGCCTAGTAATATCACCTACTATTCTAGTAACATCGCTTTCTGTTATATGACCTTGGTGGTTTCTTTCTTTGAAATCCACCTTTGGAAGTATGAAGGTTTGCAAGCATAACAAAGTGATTAATGACGGAAAAGGAGCATAGCCAGCCCACTTAGTAGCACACTCCTGGATCTCTTTATAGATAGTTTTTCCCACATCGATGAACTTTTCTACCATGATAGCATATAACAAAATCATGCATTCCATCGAGATAGTGGAACAGTGTGAGACAGACATAAGACTGAATTGTATGAAATAAAACCATACCTTTGTTGTTGGGTTCAAAAACTCTCTTCAGCAAGTATGAGTACCAGATTTAGAAGTTATCCATTTAGTTCCAGGAACTGTAACTTCTTTTAGTACCTCTTTCAGAAACTCCCCATCAACGCGGTTTAAAATTTCCGTATAATCATCGTCTTTTGTATTGGGTAAGTCAAAGAAACTATTAATAGCTTCAGGTGCGATACCTTTTTGCCTTGGACATGAACCTCTATTTTAGTAGATGAAGTCAAGTTTCCATAAAATTCCCGAACCAATTCAGCCTCTGGAAGTGGTCTTACATCACATAATAAATTTGACTTTAATGCATTAGTAGTTCCTTGAATGTTTGACAATACTGTAGTCCGATCGATATTCAATAAGCCCCTAGTTTGGGAGCATTGGTTGGTTCTTGAAGATTGATTCAAACCATTCCCTTACTTTTCCTTTATGAAATCGGTTCTAAGGTTCATTAGTTTGTGATGCAATTCCCTTTCTCTTACGAGCCATTCTTCAAATAATTAGAGTGTAGGTTTAGAAATTATGAAAAATCGGTAATGATTCGGGTTAATGGGAGGTTAGGGTGATAAGGTGGCACCACTATGGGTGCAGCTAAGTGGTGTGTTGGTTGTTCGACCAGCGGTTCGATGCAGCGGCTAAGGTTGACGGCGGTTAGGTATGCGACAGTGGTTGCGTCGACTAAGAATGGTTGGCGGTTTTAGGAGAAAGTGGTGTGGAAAAGAGGAAGAGAGGAGGGCAACAGTAAAGGCTTTTTTTAGGAAAGTATATGGCTAATGGTGAGTTGTTAAGGGTGTAAGGGTGGTGAATTTATAGAGGTGGGCTTAGGTTAAAGTTTGAAGAAATAGAATCATACTAAAATAAGGAAAGAGTTAACCGGAGGAAGCAAAACACTAAAAATTAGGGGGATTAGTTTTTAAATAAAATAAAATCCTTTTATTTTGCAAAAAAGATAAATATAAATTTATATAAATATTTTTTATTTTTGGCTGCTTAGAATATTTACAAAAATTACAGCCATTTATTTAAAAGCAATAAAATCAATAAGCATTTCATTGGTCCAGCAAAGTACCTGCATTGAAAAGTAAATAAAAAAAGAACAGAAAAAGTAATACTTGGGTTGGAACTAACCCTTTATTTAGCAAATTTAAGTTTATTTGGCTACTTAGAATTTTTGGAAAATTACACTAGATTCAATTCTTAGGAAGGATTAGAAGGATCACAAATGGTCCCGCTTCAAACCCAATCTCCTTGACAAAATTTCTTCTAATATAATGATCTAAAAAATATTTTCTAAGTCAGTTATTTTAAATAAAAGGGACACTGGGGAGCATTGTCATTCCTCAACTACCCGGTAGACTCTAAAAAGCCAATTTTCTACTACAACTAGACCATCCTCTTTACTTCCTCGAAACTCTTTGGCACCCCTCTTATGGATGATTTCTATTAGGTCTTATCTAGACGCTGCTATAGTTGGAACCATAGGTGCAGGGTTTGCTGGTGGTGCAACCTCTACTATCCTCATCGTCTCCTCTTGTCTCACAAATTCTACATGACATCTATAAGAAGAGTTTGGAGTAGGTCTCATGTATTGGTCGAACCATTGCCCCATAACATGTCACATTATTTCCATCAAGACATTCTTAGCCTCTGTTCCTAATACTCCCACGCTTACAGAAGGCGCAAGGCTACCCACTAGTGGAAGGGTATTGCTTTCTATTTCTTCCCCTTTAACATTCCTTGAATTTATCAACATCTTCACTCTTTCTTCCTTCTCTACAACACACAAATTCAATTATCAATACTATGAATGTTCTAGATAGATTTATGTAACATGTATTGCGGAGTTTCTAACTAACACTAGTTTTTGAGAATCGACTACATCGAAGCTCTAATGCCAATAAAATGTAACACCTCACACCCGATCCAATCATCGGATCCGGGTATAGAGCACCACAGGTTGACCCATTGAAAAACACACCATTCCTCCTTTGTAAAACAACTGTCCATTTTGGAGGGTACCCTTTCTTTAGCATGGTATTCCGTTAAATTAAGACTACATTTATTTGGAAGCAAGGTTTATATTGGTACCTTGCCACTCTTAAAGATTTAAAGATACAAGAAACAACCTTTGGCGGTAGCTTAAACATCATTCATAAATCACAATTAATAAAAAGCCAATGAGGCTATAGGTCAACATTTGAAGATTTCAAAATAATGTTTCAAGAACAAATTAATGGTTTTAAAATGATGACATCTAACAACCATCCTAGAACCCCCAACAAATACATGTTACCCACAGAAATAACAAGGCTTACAAATGGTTGTAGATCTGGCTGTATCCCATCAAGCACCACGCTCAGCTTAGGAACCTGAAAGTAAGAAGAAACTGGAAAAGTTCAAATTGGGTAAGTTTGTGAGAACTTAGTGAGTTCCAGAGGAATTAAATCCCACCATAATTACTATTAGACATTAAGAAATGGGACTCAATCTGACAAACTAGTTCGCCATATCTGGCGAATATATCCCTCTAATCCGTAGATCAGTTGGTGGATACTATCACAATCAGCTCATCCTATCGGCGGATAACACTAGTTTATAAAATCATACATGACAGTCACGGGCACAACTGCTACATGGCTACACCACTTGGATAGACTAACCTTTTTTGAATGATAGACTTACTATTTACTTTTCATGCAGCGTGCATTACCACATGCACCTTTTTCTCACATACTCCCTTCCTTGGGCTAGCTTCTGATTCTATTTCCAAGGAAACAATTTGTCATGTATCTTTACATCCACTCATCAGAGCTATTTAACAAACATCACCTCTGTATCCCCCTAACTTCCTTCCTTATTTGAACACATATGTGCTCCCCCACAAGGCTGGGTTTTCACCAGTCACGATTTGCATCAAAGTGTCATACCAGAGGGAAAACATTTTATCATGTGTCTTCTTTATCGTTATACAAAACATCTCTTATTTTCCTCCTTACACCAGTTTGGATACAGAGCTTGTGCACCAAGGAAGGAGTACTCATACCATGTATATACCAAATTTTCTAAGTCTGTTTAACCATAGATAACCTTGCATGCACTAACTCTTTGAATATGTTTCTTGAGACATGAACACCAAAGACGAAAGACAAAGCCACTTGCCTGGTTGTACAGTGATAAGGATTAAAGCAATTAATGCTGATATCAGAAACAAGGTACAAAGGAATTGACCAAAATACTTTACTCAGAGTTTTGTCTCCTCTATTGGTTCCTTCCCTTTAATAGTAGGACTTTCTTCCATTTTTTTTAGCTCAAACAATAAAACAATTTCTTTAAACATAAAAAATGACCAAAACTTTACAATATAGAAAGAATCTGTAGACACGCAAACAATTTTTGGATAGAAGTTTCCTTCTTATCTAGTATTCAAAGAAATCGTACCAAACCTCTCTTACATTAGCTCTATTTATCTGGTAAAGCTTAAAGGAAGGTTTATGAATTTACCAATAGACAACTAGTATAAAAGCTCTCCTAAGCTTTAATAGCCAGCACCTTCGTTAGCAAAGAACTCTTCTAGTTTCTTCGATGATAACAAAGTCTAGTAGAGAAGATGAATCATAAACCTTCTTTTCACTACCACACTATCCTATTTATAGATAACTCATGTCCAAATCCCAATAAGGATTACCGCTAATCATTACTTGTTCTCGCATTCTTCCACTAATTAATCACATCCTATGAGGCTCTCCAAGTGTCTTAATTACTGACACATTGCCTCTACTTGGATGCTAGGTGACTTAAACCTGCCCCACAAGCTATTATACTTACTTTAGTAGTGACACAAAAGCACGAGTGGTGATCTTATTAGTGGGAAATTTTGTCTCACAAAGTTCGTACCCCAATCATGACTTAGGTGGTCTTCACCGGTGTAGTCTCCTGAACCTAATCAACTCGCCAACTAGGGTGTGACAACTCCGCCGCCCTTAAAAAAAGTTCATCCTCAAAATTTTGTACCTACAAAGAGATGCGAGTATTTCTCTTTATTTTATCAATCCAAAGATGTACAAACTGCTTGAGAATGAAAATATCGAATAAGAAACTTAAAAATTCTCATTCTAAAGAGGCATACCTTTAGTATTTGAGACTTGGTCATATTAACTGAGAAAGAATCACTAGACTTGTGAGAGATGACATCTTAAGTTCGCTTAAAGAAATTGATCTTCCATAATGTGGATCTTGCTTGGAATGTAAGATGACCGGAAATCTTTTATGAAAAAGGAATGAGGGCCGTAAAACCTCTAGAATTTGTGCACACTTACTTATGTGACCTCATGAGCATCAGTGAAAGAGGTGGTTATTAATATTATGTAACATGTATTGATGACCATTCCAGATATGGGTATGTGTACCTTATGCACCACAAGAGTGAAACCTTCAATAAATTCAAGTAGTTTCATGCGAAAGTGGAGAAACAAATAGGTTTACCCATAAAGACACTTCTGTTTGATCGAGGTAAGGAATATTTATTTGATGAGTTCTTAGGGTACTTGATAGAGAATGGGATTCATCCTAGTTGTCGAACATTTCACATTAGAATGGTGTGATAGAGAGAAAGAATCAGATGTTGTTAGACATGGTACATTTGATGTAAAGTTATTTGAAGCTGCCACTATCTTTTTGGGGATATACAATACAAACAACTTACTATATTTTGAATGATGTGCCAACTAAGGTAGCATTGAAAACTCTATACGAGTTGTCGCATGATAGGAAGCCAAATCTAAACCATTTGAGGATTTGGGGATGCCTGTCCCATGTATTAGATAAAGATGGGAGGAAGTTGGACTCACGGACAAAACTGTACATGTTTGTAGGATATCAAAAGGGATTATAACACAAAATAGCAAACTATTATAGTGTCAACTCATGCTACTTTTCTTCAAGAAAGCTACATGAATGACTTTAAACCTCGGAGTAAAGAGGTACTTAAGGAACTTTTGGGAAATATAAAAAACCATATTGAAATGGTTTCATAAACAACTCCTAATAGTAGAATTGTAAATGATCAACAACATAGGGTGCTTCATCAAAATATAAGGGTATTTCATAGGCCTGAGTTCTTCAAATCCAGTGGAACTATTTTTAACAATGAGTTTACCGAATAAGAAGATGATGACCCACTCACGTATGATGAAGTAATGCAAAGTGCTGATTCCAAACTTTGGAAAATAGTTATGAAAGTGAAAATGGATTTTATAGACTCCAACTCAATGTGGGAACTTGTGGACTTATCGAAGAGGATAAAACCCATAAGGTGTAAGTGGATCTACAAGAAGAAAAAAAATGTGGATGGAAATATGGAAACTTGTAAGGTAACACTTGTAGCAAAATGCTATACTCAGAAAGTAGGTATCGATTAAAAAGAAACCTTTTCTTCAGTTTCCATGCTCCAGTCAATCCGGCTATTTCTATCCATTGCGACGAATCTCGATTATAAGATCTGAAAATTGGATGTCAAGACAGTGTTTTTGAATGGGTATCTTGAAGAGAGCATCTATATGATGCAACCCACCAGATATATAGCTAAAGGAAATGAGTATAAAGTTTGCAAACTACTTAGATCCATATATGGAACTAAGCAAGCATCTCGTTCATGTAATAAAAGATTTGATTTAGAAATCAAGACTTTTGGATTTGAGTAAAACGTGGATGAACCTTGTGTTTATAAATGTTTAAGGGATTGGAAGGTGGTCTTTCTCATTCTAGATTTCGATGACATTTTACTCTTTGGGACTAAAGTAGGGTCATTGTCATCGGTTAAACTATGGTTAACTCAACATTTTGGCACGAAGGATTTGGGAAAAACTAATTTCATTCTAGATATTCAAATATTAAGGGATTGAAAGAATACACAAACAAGATTTTGGAGTGTTATGCAATGACCGATTCAAAGAAGGGAAATCAACCCTCTGTATCAGGATTTCATCTATCTTTGGAGGATTGTCCTAAGACAGTGGAAAAAAGAGAGAACATGAGAAAGGTTCCTTATGTTTTTGTAGTAGGAAATCTCATGTATGCTATGTTATGCATACATCTAGATATCTATTTTGCAGTGGGGTTTGTAAGCTGATATCAGGAGAATCCATGACTGAGACACTAGCAAGCAGTTAAGTTGTAACTTCCCTAATCTGGCCTAGACATTACAGCTAGATTGAGAAGGCTACATTAGCCACTGAAATGGCTAGCTAACTTACGTTACTTTTAAAGACTTTAAATAAACTCATTTTAGAGAAAATCATAGTTGTACTTTGAGTTAGCTTAAAAAAATCCATTCATTAGGTCATGTATACTAAAGATTCATTTTATTGTTAATAGTGTTGTTTTAGAAAAACCGTTTGCTTATCACTCTTCTTTAAAAAAACTCGATGTTAAACTAATGTAGTGGGAAAAAAAATTTTCAAGTGATTTTGGAAACTTAGTTGTCGTGTCGATTTATTTTTCAAAAAGGGTTCCTTTGCAATGCAGCGGAAACTAGGGAACAATATCAAATTTTACTTAAGTTCGGTATCATGCATTATCCGATTATTATGCTTGAGTAATCCATGCATGCAAAAATCTCAGAAGAAAAGTTACCAAGCCATAGACCAGAAGTCATTAAAAATTACAAAAGAAAACCAATAGAGACTGGTTAATACTTATAAAAAAAATCTGAGCTCCAAGGTGATTCTCTGAATGCCGAGTCCAGTCCTAATTTTGAGGATTGCCTGAAAATTTAAACACTATTGGGAGGTGAGATTATGAAAAGCTCAGTGTGATTCGAATAATTATTTAAACAAACATAAATATCGAATACAGTGAAACAAATTAGCTTTAATATAAGAAAATAGAATCATAATAGGAATTTCATATCATTACATAGCCATTATCAAATTGATGTCAAATGGTGTATGAGCGTGGGTCATCATTCATTCGAGTAACAATCATTAATTTCGATACCATTCAATACAAAAAAATACAAAACATAGCATAAATCAATAACATTTGAATATGTTGTGCACTTGATGCAATGTAAAAAGGTTCTTACCCATACCATCCGCTACACACCACAAATTCCCCAGAACTCGTCATCCGAACTCCAAAACATTATGGGCTTAAGCTTGTTGTGGTAAAACCACCGATAACAATATGGAGAAAATTCTACCAATAAAAATGCAAACAAGTTGCCAGCGAAAATATGATAAATCACTATTTCTCTCGGTAGTCTAGGTGCAGTGCATTGACTATGAATAATGCAGACTTAATATGCCACCGGTACTCCACAAAACTCCTTCGTCAACCATTAAATCCCAACCCAATGCATATGCAATATGTCACACACTCATATATAATCATATCTCAATACTTTTCACATTCATTTAACATGCTCAGCACGTCCTCAATAATCACATACGTTCAGTAAATGGAAGCAATGTTCCAATCTTTCAGATTACCATTGTGTTGGTATCAATCAATACCGTCCAATTTCACATACTTTATGAATTTTCATTGTGCATAAATAGCACCCTTTTTAGAACACAATATAAAAAATATCTCATTCGTTTAAATCATACATAAGCTTAATATCTCAACAAATTATATCATTCAGTCAAACTTCTCATATCTTATAACTCAAATATGCAATTACAAACTCAATCAAACATTCGTAATATCAAACTAGCAATTTTGCCAACATGTAGATCTTTTAAGGCTCGAAACATACTTGGTTCGACCACTCACAAAATCAATAATTTGGCTATTAAGTCAATCCAATCAAAAAACTAATTATCAAATATAGCATGATATTTAACATTTTCAAACAATTTTATGAGTTTAGGACCCACACCTTATTTTTCGTTTCCTCCCAGCACACTAGCGAATCTTCCAATTTTCCTTAATAATTCCTTAAACGAACCTACACCAAAATTCAGTATAAATTCAATAAATTTACCATAAAACTAGCCCCCAAACACCCATTTATGAGTTAAACTCATTTTTGAAATTATAACTATTTTATGAATCCAAACTAGTTAGTTTCTTTACACAGTATCGATGCGAACCATACGTACAATCGTTCTTCGCATTTACAGATGATTTGAGGCATTTGGCTCACACCTAATTCAATAACATACTGAAAATAAATAGCTAATTATGTCGAAATAACAAACTAGTTATCCTTAATAGTACTTACGTTTCATGATTTTTGGAATTCGATTGGCTAATTGATCAAGAACGTCTCTCCCTAATTAAAATTTGGTTAAAGGATGATTAGGAGGGTTAAAAAACACAATTTAATGTTGGAAAAATATGGGAAAGACTCAAGAAACAAAAAAACCTCATTTCTTGTAAATAGGTGCACGCACCACCACCCTCGGTGGCCAAAATTAGGGCTAAATTTTAAAATGGTTTGAGATCTCATTAAAATTTGGAAAAATAAATTTGAAATCATTTAAAACCCCATAAATTTTAGATCGGTTTTTAATTTACAAGATTAATCAAGAAATTGAAGAGAAAAAATATCTTACCTAAGCTAGTTAAGAGAAACGACAATGGCACTTTCTTGACAATGTTTGGGATCAATCTTGGGGTTCAAGATTTTAGATTTGGGGCTGGTTTAGATGAGGGTGAGTGGTAGCAATAGAATAAAGGAGATGGTGCACAATCTTGATGCAAAAAGAAGAGGAAAGAGATGGTAAAATGGGAGTTGTAGGCAACGACAACAATGGGAGAAAGAAAGAAAATTGAAGAGAAAAGAGGATAGGAAGAGGGTGAACGGCTAGGGTAGCGAAAATTCGAATTGAAGGCTAAAAAATACAATACAATGTTGAATTTATACTTAGGATTCAAGGGTATGGATGGCACACATATTAAAAAACAAGGGATTTTGCAAAATTTAATTTTTCATAAGGGAAATGATTCGAACTTGGGACCACATTTAAGTTCCATGTTTTCTTATATTTCTTTTAACCATTTTTTCTCATTCTTAAAATAATTTTGCAATATTTATTTGAAAAACAAGGCATGTCACATACAAGAGTTTAAGGCAAAATTTGCAAAATAATAAAAATGATGCGAGAGAAGGGATTTGAACTTGGATTTTAAGGAACGTTTCACTAACATTTAACCAACAAACCAATACCTAATTTATTTCCTAAAAATGCATAGATAATCTCAAAAATTAAGGTATGATCACTCTCTCTCTATTCACAAACCCAATTCTACTAACCCCTAATTTTTGTGATGTTACATAAGTATATACTCAAGTTTTTACGGAGAATGAGTGATTATATGATTGTGTATTCTAGAATAGATCTTACTCCAATCAGATATATAGACTCTGACTTCCAAACGTGTTAGAATTCGAGGAAATCAACATCAGACTGTGCTTTTATCCTAAATGATGGGTCTATAGTGTGAATAAGAGTAAAGCAGGGTTACACTCTAACTTCACTATGGAAGGCCGAATAAGAGGTATGGTATGACACTATAATAGTGTGAATATAGCTAAGCCTAAAAGAAACCGCATAAGGACAAAACACATTAAGAAAGACGACAGTGTTTGGTGGAATAGTAGATGTAGTCAAAGATCGCATCTAAGGACAAACCCTAGGGATTTGTTTTGCCAAGACTCTACTAGCTGGAGAGCTCTTTGGGAAACTAATGTACCATAATTTGGTGTAGCAGATTAAACTAGTTTTCACATTTGAGGAGCTTGAATACAAGCATTTTAGTTGGATTTTAGTTAAGTTTTTATTACTTTATTTAAATTTAATAAATTGTGTAATTTGAGTCTTTTATTGACCGTAGGGGCCGAATGAGGCCTAAGGGTAAGCTAAGATGCTTTGTGAGTGTGTAGGAGACCATTAGAAGGTGTGCTAACTTGATACTGGTGTGCTAACTCGATACTGGTCATTGTGTTACAATATGAAGAGATGAATATCACAACATAAGAAGCAAAGTAGAAGAATTTCAAGATTACCTTTGGTGTCGTGATACAGGCTAAGGATTTCATGACACACCCTTGAAAATACCTTAAGGATGAGCATACTACCTTCGATGTCACGACACAGGATCTGGTGTGTCACGACACCAACTCTATACGAGAAATAATTATGAGCCAAGGGTGTTTTGGTCCGCATAATCAAATATTAAGCACAAGGATGACAATTGACTTAGGGTTAAGGACGAGGATCACTCTAAATTTTTAAATAGGCTCATTTAACACATGTTATGGACAAATTTTCATATTGTATGGTTTTCTTCATAGTTTTAGTATTTAGTTTTTCTCTTTTCTCAGGCTTTAGGTTTATTTCATTTTTGTTCTTGCTTTTGTGGGGAGATCGGTTTGTCAACTTGATCAAAGTTTCTGAGAATTCAACATTCTATTCAATACAAATTAGGCTTCTTCTAAACTTTTTATTCTTGGATTGTTATTTATGTCTAGTTTATATATCAAGTTTATACTTTTGATGAGATCCATGAGGAACTAATTCTCCTATGGAGGGTTACTGAGTGGAGGTATTATTAATTAACCGTTTTGTAGGGTTATCTTAACGGGCTTGATGACCCTAGGAAGTCATCAAGGTTGGAGTTAACCCAAAATTGGTATGACCTATCCGTGAATACCTTAACCCCAAACCGGTCTAGACTGTGAGGTCGAGAGATAAGTAGTTTTTGCCAACTCAATATTCTAGTAGAAGATCGGATGATCTTGCTAGGGTATCGACTAGTTGATTGAACAAGAAGCCCAAAGTGACAGTTGGTTATGATTACCAAAGCAAGCTAATCACCCATGCTTAAATTTTCTAAATTTTTCTATTTGATTTCCCATTATTTATTTATTTATGTTCTCTTTATTTTTATTAATAAAAATACCAAAAAATTATCTATATTTCATCATAATATAATCTATCTAAAGTACTAATTAGAACTATTTGTGCTTAGGTTAGAGTTAACATAGTGCTCGCCTCCCTTGGGTGCGATCCTCAAAGTACTTGTTACTTCGTTGTAACTATATTACAATCTGACCCATATACTTGCGGATACCACTCATTCAATATCTTTTGCGTAGGTTTCTCACTTTAGATGTTGGTACATCTGGAGGCGGTCAAGTTGTTAGCGCCGGCGGTCAAGTTGTTAGCGCCGTTTTCGGGGACGCAACATCACTAGTTTAATTTTATTTTTTTCATTTTAATAGAATAATTAGGAAATGTTTAGATTATAGCTATGGATTTATATTCTTAATTGTGTGAAATTTTTTTTCTCTTTTTGGTTTCAGTGTATGACTCATAGTAGGGGAACACCTATAAAGCCAACTACTAATCCCGAAAAGATAATACGCAGGAATCATCGACAGCAACAATAATAGCAGATGTAGAACTCACCATCTTCTGTGGGCAATGTAACTTGCGAGAATCCATTATTCGACGAAGCTAAAACTAACCTATCAGACCTACCACCACCACTACAACTATCCACAAGCATGAATATGGCACGTAACGAGAGAACTTTAAGGGAGTACGCGCTATAAAATTTGGACATGGTTTAAGGGAGTATAACGAGGCCATCCATAACGACTAATAACTTTGAAATCAAAGCATCTATGATCCATATGACCTAAACAATTTACAGTTTTGAGGAACGATGACGGAAGACCCGAATCAACATTTAAAATGATTCCTCTAGCTTTAAGACACTTTTAAATATAACGGAGTCACAGATGACACTATTCGTCTTCGATTTTTCCCTTTCTCACTAATAGATAATGCATTTTCTTAGTTAGATTCGCGACACCAAGGTCCATCATGACTTGGGACGAACTTGCAAGAAAATTCCTACAAAAGTTCTTCCTAGTTAACAAGAAGATCCATTTAAGAAGGGAGATTTCCATGTTCAAATAGTTAGAGGGAGAGAGTTTTAAGAAACTTGAGAGAGTTTTAAGACGTTGATTTAGAAATGTCCACATCACGGACTACCCGAGTTGTTATGACTGAGAATGTTCTACAATGGGTTGGATGCACACGTAGGTTAGGATTTTATGGAGCCGCAGGAGGAGCCTTAATGAACCGAACGTACGAGAATGCATACAAATTAATAGAAAATATGCCACTGAACTCCTGCCAGTGGCCAACTAAAAGATATACATATGGCCAATAATCATCTAAGGTGAAGATTGTTTAGGAGGATACAAAATATTAAAAATTAGTGGATAGACTTAACCATATCGATTCTTTGAATAATACACCATCTATATATGGAGGAGATAAGCCACACTTCCACTACATTAATAATCCTACTGAAGATGTGAACTACATATTCAAATGCTTACAATCTCAAATGGAGAGATCACCCGAACCTAAGATGAGGAGCAAATTCCACACTTTGTTCCCTATGTTGTGACATTGAGCCTTCAATGTTGCGACATAGTGACCAGTATTGATTTAGTATGCCTTCTAAGGTTCTCCTACACACTTATAGAGTTCATTAGCTTACCTTTTGGCCTCATTCGACCTCTAGGGTTAATAAAAGATTCAATTTTCACATTTTATTACTTAAAAGAAACTTAAGAAAACATAATTAAAACTTAATGAAAATACTTGTTTCCAAGCTCCTAAAGTGCGAAAATTAGTTTAATTTGCTGCACAAATTACGGTAGATCAAACTCTCCTACACTTAAGTCATTGCTTGTCCTCAAACAACATAGACAAAAACATGAAAAAATGACGACCCTTGAGCAAATATAATACAAGTATTGACTTCGAAGCACATGCCTTAGGCATTTCATATTCATTAACAACTTTAACATGATGAATAATCGATTTACCACTTTTGACCACAAACCTCTAAGTTCAGTATGTTACAAAGTATACAAGCATTAAGGGTCTCCCCTATAGGGATCCATCAACAAATCATACAAGTAATTTAATTATCTGAGTAGAATACAAATAGTTGTTTATACGATTGTTTAATATAATGTCCATTCATGCACAAGGATATTTAGGTCACATAGGACTTTTCGGCTTGTAACGTTCTAAGGCGTAGGACAGGTATGGAATAAAAAATAGTAAGCATCAAGAGGGGTTACAAATATGAAAATAGTTTGGCACATCGTATCGATCCCTATTCTTCCTCCTTAATGACCCTTACCCGCTTACCACCTTATTTCTCATTCTCTTACCTTTCTTGTCTCTCCATATATAGGAAATCATAGCATGATATAGTAACTATGGCTAGCCTACGAGTTTCTATGCACTAATGAATGAGTTTTTCTTTCTTTTGTGAGTTTGTCACTTTCTTTTTTAGTTCATCTCACTCAAGAATGATTTTATTCTTTGAGAACTGTTTCTACTCGCTTAACTTTTGCTTTTTAAAATTTTTCTTTTGTTTATGATTTCAGGCTAACCTATAGTTTCCATATCACACCAATCTTTCCTATTTCACTCTATTTTTACAAATTCTGCCGTGATGTATCTACTTAACCCTCAAAATGTATGGTCAAACATTTATAGTTGTGCAGGCTAAAAAATTATCATTTTTAGGCTTAGGGTTTGTAATGAGGTTCATCAAGAAGTGTTGACAAGCTCAAAAATCGGTACTAAAGGTAAACATGAAGAGGTCAGCTTTTTGGCTCTGGATGTGTTCCAAACAATGCCTTATGTCATCCCTTAATATCTCAATATGCACAAATTTAATCCACCAAAAAAACTCACATTCAACCATTTATCATTCATACTAGCATTCTCATTTTCTTGTATTTTCTATATCATTTGATACAATTGATTACCTAATACCTATTTTCAATGTAACATATAGAACTTAGTAGTCTAATAATAAAAATTTTAAATCACCTATCATCATGCCAAATTTATTTGTAAACACAAGCAACTTATGTACATGCTCCTAACTAATCAATTGTATTTCTACAATCTCAAGCACACAAAAAACAATAAAAAAAATTCTATGTTACCCCCACACTTTAGTTGACACATTGTCCTCAATGTGTAGCCATAAATAGATAAGGAAAGAAGGTACCCGATTGATCGTGGTCGCTCCCCTACTAATGGTGGGTGCTTCCTCCTTGATTCGTGTAAAGCTCGAATTGTTTGTATCTCCTTTGTGTTAGGTTCCTACATAAAAAATTTGAACGAACTATAAACAAAAAGTTTTATATATATTCCTAATACTAAAAAAATATTTACATCATCCCAAAGGTAATTAATACAATCCATAATATAACTATTCGATTTAGTACTGAAAAATACAAATCCCTAATAAGAAACACAATCAATTTTTCTAAGTTCATCTACTCTTAAAACTAAAATCCTACTAGATTAACTCTAAATATTAGTCCTCGTCTTCCTGAAATCCTCTTTTTCTCCTTTCCTCTTTTTATTTCGTCCATAGAAGAACAATTTTCTTGAGTAAATCATCACCGAGTAATTTCCTTAGGGAATTCATGGTTTTATCCATTGACTGCCTCTGGACGTACTAACGTCCAGAGTGTGAATACTGTATTAAAATATAGAATTACTAGGCAATATTGATTTTTCGTAATAGGTAGCTAGGAATCCCAACCTGAAGTGAAGACAGGAACGATAGCTAAATCAGGGTCTGTCCAAGAAGCCCCAAGAAGAAATATAGTTAGACCCAACCCAAAAGCTTCAACCAAAGTATACGTCCTACAGGCAAAAGAGGATGCCGAAGCACAAGACATCATTACGAGTAAATTTTGTCACCCAATTCCTTTTAACTCTAGAAATTTAGAACAATTGGGGGGTTAAAATGAAAGAAGCCATAAGCTGGCGCCCTTTACTGAAAAATCAATAAAAGTTCATGATTGATTTAGACATAGTTGAGATCCAATTCTAGTTTGGTTGGGTTGGAACTAACTAGTTCGTTAGTGGAAGACAAAATGATTATCAATGGATTATTTTTATACGATGGAAGATTGTGCATGAAGGGCTATAAATAGCTAAAAAGTGGGTACCCGGAGAGAAAGCTTCTTACTTCTGTTTCATTTTCTTCTCTTCTTCAACTTTTTTCTTGGGTTGCTCCGAAGAAGAGATAGTTATGGAAAAGTAAAGCATCCAATAAGCTCACAAGGTTCTTAGTCTTTCTGTATAGGTAAGATTAAGGAAATGAAGTTAAGGATTTCCAAAAAAATTATTAGGGTTCTAAATATTTTTGGAAAACTGAGTTTTAAGCTGAGAATACTGAGTTTAACTCATGACTTTTGTTGTCATGCTTAGCTTCCAAGAGAATAGAAGGTCTAGTGTTCAGAAAAGCTAAGCTGATAAGGCATAGAGGCACCAATTGAGTTTCTATACTTCATTTATGAGATATTGTATGACTAGCATGAATCTGCGTTGAATCCAGAATTGTTCTATCATGATGCATAATCTCTGCTATTTGAAAATGCTTTGTTTGTGTAAAGTTGGGTAGGTATACGAGTATACTCAAGTGTGTTGGTATGCATAGAATGATTGTGGTAATACATAGCTAAGTTTGGCGTGATCCATATTATTATATTTTGTGATCATATGCATGTGCCTACACACTTATAAATTATGGAGTACAGAGGGAAAGTATTGACGGGATAGATGAAGCTAGGATTTGGGAATGATAATTTTTGTTAGATACCACCATACGGTGTTGTTGGGTGAAAACCGTGATGTGCGCAGCTCCAGGCCTTGTGGAAGGGACATTACGATGTACGAGCATTAAGGTTAGATATATTAATCGATATCGACAGATAGTAAGTTCCATGGAGCAACATCATAACGGTAGCCAACAGGCTCTATGAGGCAACACGGTGACAGTGATAAGGTCTTTTGGGGTGACACCTCAAATAGGTTTAAGATATAAGACAATAGCTTGGCTATGACAACCAATAGCATCTACCAGAATAGTAAACACGAGGATTATAAAGTGTAAGACCATAGCTAGGCTATGACAACCAATGGAGTTTGCCAGGATAGTAAACATAGAAAATATAAGGTGTAAGACCATAGCTCAATTATGGCAACCAATGGAGCCCGTCAGGACAGTAAACATTAGGATTATAAGGTGTAAGACCATAGCTCGACTATGGAAACTAATGGATTCTGTTAGGATAGTAAACATGAGGATTATAAGGCATAAGACCATAGCTTAAATATGACAACCAATAGAGTCTGCAAGGACAATAAACACGGGGAAGTCCGCCAGGACATTACACATGGAGCCTGATTAGTAAGACCATAGCTCGACTATGGCATCATATGGAGTATGCTGGGACACTAAACGCAGGTAGTCTATCGAGACATTAAACGTGGGTGGATCGCCAAGACGGTAATTATAGAGTTTTTATAGGGAAAAAGGGTTAGAAAAATAGAACTGTTGACGAGTGATAGCTAGCAAGTGGGTTGTGAGAAATCCGCCAAACAAGATAAAAATAGTAGAAAAGGGAATAGTCTGCCAAAACAGTAATCATAGAGTCGGTAGGGCATATGGGTGGTAAACCTTCAATAACTAGACATGGTAAATGACGTGCCAGTAATGCCTTATATATATAGGCAATGGAAGAGGATTAATCCATAGATCACGGGTAAGGATCCACAAAAGAACTACTCAAAGAAGCTTTGCATTATAAAGGAAAACATCGTAAGGCTATTGGGAGATCCGCCCCGATATAAGGCTTGTGGAAGTTATAGTTACATGGGGAGAATTAGTTATCAGTATATTGGATAGACAATTGGGTAAGAGGGGTAGTTGAAACCCATAGACATAAAGAGGTGCTAATAAGGATGATACAAGAGATAGATATGTCTGTCAAGGCTACTTCTCTTTGAGGAAAATCTATTGCAACTATATCCTTCAAGGAGTAGTTCCATGGGGAACCTCATACAAGGGAGATTGGGAACTAGAATGGTTAATTGGATTGTTGCATCGACAATACGCCCCTTGGTGAAGTGGAAAAATTATTCCAGTGATCACCAACTATGGATCCATGTACAAGGAATGAGTTGGGTTGAAATAGGGTTGAAGATATACCTTTTTGAAACTGAAAAGCAGTGAATAATGTTGTTGATTAGATCCCTTTGAACGATGTCAATCCAAGCAACAACAAAAGTGTCTCAGCCTCTACGTAGTCCACCTAGTCAAAGAACGAACAACAAAAGAAATTTTCTTTGAACTTTTTTAAAGAGAGTAAAAATGAATACTAGACCCTATACTCAATTCTGCTATAAAAACCCTAACACCGATTCGAGATTATAATTCCTTTTATTTAATATCACATATTAAAAACGAAATTATCCGTTTGGAGAACCTCACGAAAAGTTATTAAAACATTATATCCTTTCCAAAAGGATTTAACTTCCATGATTTAATATTTGACTGAATTTATTACTATAATTATTTATTTTAATAATTTCGATAAACTATATTTAGATAATATTAAACATTTATATGAATCAAATTCGTATATTAATTTTAACTGTGTTCTTTATTTGTGTACAACAAGTTTGTCTACATAGTGCGTCCAATATTTAACTGTCAAATTAAATTAATTCAATAATTAATTTAAATCATGTGACAGCTAAACATAATACCAATTGTGTTTGGATTCTGTTTGCTTCAACCATAGGGTGTGACCCTCTAGGCTATTGTAATGTTAGTAGTAATAATAGAACATTTCTAATGTTAAAAGAAATGAATGGCATCTAGCAATGCATCATTGCTACCCAAGTTAAAAAAAAAGAAAATAAAATAACAATGGCAATGGCTTTTATTAACAAACAAGGTAAAACCAGTATGTGATTACAATCATCTCATGATTGATCTTTGGGCATACTTGTAACCCATAGGTTTGTGCAAGTGTACACAATCGTTATCAAGTAATAAGTAAGTATCGAGTTATCGTCTCCATAGGGATTGTATTTGTGCTAAGTCACTTAATTTGTAAAATTATATTAACAATTTGGTAAATAAAAACACAATATAGTTGAGAAGTGGTGATTAAAATATATTAAACTAAATGCAATAATCCCTAATGCAGATTATCCTAAGTATGCAACTATATGAATGAAATAGAATTTAGTAAAATTAAACACAATTTGCAACAATTATAACATAAATAAACTAGGACAATTACTTTAATTAAACTCAATTTATTATCAACATGCTTAATAACATTCGAAAAAACATTCTATGGCAACTCGATCTTTCATGAGTTCGGAAACCACATTAGGTCTTTTCGAAATCCTTTACTTAGTAAATGCGCATTTTACTGATTCTTATTTACTAAGGGTTTCTTAGCATTCGTGTTAGGTAACAGGGACGTGTTAGGTTTGAAACAATTTAATCACACAAATCTAAAAACTATGAAGATAATAGAGCTTGGTCAGAGTTGTTATGCAACCTCCAATTTAATCGGGTCAGGATCAAAATTGAGCATGCACATTTCAATTATGTGTCCAGTAGCCGTCTGTTCAGGATCGCTCAGCTAATTCAGGTGCATTTCAATCACGTATGAATGAAATACAGACTTGATTTTAATTGAAAACATGATCGATTGAGACACAAACATTATAAGCATGAATCAAATAAATATTATTTAATCAAACCAATCATCCTAGCTTAAATAAAATTAAGCTAAAATTGTTGTAAAAAATAACAAAGAACACATAGCAAACATCTTTATATTAAATTAAAGAAAAGGAAGATTAAACCCAATTCAGAGTGGCTGTCACCCAAGACTTTGACTGACGAGGCTCCTTCGTTCCTTTGCTTTGCTCATTTGCTGATGGCTCTCCAAGGTGGCGACCAAGGGTTCTTTATGAGGCTTAATTGATAAAATCTCTATGAAGAGATGATGCTAGGTGTGAGAATGGAAAAGGCTAAGAGAATTTGGAGAAAAGAGAGAATGATGCTTGAGGGATGATGAATGAAGGAATGATAGGGTCTTATTTATAGGTGAGGAGAGGGGGATAGTTTGCTAAAAAAAAGGAGTTTTCATCTTTTGAAGCATCTTCCATGGGTGGCTGGCCATAAATTGAGTAAGTTGAGCTGATTTTTCCTTGATTTTTTGTCAATTTGAGTGCCACAACAACTCAGGACTGAAACTCGGTCAAGTGCAAATCTTCAGGTAAATCTCTAATTTCTTCAACTCTTCAAGGACCTTGTGCAATTAAACCAAAGAGTGGTTTATGGACAGCCATGTGCAGCTGAATTTTGGGGTTGACTTGGTCTCCGATTTGGACGGTTTTGTAATCCAACAAAGCTATCAGACCTGTCTAGAATAAATTAACAAGTTAGAGGACCAAAGATTTATCCAATTTAATTAATTAATTAATTAAAAACCCAAATTATTAATGAAATATTTTAAAATGAATTATTAAATATAATTTTATATTTTATTATTTAATTTAATCATGCATGATCCACTTTATGTCTTAAAAAATATAATATATTCAAATTAATATAAAATAAGTCATTTATTGCATGAAAACTATATAATAAAGCATAAAATCACATTTTAATAATTCCTATGTCCTAATTTCATATTTTCACATATTTCATTAATTTATTAAACAATTACTTAGTTTTAACAATGGATTTAAGTAAAAAGGTGATAAATTACATAGGAAAAATCCTATATATTTTTTCGTTTAGACACCCCCAAACTTAAATCATTGCTCATCTCGAGTAATGTTTATGCACGGCAAAAGGTCTTGCTAAGGCAAAATTGCTAATTGTGTAAGCAGCATCAATCTTTGTCCCATAATCATGCATTAATAAATTCATGCTTATCGATCTTCTTTATTAACAAGTAATTCATATGAAAACATTCCTTAAGATTATACTCAACTTCAAAATATGCCAACATGAATCATAGTTTGCATGTATGTCACAGCCATAGATAACATTCTTCATTCAACATAATTTCCTATCAATCAAGCAAACAATCACAAGGCTTATTTATGATCTTCATATGTTGAACTTAGGACTTCCTCTCCACTAATGTAGGTGAAATAATCATCAAATCAATAGGTCTTTTATATGGTTGTAATAGGACTTAATTAAAGGTAGGGATTTTAAGAGATGGGACATTTCGGTTTTAAAAATCTTAACCTTTAACTTTGTCTAGGTTTTCTCGTAACACAACCTTTTTCTTTAAGTGAACCTTTGGAACACCCTCAAACTTATTTTGAACTCAAGCTATTTTCTTTTTGGAGATTGAGCGAACTTTTCTTCATTTTTTTAAAGTATGAGCACATACATCTTCATGAAAATTTTCTCAAATGTTGATTCCCAAGACAACTTTAGTTAAGATAGGTGCACAAAATTAGGATAATTTTAAAAAGATGGTAACTAGCTTATAATGTAGGTTCATTGCAAAAATAGGCTTTTAAGCTTAAAATTACAGTTTCAAGGGTCTAATATCATAGGGTTGGCTTGAAAAGGCTTAAACGGTCCAAAGAAATAGTGCCTATATCATTTTAGATTTTTATGTCCCCTAGGATTTCGCCTCAAGAAAGTTACTAAGTCAGTTCTAAAGATATAAACCTTCATGCATGTCTAATCTCGAAAGAAACTAAGTTTTCATGGCAAACATTACTAAAGCTAAGATCATACAATCGTTTCATTCTTCATGATAACATACTTTCACTTAGATAAAATCATCATTCATACTTGCATACAAACTATCTCAGTAATAAAAAAATATCTCTAAACATTCATTTATTACAACATACTTATGAAAGAAATAATTGAAGCATACTTGAAAAAAAAAGTTTAAAAGTTTGAGCAATTTATTTGCCTTACCCCCCTTTCAAAAGAAGTAATGTCCTCATTGTAAGAACAAAGTAATGGATGAAAACTGAACACCAAGTAGGGTTGTAAAGAAAGAGAGGTGAGTTATTAAGACTGCTTAAATACGAAGTCTTCCCTAATAACCCAATCCTAGACATGTTCATTCCCATTACCACATAACTTAGTCTTATTCTTTTTAAAGAAGTGTTAAGTTTGTTCATGCTTACTATGTTTTATTTTGAAGAAATTAAATCCTAGTTACGAAAGAAATAAATTCCTAAAGACCTAAAAATAATTAAATAAATAATAGGACAAGAATCCCCCTTTTATTTTTCTGACTTATTCCCCTTGTCTTCTTTAGCTCCATCAACGGTGGTACTTCGGCAATCTCTTTGCTGTGGCAGTAGGGAATTTCAACAAAAAGAAAAGAGAACTAGGGTTTCTTCTGGGATTTGAGGTTGATGGTACAAAAGGGAGATTTAGGGATTTTTAAGGTGTAAGCAAATTGCTTTGAAGGATATGAAAATTATTAGAATGGAGAGGGGTTTATATAGGAAAAATTAGGGCAACATGTAGCAAAAATTTAGCTACATTAGGATTACTTGGGCGGCAAGCAATGGGTGTGACGGCAAGGCATGGATTTTTCCCTCCTTTTTGCTATCTTGGGCCTTAAACTCAGACTGTATCTTACTAAAAAAAACTGATTATTACTTGGGCCAAATTTGACACCCTTTATTAACATAAAAATTTAAAATTTTAACAGAACAAATGGAACTTAAAAATTTTACATCTTAATAAGAAAATTTCTTCTTAAAAAACTACATTAAATTAATTCCTAGGAAAGGTTGGAGGGGTCACAGCGGTCCCACTTAAGTTCCAATCTCCTTAGACAGAATTAATTAAATGTAATAAGTTAAGAAAATAAGTTCTAATTATTTATTTATTTACAAAATGAGTTCATGAAAATTTAAGGGTCTGCTAATTTGAGCTAGGATTCAATTCGCTCAGCTTCACCAGCCCAGTAGTGTTTGAGACATTGATCATTAACTTTAAACGTACCTCCATAATTGTTGTATAATTCAATAGCTCCATAAGGATAAACTCGGTAGATGGTATAAGGTCCTTTCCATCGGGATTTAAGCTTTCCAGGAAATAACTTCAACCTTGAATTAAACAACAAAACCTTCTGACCTTCTTTAAACTCGCGAGGTTGTATATGACTATCATGCCATCTCTTTGACCTTTCTTTACACATTTTGGCATTCTCATAGGAAAACAACCTCAGCTCTTCCAACTCATCAAGTTGTAACATCCTTCTCTCACAGGCTTGCTTAAGATCAAAGTTCAACTGCTTCAAAGCCTAATGAGCTTTATTCTCCAACTCTAATGGCAAATGACATGCCTTTCCAAAGATTAACCGATAAGGAGTCATTCCTAACGGAGTCTTAAATGTTGTTCGATAGGCCCATAATGCATCATCAAGCCTTCAAGACCAATCTTTTCTGCTAGGGCGTACTACCTTTTCAATGATACCTTTGATTTCGCAATTTACTCTTTCAACTTGCCCATTAGACTGGGGGTGATAGACAATAGCAATCTTGTGCTTCACATCATAGTTTTCAAGCAACCACTTAAGCCATACAAAGTGAGAACCTTCATCACTAATAATAGCTCTTGGTGTCCCAAATCATGTAAACACATACTTATGTAGGAATCGCATGACTACCTTAGCATCATTTGTAGGGTATGCTTCAGCTTCAACCCATTTCGATACATAGTCCACAGCAACTAATATGTGTTCCCATACGAAGAAGGAAACAGGCCTAAGAAGTCAATGCCCCATACGTCAAACAATTCAATCTCCAAAATGTTTGTTAAGGGCATCTCATTCCTCCTTGATATATTTCCAGTCCTTTGGCATTTATCACAGTTCTTTACATAAGCATAAGTATCTTTAAATAGTGTAGGCCGAAAGAATCCTGCTTGCAAAATCTTTGCTATAGTACGTGAACCACCAAATTGTCCCCCACTTGGAGATGAATGGCAATGATACAATATCTCAACAATCTTGCTTTCAGCTACACACTTTCAGATTATATTATCTATATATTGTTTAAACAAAAACGGATCCTCCCAAAGATAATACCAACTATCATGAAAAATTTTTTTCCTTTGTTGGTATGTCATTTCTTGAGGAATTATTCCACATGCAAGATAATTGGAAAAATCAGCAAACCAGGGTATTTAATGAATTAGTTTTACCTCAAATAAGTGTTCATCTGAGAAATTCTCGTTGATAGGCACACATGATTGAGTTACCTCATCTTGCTCCAACCTCGACAGATGATCAGCTATTTGATTTTTGACACATTTTTTGTCTTGGATCTCAAGGTCCAATTCTTGGAGTAAAAGTATCGAACGAATTAGCCTTGGTTTTGCATCTTTCTTCGTGAGCAAGTATTTAATGGCCGCATGGTCAGTAAATACTGTAACTTTGGTACTTATAAGATATGAGCGAAATTTATCAAAAGTAAAAACTATAGCGAAGAGTTCCTTTTTGGTTACCATATAATTGCGTTGGGCTCCCGTCAAAGTTCTATTTGCATAGTAAATAGGGTGAAACACTTATTTCTTCTTTGACCCGTCACAGCTCTAACGACATAGTCACTTGCATCTCACATCAACTCAAAAGGTGAGTTCCAATCATGTGTAACGATTATTGGGGATGAGATTAACTGCTTCTTTAGCTCTTCAAAAGCTTCCAAACATGCTTTATTGAAATCAAACACTGTATCTTTCTCTATCAACAAACACAACGGTTTAGAAATGTTCGAGAAATCTTTGATAAACCTTTGATAAAAATCGGCATCCCCTAAGAAACTTCTGACTCCTTTCACATTTATTGGGGCCGATAATCTTTCAATTACGTCCACCTTTGCTTTATTGACTTCAATTCCTTTTTTGAGATCTTATGACCTAAGACAATCTCTTCCTTGACCATAAAATGACATTCTTCCTAATGAAGGACAAGATTCGTCTCTTCGCATCTCTTCAGTACCTTAGCCAAATTACTCAAATAGATATCATAAGTGTTGCCAAAAACAGAAAAATCATCCATGAAAACCTCAACAAAATTTTCAACCATATCAGTAAATATTGCCATCATGCACTGTTTAAAAGTTACAGGCGCATTGCATAAACCAAAAGGCATTCGCCTAAAAGCAAACGTACTGTATGGACAAGTAAAGGTTGTTTTATAGTGGTCTTCCGAGGCTAAAACTATTTGGTTTTATCCCGAATAACCATCTAAAAAGTAATAAAATTCATTAACTGCCAGTCGATCTAACGTTTGATCCATAAAAGGCAATGGAAAATGGTCCTTCAGAGTGGCTTTGTTCAACTTTCTGTAATCAATACAGATTCTCCAACCGGTAACAGTTCTTGTTGAAATTAACTCGTTACGCTCATTTTCAACAATCGTGATTCCACCTTTCTTCGGGACACACTACACCGGACTTACCCACGAACTATCTGAAATAGGATAGATGATTCATTCATCTAACCATTTGATCACTTCCTTTCTCACAACTTCTTTCATAATAGGATTGAGCCTCCTTTTCCCATCAATTTCAGCTTTTTCACCTTCTTCTAAAATGATTTTATGCATGTAAAAAAAGGGCTTATACCTCGAATATCAGCTATGGTCCAACCAATTGCTTTTTTAAATTTCTTTAGAACAACAATTAGTTACTCATCTTGATCTTTCGTCAGTTTCGCTGAAATAATCACACGCAAAGTAAAACAATCACCTAAATAAACGTATTTCAAATTGGAAGGAAGTACCTTTAATTCGAGTTTAGGTGGTTCTTTAATTGAAAACTTGGGTTGCACAAATTCTCTGACTTCCAACTCCAACGGTTCAAACCGTGTGGACTGAATAAAATTTCCTGGATTGGCTTTCATTAAAGCCATGTTTTCTTCACCTTCTTCATCCTCTAAAGGGTCAAGATCTAAGGCTTTCTCCAATGGATCTTCTTCAAAATTGCTTTCCATAGAAACCAAGGTTTCTATCTCTTCCATAATTGAACACTCCTCTGCCGGATCGGGAAATTTCATCACTTTAAGAAGGTTAAAGGTTACCTGATTGTTTTGAACTCACATGGTGAGTTCTCCTTTCTGCACATCAATTAACGTTCTTACCATGGCTAAGAAAGGTTTCCCAAGGATGATAGGCGCTTCATTGTTTGCTTCAAAATCTAAGACAATGAAATCATTAGGAAAAATAAATTTATCGACTCTTACCAAAACATCTTCGATCTTTCTTTCGGGATAAGCTAAAGATCGATCCGCTAGTTGAAGCGTCACAGTTGTAGGTCTTACTTCACCTATCCTAACATATTGAAAATAGACTTGGGAATCAAGTTGATACTCGCTCCTAAGTCACACAAAGCTTTACCACAGTAAGATTCACCAATGTTACAAGGTATAGTAAAGCTTCCTAGGTCTTTCAATTTGGGTGGCAATTTGTTCTGCAGGAACGCACTACACTCCTTTGTCAAGGCAACAGTCTCATACTCACTTAGTCGTTTATTATTGGACAGTATATCCTTAATAAACTTCACATAATTCAGTATTTTTTCTAACGCCTCCACCATTGGAATATTGATGTGTAACTACTTCAGAACATCCAAAAACTTCTTGAATTGCACCTCTTGTTTCTACTTGTTTTGCTGCAATCTTTGCAGATATGGAGGTGATGGAACTTTCGATTGAACTGGACAACTTTTCTGTGTAGGTAAATCTGCATCCAAAGAAGATGTTAAAATATCTGAATTCACTAAGTCAGGGTTTACCTTGTCAGACTTTACAGATTCTTATTCCTTTGGTGTAGGAACTTCAATAGCTAGTTGATTCTTCTCAACGGGCTTATCTTCGACATCAATCAATCGGGGTTCTAGAATTTTACCACTTCACAATGCCACTGCCTTGATATGTTCTTTACCCAAATTTCTTGGATTCTTAGTATCGCTCGGCAAGGTTTCTTGCGGTCTATTATGTAGCTCTGTAGCTAACTGACCCATTTGGTTTTCCAAATTTTTCAGTGTTGCTGCTTGGCTTTGGATCAAAGCGTCATTCTTTGCCATATTGCTTTCAACAAGTTATCCAAATTGTTTGATGCCTCAGCTTGACGTGGTTTTAGAGCTTGCTGATTAAATCCTTGAGATGTCTTTGCTACAATAAGTTGTTGTTCAGTCCATTTCCTTGGTTGCTCTAAGAAAAGTTAGGATGATTAAGCCATGAAGGATTGTAGAAGTTGGACTGGGGTCCTTATCCACTCCTATTTTGATATTGGTTCCCTACATAGTACACTGACTCGGGATTTGATGGAAAATTCTCAAAAGAATGACCTTCCCCACAGTACACACAGGAAACTACTTCAAACGGACTTGGTGGCTGAGCTGCAGAATTATTAGTACTATTAGCAGTTAACTGTTTTGCCATAGAGGAAATAGACGATATCTGAGCTAATAACGAATTAAGGGCGTCAACTTCATGAACTCTGGCTACACGTTTCCCTGAAGCTGCTCGATTTGTTGGCCATTGATAGTTATTACTCGCGATCCTTTCAATGATCTCATAAGCCTCATTATAAGAATTAGATAAAATTTCACCGTTCGCGGAAGCATCTACCATCAATCTTGTATTTTCATTGAGACCATTAAAGAATGTCTCCAACTGGATACAATGAGGAATCCCATGATGAGGACACTTACGAAGTAACTCATTGAATCACTCCCAAGCCTCATACAAAGATTCGTTATTCAATTGTTGGAAAGTTTTGATCTTGTTCCTTAACCTAGCAGTTTTGCTAGGTGGGAAATTCTTAACAAAAATTCTCTCTCCTAATTATTTCCATGTAGATATGGAACTTGGTGGCAATGAATTGAGCCATGCTCATGCTCGATCCCGCAACGAGTACAGAAACAACTTCAACCTCAATGCGTCTTCAGTCACACCGGCTATCTTGAATGAATCACTCACCTCCATAAACAATTGAGATGGAGATGTGGATCTTCCGTGGGCATACCACTAAATTGGCCCTTCATTTGTAGCATTTGAAACATCACTGGTTTCAATTCAAACTGAGTTGCTTCAATATCTGGCCTTCTAATTATTGGGTTTAACTCACTGAAAAGTGGCACAACATATTGTCTGATGCATCGATCCCTATCATCGGCAATGAGGATAGGATTTCGTACATGATTGGCTTCATTACCTTGGTTTCATCTCGACTTGTCTTTGAGTTGTTCGTTCACATCTTATTTGTCTGAAAGTTCGCTCAATTTCAGGGTCTACAGGGAGTAAATGGATAATTCGATATATGCTCATAAAAACCTAAAAAAAATATAAAAACTTAAAAAGAATAAGTTAGTAATGTTAGAAATTGTAACAGCCCGAATTTTGGGCTAGTCAGAATAGTGGTTTTGAGACCACAAATTCGACGAGAAAAAAAATATTTTCATTATATTTTTATGGTCTAAGATTTCACAAAATGATTTCGTGAAAATTTCGTTCGAAAATTTTGACATTTGGGCACTCAATTTAGTCAAAAGGACTAAATTGTAAAAAGTGCAAAAGTTGAGTTCTACATGTTAAAAGTGTCCAATTGTTATGAAATTTTAAATTGAAGGTCCTTAAATGGTAATTAGACCATTGGTTAACTTTTTGGACAGAAATGGACAATAGATAAGTGAAATAGGAAATTTTTAAGTTAGGGGCATTTTGGTCATTTAGTAATTAAAAGAATTAAAAAGGCCAAAATAGCCAAACATTTGCTGAATGAAATCAGCAAGGGGGAAGCCATATTTATGGTTTTCAAGCTTCCAAGCTCCATAGTAAGTGATTCCAAGCCCCGTTTTTAATGTTCTTTACGTTTTTAGAGTCCTAGTAACTTGATTTAGCTAATTCTAGCAATAATTTAATCTAGGGTTCATATTTGGAAAAATACCCATATGTGAAATATGTTTATTTTGATGTTTTATGGTAGAATCTGAAGCTTGAAATTATGTTAAATAACTTTTGCTAGCTGATTTTAAGTGAAAACGAGTAAATTGACATAATCGGTAAAAATACCTAATGTTCATAAGTAACTGTTAGAGTAAGAATTTGATGTTTCCATAGAAGGGAAAAATGTTCAGCGTGTCATAAAACATAAGAAAAAGGAATAAATTTTAATTTCCGAGCCTAGGGGCAAAATCATAATTATGTGAAACTTTAGGGGCAAAAATATAATTTTGCCAAAATGTGATTTTTGGACTGGATTGAATAATGTGAGTGTTAAATAATTTAAATGTGTTATTATAAGTCAAGAAAGACAAGGAATTGACTTTGATTAGTGAAAAAGGAAAAAGTGAGAAAAAGTGAGAAATTTCCCGATTGAACATTCAGAATAAAAAGGGATACGAATGAAGTGACAGAAATGATCACATGTGTGGCATGGACTGTGTGTAGGCCACTATGTGAAAGTGAAAGTGATGGCCACGTGTGTAGTACTATGTGCTATGTGCTCAACATATTTGATTAAGTGAATATGGTAAGCGAATTTACTTAAATAGATGGAATGTGTGTTTATGTATATCTGTTAGAATAAGTGAAATCAGTACGTGCATATGGTAGCATCTTATGTTTAATTGTTAAGTTAAAGATAATAAGATTTTTTTTATGTCTTTACTATTAAACCATGAATATTATAATAGTATGAAAATTGAATTGGAAGATTAAATTAAGTAGAACGCAAGAATGAGTACTTTTGTTCAGTGATATGTGATGAATTAACGAAAAAGACCATGGTTGGACCATGGCAACATGTGATATGTGATTTCCGTATAAGATCGTATCTGGGATATGGCATCGGTGTGATATGTAAATATGTGTAAGACCATAGTTGGACTATGGCATAGAGAAAACGAAGTACTCAATTTTGTAAGACATTATCTAATTGAATAAATGTCGGTAAGTAAAATTGAAGCTAAGTATTGAAATTTAAATAGATATTAATATTGAGCTCGAGTAAGTAAATTCATTGTGTGAAATTGTGGGTGATAGAAAATATTCATAATAAATAGATGTGTTAATTTGTTTGGAATGAACTACGTGGTTATGATGGTATTACATTGATGATGAATGCAAAGTCATATATATATGTGTATCTATGAGAGTAAGTTAAAAGCTTTATGTCCTCACCATCACCCCCTCATCAGTATTGCTTTATGACAAAAATTATCTTGATGAGACAGATATGTTTTTCAACTGAATTAATTCTGACAGTATATAAGTAAACACTTAAATGTTTGAGTGAAAATGTATTGATAATGAGTTGAAACTCATAAAGGCATGGATAAAAAAGTATAAGATTCTGTTATTGATAAATGTTATAATTATATGAGCACATGAGTTATGATATTTGGATTATGATTCTATATAGAAATTTCGATTGTGAATTAGTGATTTGAGTTGGCATATGGATTATGTGTTGAGAACAAAAGTGATTAAAAGAAAATGTTTATTAAATGCTTTGAGAATGGGAAATTAGTAATGAATTGACTATTTGTGATAGTATGTGTCATGTGCATTTATGTGTAAGATAAATTTGAGGCTTTACTACACTCACCCCACATATCAGTAAAATGTTACAATTAAATTTGTAAGATGTTGGTTGAATAAGCTTACGAGTGTAGTGTTACAGAAGTTTTTGTACGGAAGATTAATAATGTGGTCGGAAAAGTGAATGAATTAGCAAATGAAGATAATATAAAAAGAGAGATATTGGATAGTTATGAAAACTACTTAGATTATGCAAAGTTACTGTCACAAAAGAAGTTAAATCCGATTAAATGGTTTATTCAGGTATGTTATTTAAAGAAAGAATTAACCGAAAGTTTTTCTGGATCGTTTTCTGTTAGTAAAGAGATAATGTTAAAATTCTGATGACAGAATTAGACAATTGAGTAATGTTTGTATTGTATTAATAGCTGAGTACAGTAGCTATAATGGGGTAATTAGTATGATTCCTTTCAGACATTCTGTGTGTACAATTATCCTCAGAAGTATATGTGACTGTTTAGTTTCAAAAAGAATTCTTATCGTATGAGAACATTAGCTAAACATATTAATAGATGAAAGAATTATTGGTTTGTTTGCGTTATGTTCGACATTGCCATGTCTTTTTTTGGTATTTATTCCTTTATGTGAATATGAAAATTGACGGTAAATTCTGAGTGAGGCTAATATTTTGTTTCTACTGGTTATTGTTCTATTGAATATATGTGAATACTATATTGCTTCTGTTACTTTGGATTCCATGAATTATGAGTGACATTGATCTTTCTAGACATTTTCTTTTATCATAGGAATGGATATCATTCTATATGGATTGTAATTTTTCGATACTTTGTGTAGCTTCAGATGCTGAAATATCGCTATCCTGATTTTCTTATGAATTTATGTGATTATCTATAAAAGATATGAAAGTCCAAAATCATGTGTGAATTTGAAATGTACTGTGTGGAAGCAAATCATTAATCTACTATCTGGTAAGATTTTCGAGGACGAAAATCCCTAAAGGGGGGAGAGTTGTAATAGCCAGAATTTTGGGCTAGTCAGAATAGTGGTTTCAGGACCACAAATTTGACGAGAAAAAAAATTATTTTTATTATATTTTTATGGTCTAAGATTTCACAAAATGATTTTGTGAAAATTTCGTTCAAAAATTTTGACGTTTGGGCACTCAATTTTGTCAAAAGGACTAAATTGTAAAAAGTGCAAAAGTTGAGTTCTACATGTTAAAAGTGTCCAATTGTTATGAAATTTTAAATTGGAAGTCCTTAAATGGTAATTAGACCATTGGTTAACTTTTTGGACAAAAATGGACAAGAGATAAGTGAAATAGGAAATTTTTAAGTTGGGGGCATTTTGGTCATTTAGTAATTAAAAGAATTAAAAAGGCCAAAATAGCCAAAAATTTGTCCATCTTCTCCATGGTGAACGAAATCAGAAAGGGGGAAGTCATATTTAGGGTTTTCAAGCTTCTAAGCTCCATAATAAGTGATTCCAAGCCCCGTTTTTAATGTTCTTTATGTTTTTGGAGTCTCGGTAACTTGATTTAGCTTATTCTAGCAATAATTTAATCTAGGTTTCATATTTGGAAAAATACCCATAGGTGAAATATGTTTATTTTGATGCTTTATGGTAGAATATAAAGCTTGAAATTATGTTAAATAACTTTTTCTAGCCGATTTTAAGTGAAAACGAGTAAATTGACAAAATCGGTAAAAATACCTAATGTTCATAAGTAAGTGTTAGAGTGAGAATTTGACGTTTCCATAGAAGGAAAAAATGTTCAGCATGTCATAAAACATAAGAAAAAGGAATAAATTTTAATTTTCGAGCCTAGGCGAAAAATCGTAATTTTTGAAACTTTAGGGGCAAAATGTAATTTTGCCAAAATGTGATTTTTGGACTGGATTGAATAATTAAGTGTTAAATAATTTAAATGTGTTATTATAAGTCAAGAAAGATAAGGAATTGACTTTGATTAGTGAAAAAGGAAAAAATGAGAAAAAGTGAGAAATTTCCCGATTGAACATTCGAAATAAAAAGGGATACGAATGAAGTGACAGAAATGAGCACATGTGTGGCATGGACTGTGTGTAGGCCACTATGTGAAAGATTAAGTGTGATTTAATGATGAATATATGTGTGGAATTGAATTGAATAATGATTGAAAGTGAAAAAGTAAAATTAGCAACAAAATAGTTTTGGATAGTAACAATAGTGTGAATTTGAAAATTACAAAAATGGTGAATATTGAATTAGAGAGTGAATAAAATATGAAATTAAATATTAATGAGTCTATTTTACACAAAAGAAACAGAGTGAGAAAAGAGTTATATATTTTGAGATATTTGAATTTTATTGAGGCGTGGTCGGATTGATTTTGGAATCCCTATTCTAACTTTGTAAAATATTTAAAATTGTAAAAAATAATTACAAGTTATAATTTATATGATTAGAATCCTTAATGAGTCTATTTTCAAAGGAAATAAACAAAAATATCATCTGAATTATGTACAATGAGATAATTCATTTTTAGTGAAGAGAGGTCAGAGATGTTGAGCAGTGAAACATCGGTGACTTTAAAGAATAAACTATACTAATTGGATAAGAAAAAAATTATGAAAATTTTATGGTAAGAATATATGTGAGTCTAGTTTTGGGTAAAATTAACAGAAGTTAATGTGGAGCTTTGTAGCTCCAGATAAAAATAATTTAGTGACTGTAACTCGACTAGACAGCTTTGAATTTAAATATAAGTGAATAGTGAAATTATGTATAATGCTATTTAAGCATGTTATATACATAAAGGATGTGGGACGGAGAGGAGGAGGAGGACAATAAAGCATATGAATGAATTGTGTATAATTGGTTAAATGTCTGATTATAATCGATAAATGTTGAAACAAGAGTGATGCTTATATTGGTGCATTACTGGTCATGGTAAGCTCATGAGAGAAAATAAAGTTTCATAGCATATGCGTGTGGTATATTTGGCATGAAATGATGTCATGAGTGGGTCATGAATTAACTCATGTTGGTAAGTTGATGCATAATTATAGTATTCAAATATATACATATTTGTAATATTTTTCTATGTGATTCGAAAAAAGGGGAATAAATAGCATACTGAAAATTCGGCCATGGTGCTAGTTTATGCTAAAGGAGTGTTTTATGGCATATCTTAAGTAATGGAATGTTATGAATTTTGAGATCAATTTTCTAGTCAAATAAATGACAAATGAATTGATTACGTATTCGTAATTTTGACATATGCTTAGTATATGAAACGTAATAATATATCCTTGAATAAACTTTAAGTATTCGAATGACATGGATTTGATGGTGATAAGATTCGAACATTGAATTCATGAAGCACGGGTGATGTATTATTGTTGTGTGATAGCTTGGTTCGAGAAATTGGTTAAGTAAATGGTAAGTGAAAGCATTTATGGATATAGAAGAAAATTTGGAGCGAATATGAAATTTAGCTCAATTAAATGATTTCATCAATTAAACATTGTGTATACCAGAATGTGTTAGTGAATTACATATTCGTAAATTGACATTCAAAGTTTAGTTAGTGATATATGAAAATAACATGAAGAGATTTATGATTGTGATTAATATCAATTCTGACTTAAAGTGGATTCTTCAATATTGGATTGATTTAACGGATATATTGAGCATATGAATAGGTATGTATTGGGCCTCATAAACCCTAATTAGCGACTCGAAGATAATAATTTGAAAGTTTTTAATTTGAATGAAATTTTATAACTCGGTTTAATATGTTTATAAATGTATTTATTCTGGTAATGCCTCGTACCCTATTCCAGCGTAGAATACGGGTAAGGGGTGTTACAATGTGACATCACCAGATTCGGCCCTAATGTTTAGGCCGGGTTTGGGGTGTTACAGAAATAAATCAAATTGAAAATAAATAATTTCACAAAAAAATTACTATGGCAATAGTTGACAATCCCTGGCAACGGCGCCAAAAACTTGTAACGCATCAAGTTTATGCAAGTGTACACAATCGTTGTCAAGTAATAAGTAAGTATCGAGTTATTGTCTCCATAGGTATTGTATTTGTGCTAAGTCACTTAATTTGTAAAATTATATTAACAATTTGGTAAATAAAAACACAATATAGTTGAGAAGTGGTGATTAAAATATATTAAACTAAATGCAATGACCCCTAATGCAAATTATCCTAAGTATACAACTATATGAATGAAATAGATTTTAGTAAAATTAAACACAATTTGCAACAATTATAACATAAATAAACTAGGACAATTACTTTAATTAAACTCAATTTATTATCAACATGCTTAATAACATTCGGAAAAACATTCTATGGCAACTCGATCTTTCATGGGTTTGAAAACCACATTAGGTCATTTCAGAATCCTTTAATTAGTAAATACGCATTTTACTGATCCTTATTTACTAAGGGTTTCTTAGCATTTGTGTGAGGTAACAGGGACGTGCCAGGTTTGAAACAATTTAATCACACAAATCTAAAAACTATGCAGATAACAGAGCTTGGTCAGAGTAGTTATGCAACCTCCAATTTAATCGGGTCTAGATGTGAATTGAGCATGCACATTTCAATTTTGTCTCCATTAGTCGTCATCTTTTCAGGATTGCTCAGCTAATTCAGGTGCATTTCAATCACGTATGAACAAAATACAGACTTGATTTTAATTGAAAACATGATCGATTGAGGCACAAACATTATAAGCATGAATCAAATAAATATTATTTAATCCAAGCAATCATCCTAGCTTAAATAAAATTAAGCTAACATTGTTGTAAAAAAGAACAAAGAACACATAGCAAACATCTTTATATTAAATTAAAGAAAAGGAAGATTAAACCTAATTCAGAGTGGCTGTCACCCAAGATTCTGATTCACGAGGCTCCTTCGTTCCTTTGCTTTGCTCCTTTGCTAATGGCTCTTCAAAGTGGCCGACCAAGGGTTCTTTAAGAGACTTAATTGCTAAAATCTCTATGAAGAGATGATGCTAGGCGTGGGAATGGAAAAGGCTAAGAGAATTTGGAGAAAAGAGAGAATGATGCTTGAGGGATGATGAGTGAAGGAATGAGAGGGTCTTATTTATAGGTGAGGAGAGGGGGATAGTTTGCTAAAAATAGGAGTTTTCATCTTTTGAAACATCTTCCATGGGTGGCCGGCCATAAATTGAGCAAGTTGAGCTGATTTTTCCTTGATTTTTGGTCAATTTGTGTGCCACAACAACTCAGGATTGAGACTCCGTCAAGTGCAAATCTTCACGTAAATCTCTAATTTCTTCAACTCTTCAAGGACCTTGTGCAATTAAACCAAAGAGTGGTTTATGGACAGCCATGTGTAGCTGAATTTTGGGGTTGACTTGCTCTCCAATTTGGACGGTTCTGTAATCCAACAAAGCTATCAGACCTGTCCAGAATAAATCAACAAGTTAGAGGACCAAAGAATAAAATTTATCCAATTTAATTAATTAATTAAAAACCCAAATTATTAATGAAATATTTTAAAATTAATTATTAAATATAATTTTATATTTTATTATTTAATTTAATCATGCATGACCCACTTTATGTCTTAAAAAATATAATATATTCAAATTAATATAAAATAAGTCATTTATTGCATGAAAATTATATAATAAAGCATAAAATCACATTTTAATAATTCCTATGTCCTATTTTAATATTTTCACATATTTCATTAATTTATTAAACATTTACTTAGTTTTAGTAACGTATTTATGTAAAAAGGTGATAAATTACATAGGAAAAATCCTATATATTTTTCCGTTTACAATACTCTAACACGGATAGTAGTTTGTTGGAAACTATAAATCCAAACGGTCCAATGCTGACGAACATATTACGTCTTAAAAGCAAGGTATTACAAATAGGGCGGATTACGAAGAAGTAATCCCAAACAATATTCAACTCGAATGATAGGTAGAAGTAGAAAGGATAAAATAAGGTTAAGACTGCCAGAACAGCGTATGCCTTCTCTAGTAGGCCTTATGAGTAGAATGTTAGTTTATTCGCTAGAGCGAGGGTGGACAGTAGGCGATATGTGCAAGGGCAAGTGAGAAGTCACCAGAATTGGTTGGATTGTCATAAGCACTACAAGATGTTATACACATGTCACAATATTTGGACTCAAAAGAAACATAATTCTACCATCTTGATGATTGTGTGTGCTTCGCGTTGATCTAGCTTGACAAGTTCCACAAGTTAACGATCTACAAGTATGAAAAATAACTAGGTTAAGCATATCAATGCTTAGTAAGTTCAAATGAAAATTTCATACTTACCTTGCTCAAAATGTGAGCATACTAACTATCTTAGTTTGGGCTTACTTTTGGCTAGAACATGGAACTCAAAATAAAAATAAGATAAGCATGTTTATTCATACATATCAAACATTGTAAACATAATTCACAGTATCACCAATTGAACCAACTTCACATACCTCACCTTAATGTTACATTTTATCATCAATCCATAACTTTATATCAATTACTCATAACTCATCTCAATGTCATACTTTATCTTTCATCCATAATTTATACCATATCAAGTGAATCACATATTAAGTTGGTTTACCAAATTCAATTCAATTCATTTTCAAGTTTCCAGATTCAATTATGATGTTTCGCCCAATGGAACCCTAGTAAAACGAAATCGGATATATGGATGAACTATACCACAACAGATAGCTCATAAAAGCTTAAACTAAACCACACCAAGAAACCAAAGTGCAAAGCCCATAGGCATCAAATGTATACACATTTTCAAATACATCCCTCCACCACACTAAAGTTTCTGTGGAGATGTATAATACTCGATGATCCGCAACAAGTGCTAAATCTCGATATAACCTATAATAATCTACGTACAATTACATATCTTGTACAAGTACGCATAAGACCCTATTGGCATGTCAATCGTATCCTAACATTTTACTAAGTTCACACAAGCATAAACTATACACATTCATTTCCATTCCCTATAATCAATCACTTTCGCATGTTTATACTTTGTAAAATCCACTTTTACAAATCATACCTATATCAGTCACAATTTCATTTCCATGCCTTGTAACCATTCGTGTTTTCACATTTATACCTTGTACTTATCACATAACAAATCCGTTATCACATTTTATTTCAATTCAATCAATTTACTAGCCTTGTATACAAAATTCATTAGTATTTCAAATTATATTCAAACATATATGTATCAAAATAAACACAAACATACATATAGAATAAGATAAGATAGTAAGTTTCATATAAACTTATCTATTCAAAACACCAAACAAGTGGATTCTTTAGGGATTAATCTTGTAACACCCTCTACCTAACTCGATCATTGGGTTCGGGTGTCAAGTGTCGTGAAAACCTACATAATTTAACAGTATTTTTAACCCGATTTACTTAAGCACTTAGACAATGGCAAATTACACAATGTAACTTCTACTACAACTCCTATCATATGAGAAATAAATCCTTACAAATTTGGTATCTTATTAAACCTAGTAGTTATTTACAATTTTAGTTTTAGACTAAAATATAGATATACTCAACTTAAACCCCAAGACGTGGCCTCTAAGGGTGTGTCACACCTAGTTCCCTTTGAGTCCAGAAATTAAGAAATAATTGAAAGGTTAATTTGAAAGAAGCCATAAGCTGGCAGCCTCTACTGAAAAATCAGGAAAACTTAGTAACCAAATTGGACAGGGTTAAGAACCAGTTCTAGTTCGGTTGGATTGGAATTAATTGGTTCCTTAGTGGGAGACAAAATGATTATCAATGGATGGTTGTTATACTATGGAAGACTGTGCATGTAAGGCTCATAAATAGTTGGGGAATGACTTCTCAGGGAGGATTCATCTCTATTCGGATTCATTTTCCTCTCTTCTTTATCTTTTTCCTTGGTTATTTAAAGAAGAGATAGTTTTGTAAAGCTCTTCATTTAGCAATGATCATAAGGTCTGAGTTGGAAAAGTGGAGAATCCAGTAAGCTAGTAAGGTTCTTAGCCCTTTTGTATATGCAAGGTTAAAAAAATAAAGATAAGGATTTCCAGAAACCATTTTAAGGGTTCTGCATATTTTTGGAAAATTAAATTTTAAGCTAGAAAATAATGAGTTTAATTTATGGCTTGACTGTGATGATTAGCTACCAAAAGAATGGAAGCTCTGACATTTAGGAAAAGCTAAGCTTGTGAGGTAGAAGAAGTATCAAGTGAGTTTCTAAACTTCAATTCTGAAATGTTATATGATTGGTTTAAATCTAGTTCAAGTTTGAAATAAGTTCTATGATCTCTGTCAAATGAGCATACCATGTATGCATAAGATGGTTAAGGTAACATTAAGTGAAGTTGGGCGTATTCCATGTCATTATGATTTCGTGTTCATATGACTATGCTTGTGTGTTATAAATTGTGAAATACAGCGAGAAATATCAAACAGGTTAGATAAAGTTAGGATTTAGGAAATGGGAATTTTTGTTAGATACCATCATATGGTGTTGTTGTGTGTAAATTGTGATGTGCAAAGCTCCTAGGCCTTACGGAGGGGACACTATGGTGTTTGAGCATCAAGGTTAGGACAATGAATGGAGGAATGGGCAGAGGTATAGGAGAAAAAGGAATTCCTGTTAGATACCACCGAACGATGTTGCTAAGTGCAAACTATGATGTCTGAAGCTTCGAGCCTTACAGGGGCACTTCGGTGTTCGAGCACCAATGTAGATATGAGATGGATTGATATCGATAGTTATAAGGTTCCAAGAGCAACACCACAGCAGCGGTCAACAAGCTCTATAGGGCGACATCGCGACAGTGGTAAGGTCCCACGAGACGACACCCTAAAATAAGTCTAATGTGTAAGATCATAGCTCGACTATGGCAACCAGTACAGTCTGCCAAAATAGTAAACACAGGGTAGTCTGTTGGGACAGTAAACACGGGCTAGTCCACTGGGAGAGTAAACACAGGATAGTTTACCAAGACAATAAACACGGGGTAGTCCGTAGGGACTTTAAATAAGGGATAGTCCGATAGAACGTTAAACATGGGATCATAATGCGTAAGACCATGGCACGACTATGGCAGCATAAGAGAGTCCGTCGTGACAATAAACACGGGTGAATAATCAGGACAATAATCATGGGAAATCTCACAAACCAGGAAAAAGTATTAGAAGGAGATGAAAGTGTGGACAAGCATTAGTTAACTAGCAGGTCGGAGTAGACTGATGAAGGAAAAACGTAACAGAAATGGGAAAAGACCACTAAGATAGTAATCATGAAAGCCGAAAGGGCATATGGGTGGTAACCCAACAATACTCAAATAGAGGAAGTGAAGTGCCAATAATGACTGAGGTAAAGACAAATGAGAGAAGAAGTATCCATGGATCGTAGATGGGGAATCTGCCAACAAGGACTGCCAGAAGGTGTTCAATCAAAACTGGAAGGCGTGAGAAAGGTACCATTAAGAGGGTATTACGTGAAAGGTATGTCTATCAAGACTAATCTTACTAGAGGATGATCTATCGCAGGTAACTGCCATAGAGTTAGTTCTGTAATGAGACCACCACGCAAGAGACACTTTAAACTCGAATGGTCATTGAGATGATCATTCGATGGAAGTTATCAGCCAGAGCGGCTCTCTGTAGATGGATGTATTTATCTTTAAAGAAAGGTATAGTGAGCAGAGACAATTACCAAGTTGTATTACAAACAACATTGCAACCCAAATGTAGGGCAAGATAAAGAAAGGTAAGATAAGAATAAGTTAATCAGCATGGAATGGCGCTTACTAATAGCCTAATTGAAGCAACAGCGATAAGTATGCCAAACTATTATGAGAGTAGAGACTCAGTAAAGAGGAGAACGACATATTGGGAGTTCTATTGATGTTATAGTGTACAATTGAACCCCGTTCCAATGAGGACGATAGCGGTACATCTCAATAAGCTTCAAGATTTCAAAACTCAACCTCAGGGTAATGGGAAATAATGTTCATTCCTAATAATATATAGGTGAAGTAAGAGTCTGCCAAGATGACAAAACCTCTAGAAACCATTAAAACCCTAGGGTTGGGACATAAGCTTGACCATGAACTTATGGTATTAGCAGTCAAACTGGCATGAAAGAAAGGTTGAAGGGGTACAAGATTCCAACAATCTAGATAAGGCACCAAAGTTTGAGTAAAACAGGAGTTAAAGTATTTTATTTTCTATTCAGATTTTCCCTGGTAAATTATGGGAGAGATATGTAGTTTGGTAGTGAATAATCTCATTAAATTCATTAGAACTCACAAAATTTTGACCTGTGGTTGCAGGATTTATAGAATAAGGAACTCGAGGAGGAGAGATCAAGCCAAACTGTATTGGATCAAGGATCACTATCAGTAGAGTCATGCACATAGGGAAGGGGTACCCTTAGAGGTTTCACCTCGAGGTGGAACATGTTATAATTACATAGATCCTTTAAAGTTTTAGTTTGAAGATAGTGAAATTTTGTTTTAAATTTTTCTATTGTAAGTAAATAGTTACTATTTAATAAACTCTGTCCTGAATTATCAAGCTTACATTTTGATGTTTTGTCCAAATCGACCCATTTGTGACACAACACACCTGGATTCAACAAACAGGTCGAGTGAGGGTCTTACAAATTTAATAGTATCTAGCTATAGGTTTAGTCGATCCTTTGGACATGAGAACCAGAAGGAGTACCTTATATGTGCATGATGATGATCTGCCTAAGTCCCTCGAGTCCTTGTTTTTAATTAAGTTATTATGTGTTGAGTGTAGATATATTGGCCTACATTAGCGTGTAGAAACAAAAGTAAAAGTAGACGAATGAGAAAAAAGACATAAAGGGAGGATAAATAAATACTTTGGTTAAAAGTACAAGTGTTAAAGAAAATAAAATTTTATTAAAGAAAATATACAAAGGAAATTAAGCATTTTAATCTACCTAGTGTGATGGCCGCCTTAAAAGTGTCTACGCCTCCTTCTGGTTAGTCTTTCCAAAGGAGTAGAAATGACCCCGTTTAATTCTTTAGAATATCGAACTCAAGGAAGACCTCATGTCACGTTTGGGTGTAGACTAGATAGGAAAGATTAGGAGAAACGCATGTTTGGATACTGGACTTGGTCTCCACTGTATACTCCCCAAGGATAAAAAAGCTCCTCATCTTGCATGTGCACCTTTTCATTAAGGTGCAACTCCCACCAACCCTTTCTTTTTGCAAACCCACAAAGGGTTAGAATTTAGACCTCTAAGCGGGGAGAGCATAGGTAAACCCCCAACCTTGGTAAATAGATTTCTATGAATTTAGGGAGTTGTACGCTTTTTTGTCCACCAGAATAGGTGGCCTTCTTAAGTTCACCCCACCTAGCTTCACTTCTACTTTGAAGAGCAGACAAGGGTTTTTCCACCCTGTCGATAGTGAAAGGAATTCAACAAGGATGTTAAAGAAGAGAGATGAACCCCTAGCAGGAAGAAGATAGGGAGATGAGTGATACTTATGTGGTCTCCCTGTAATATTACAGAATGAGTCACAATGAGCCAGGCCATGGGAAAGAACGGGGAGGTTAAGGAAAAGAACTTCCCATGTTCTTGAGGCAGGCCCTTGCCTTGTTCTAGATTGACCAAAAATGGAGATGTATAATCTCCAGCAGTAAAAAGTCTCCTCTAGGGGAAGATGAGGTAGTCATTAGCATCGCCTAGACGACCTTTCCCTCGACCTACACCGAGAAAAAAAGTAAGGCAGGGAAACAGGGGAAAAAGGCAAATAATAAAGGATTTTATTTCGAGGCTTTAACGTCTGGAGAAGTAAGGGAAACGAACCCCAGTAATGTAATTAGATGAGAAAAGAAAGATAGGAAGAAGAGAAGTGAGAAATATTTTGAAAATTAATCCAACAAACAGTATGTGAATTTGTGAACTTCCCCTTAACATTTTGGTTTATTTATAACAATAGGAGATTGAGGGGAGTTATGAAAAAATTTAATGGATGGTAAGGAACTGTTCAAATCCATCAATACAGGTAGGATAACTGTTGACATTGGGAGAACTAAAAATCCTTTAAGATTTCCAAGGTTGGATTGCCAGCCAACTGTTACCCACTAGGGTGTCGCCCTCATGAAAGTAAAACTAGTCATATGTCTGTTCAATGATAGCCATTTCTGAGTAAGGTTGATGAGCCACTGATACTATTGGAGAAAAACTCCGGAATTAGAGTAGTAACCCTAGTACTTTGCCTATATAGTGGTAAAAATATTTTATAGGTTAACTTAGCTAATATAGAACAAGAAGGAAATTGGCCATCCAAAAAGGGACGGAGTTAGCACACGAATAAATCTAGAATTTGTGGAATTATATGCCAGGGTTAAAAAATGATAAGCTATCAGTCAAGCGATGTTCACCTCAGAGCGTTCGCCAAATTAAAAGTGTGAGAAGAATCTATGGACTAGAGCGTATCGAACAAGGTAAAGGCTAAATGCTCGCCAACGAGCCGGTACCAACGTTTAGTTAAGTATAGAGGGAGTCACAGATTGAGCGGAACAGGAATCACATAAATGTATGGAAAGGAAACCAAGTTAAAGAATTGGTAAGAATAAATAAGAATTTCTCTAAGTCTGCCTCTAAGGTTGATGTGAAACGAAATTTTGAGGAAGAAATACTTTTTAGGGTGGGAGAATTGTCACATCTGGTTCCCTTTAAGTTCAAAAATTAAGAAATATTTGAGGGCTTAAATTGAAAAAAGGCATAAGCTGATAGCCTCTAATGAAAAATCATGAAAACTTAGAAACCAAATCAGAAAATAAGAATAAAGACATAAATTCCAAACTATCTGTTGTCCTTGGGCATTCCCACTATTTTAGACATATATGCATCATTCAACAACGATGATTCCCTATAGTCTTAGCCTTGTTCCGTCTCATCCTAGATTCCTTTTAACTTTAGCAAGCTTAACTCTCACAGTTAATCATACCCTTGGATATATAATTCCTTAACTACCACTGGTTACCTTTTAATTATCCTCACCTCAATTTTAGATCCTTATCTAGATTCGTAAATCCAATACTAGACTAAACTTAGGATTTTCCATATTACCCTAACGAATACCTTCTTCTTGCTTAGCCCTATTGTGGTCCATCATCAAGGAAGGATTCTATTTGTCCTATTTCATGGCTTTGAACATGATAATAAGCTAATTGAATAAACGCCCTCGTTTTTCCTGGCTGACTCATACCTAGAAATGTAGCCCTAAGATATTTGTTCTCCTTAGTCTAACCTTTTAATAAACTGAAACTAATAGATAGCTCCCAACGAACTATCTCTCCCGCTACTTCCCAAAGGATTGTCCGTCCAAGGTAGCCCTTGGTGAACTTCCTCGTCTAATAGCCCCTATGGACTATCCCACATCACATAGTCTTAGTCGTAAATCCTATTTCTCTGTAGATATCTAGTGGACTTTATCGGTCAAACTGCTTGGACGATCATCGCTTCAAAGTGAGCCTTAGCAGACTTGCCCGTCTCTAGCTGCCTTTTTATCCGCAGATCCTTAGGTTTAGGTTTCGCTTGATCATCCTATTATCATCCTCAATACTGGTTTACTAGCCAAACACTAGTGGATTCATACCAGCAGATATTTAAAATACCTTAAAGGAAAATATCCCTTCTACTACTACTGTCGCATTAAGACTGTTTATACCAAGTCCCTTCATTGACAAAATTTGGCGAGTGGAAACACAAAAATATATAGACTTTTTTATGCCCTTTTTAACTCAAATTCATGCAGTTTTGTAGTAATTCTTGTTGAAAATATAATATAATTATGGAATAATTAAATTGTACTCAAAGTATTAAAATATTTAATTTTAATTAATTTTATAATAAATTCTCACAAATTTTTATTTATTTTTGACAGATTTGCATAAAGGGTGAAAATTGGCTTGACAAACACTACTAGAAGCTCAAAACCATGAAGCGATTTTTGAAGCACCGAGGCAAATTAATTTTTCAACCTAAGACGGTCCAAATTATGAATATTAATACATAATATAATTAATTTTAATTTGTATCCAATTTATTTTGGGTTAAATAATTATTATTAATTATATTATGGAAAGGAGGACCAATTGTGCTAATACGAAAGACTAACCCAACCGAGCAATTGGGCTGCCCAAACCCGTCCAACATGTTGCCCAATCAGGTTAAATTAGTTTATTTATTTACTTGCAAATCAGCCCTTGAAGTCCCCTTGAAATCGCATTCAAACCCCTTCACTTATTATGCTTTTGTAGATTTGCCCCTAGCTAAATATAGCAAGTTGAAATCTTCAACTTCTGCATTAGTGGTGATACGAACTCGCCTTAGTGATGATTTGAGTCGTAAAAATTTCCCGATCATGAATGGAGTGTGGCTGCAAATTATTTTCTATTTTTAGTAGCCACTCCCACCTATAAATACCCCATTTCACCTATTCATTCAACACACCTCTCATCCCATACATCTCTCTTTCTCTTTCACTCACTTTCTCTCCCTTGTCTCCCATTTTTCCCTTCTACTTTCCATTGCCGATTTATCTCTTGGAAAAGAGCCTTTCAACCACCTTGGGTAGCAGCATTCAAGTGCTTATAGAAGCCTCGGTTCAACAGAACGAGTAGAGAAGGAGGAGCGGAGCAAACTAGTCAAGCTTTGGAGAAACACCAGATTTGATTCTAGTTTCCTATCCTTTAACTTTTATTGTTGTTGTTATGAACATGTATATGAATATTTTTATGTTTTTGTCTAAATTTAATTAAAATGGCTTAAATTTAATTCGTGTTAGGTTATTTGCATTTTGTCTACTTAAGTTATTAAAATCATATGTGTGTTGTTATAGGTCTTGATAAATTTTTGATTAAGTAAAACTATGATAATGTTATATTTGCATTACAATTGTAAGGTAACTAATGAATTAATTATTAATTGTATTGAAATTGTAATTAATTGACACAATACTTAATCAATGCATGTTTAATCTTCTAAGGTAGTGAGGGTTAAATTAGCGATGATATTAAATGGTACACTAGTCTTGCATAACTTGCAAGATTATTGTGATTAAACTGTTTCAATGTAGGAATATATTGTTACTTCACTTAATCTTTTACTTTCTTATTAAAATTGATTAAGTGTTTGAATTGACATAGTAATATGTTCAAGAGATTAGTTAATTATGTAGGTTTGTATGTGCTACGCTAATGATTAAAAAGTTTCCATGAATTTATTCATAACAACATGAACATTGTTTTAGTAATATTAAGTTAAGAAATGCAATTGATCTAACACAAATATGTCATATTGATTAAACTTGTTTTTCAGAAATCATGCATTGGAATATTTTTTACCTTTTAATTTTCTTAGTTAAAATCTAGTTTTATAATACCCTTTTTCAAAACAAACGATTTTCCTTCACCAAAGTGTTTTTAATTGCATTTTATGAATATTTTCTTACACAGTCCCTGTGGGTATGATAACTCGACATTTACTTGTCACTTTATTACTTGTTGCAATTGTGTACACTTGCACATTTCCATCGTTCCAGTGAGTCCCCTTATTAACAGGTTTACCTGCATTATTAGACCCTTCTGCCAGCCTTTTTCTTATTATCCCGTTTACCCTTGTTCTCAGATACTTCATGTTCAATTTGTCACACTATTCGTCGCGCTAATCATTCAAGGAATTCCCCCTGAATGTCTTGGTGAACTTTCTTATTTATTGTCTCGGCAGACTTTCTTGTTTTCCATAATGCATACCTATTCACCATTGGATCATGCCATGGCTTAACCATAGACTTGTGATTTCAGATAATCAATAAACCCCTTTCGAGGTGTTGCCCCTAAGGACCTATATACCATTTACACAGTGTCACCTCGAAAGACTTGTATACCATTTACACATTGTCATCTTAAAGGACCCGCTGATAACCAACGTCGCAGTGTCACTCCATAAAATCAATAGATCATCGTCAGGATGCCGCTCTAGAAAGCTAGTAGATATCATTCCATTCCTTCATTCCGCCAATTATTCCTATCTTCATCTACCCCGTCAAGGTAAGTTCCCTCCATACTCAGCATACAATATAAACATGTATTTCATACAATTCATTGTGCTAGTTACTATAACATACAGTACGCCATTCATCTATTCATCAATTCACAACCATATAACATTCAACAAATAAACTTGCAATAGTATACATTCACAATATTATGTGTATACAGTTTACTCATCCTCCATGTTCATAAACAACCATTGTCTTTGACACAACTTAGAGCAAACATGAATATGGTTCATGCAAGCAACAAAACATCATTGATCACCCAAAAGTTGAGTTTAGAAACTCACCTTACTTCCCTTATCCTAGTTAGCTTAGCTTGTTCAAATGTCAGAGCCTCCTTCGTCCTGGCAACTAAGAATGATAACTATTTTTCGGTTAAATCGAAGGTATTCAAACCTTAATATCTAGGACCCAATTTATAGAAACTTATTAGGAGTCCTTACCCTCCTTCTTTCTCTAATTCACGAGCACAGATGGATAAGAAAGCTTACCAGTTTCTCAATTTCTCTTCTTTCAAACTTCAATTCTTACGACTACTGCTCCATGCAGAACTCTCCTAAATTCTCCTTTTCTTTGAACAACCGAAGAAGATGATGCAGATGAGAAGAAAATTATAAATAAAATTAAAAATAATTCATTTTGCAAGAATATCCCATCTCTTCCAAATAGATAACTCCCTTACACGGTCTCCCAATCTCTAATAGCCTATCACTGGTAATCATTGTGTCCCCCACTTATGGAACCAACCAATTCCATCTCAACCAAACCAGAAATGAAATCTAACTAATTGATCATCAGCCACTAAAATTTCTAAATTTCTCAGTAGGGTCTGCCAACTCATCATCTAATTTAATTCAATCCCAATTCCTTTATCTTCTAGTCCTTAATGAAAACAGGGTGTGACAAATCCACAATTTTGGCTTTTCCCTTATTAGCTCCACTTTGATCCAATTCTTGATCTAGACAAATATTTTATATATCAAATCAATACCAAAAATTTTCACACAATGTCATAAGATGCATGATCCTATGTAAATTTGTTTTTGATTTCTCTCATATTTTACATTTATTAAATTTAGTCGGGATAAGCATAACTTTCGGTTTCTAGTTTCGGATTAAAATGTGATTTCACATATTCTCATTAAAGATCTTATACTTTTATTTATAACATAATTCCATTACTATTTTTACATTTATTTAATTTGGTTCCTAATGTAACAAAGCTAATAAACAAGCTTAACTAACTTTACAAGTTAGTCCTTTTCATAATCTAAACTCAATATTTATCAATTCCAAGCATATTTCATCAATTAATCAAACAATAGAAACTTGATAAAATTTCAACAATTGGCCAAATTGACACATGTGTTAGCTAAATCAAGCTCACATGGTCATAAATCTATAAAAATTGTAAGAAAATTACTTGAATTTCATACCTAGACAAAGGCCGAAAGTCACAAGGGTTTTGGAAGCTTTCATCCAGTTCTTTCTATGGTGGACAATAAGAATGAGGAAGACGATGGTCAAATCCCACTTATTTCTACCTTTTATACTTTGATTAATTATTAATTAACCTAGATTAGTTAACTTGATCATGATTTTATTAACTCAATTTAACATTTAATCATGTCTAATGGAATATACCATCATCATCCACCAACTCCTATTTAGAAATGGCTTAATTACCATTTTGGACTGTTGGTTAATTGTTATTTAGGTCCTTAAACATTTTGTCAATTAAAACTCTATAATGATTGGACTTTTATAATTTAATTCCTAAGCCTTAATTAACTATGTAATTGACAAAATCATTCGACCAATCTTCAATATACTTTTATTTTAACTCAAATATCCATATTTTATATTTATGGACTCAATTTATGAAAATATAATTAAAACCGTATTTTTCGGTATCATTGAAAATCGAGTTGTTACAATTATAGAGAATGTTGAGTGTATATATTTTTCTAATGATTGGATTGTTGTTGTTGTTTTTTTATTTCAATGAACATTTTTTATTAAAGCATATGGAATTCATTTTTGAATATTTCAAAGTTGCCTTCCATAATTCCATTATCTTCTCTTCACAAATGCTCTATCAACCACTAGATTTCTCATCAAAAGCTCTAATTTGTTGCATATCAAACACTAACAGAAAGTAACTCCATTCAAATGAATTATATCTTGGAATTTCTTTTAATACTAGATGCAACCACTACAAATAATTTTTCATATATTGACGATTCAAAAATTGTTACTAAAAACTAAAATTTAGTCGATATAAGCCTGAAAACCCTATACAAATGCCCAAAAGGGTTATTTCGATGGAAAAATCACCATTAGTACATGTAACATCGATATAAACTTTTGTCGACGGAAAATGAGACCGTTGAAATATGTCCAAAAGCCTATACCAACGATCAGGTGCCGCTAAAGTAGTCACTATCAATATAAGTGCCATCTACAAAAGTAAATTCACTAATATTTGTATCGTAGATCATGTGCATTGGTAAAAGGTCATATAAATTTCCAATTATATCCTTAAAGCTATAGCGACACTTCCATTTAAGTAAAATTTCAATTATATCCTTAAACCTATAGCGACATTTGAACTGTGGATAAAGGGTCTTATGAATACAAATATACTAGTGAAAACAAATTATCAAGATAAGATCCAATTACTAGTATTTTAATTTATTTCTAATCTTAATTAAACAATAAAATAAAAAATAGCCCAACCTATAATTTAAACATAATCCAAATAAAATTCATCTAATCCAAATATTTAATACAAATATAATTTAAAATGAATTAATAGAATAAAAATTAAGTAAATGAAAAGACTAAATTTAAAATACAACATCTTAACCTACAAAAATTAGGCTACGACCTACAAGAATATGTATTTGGATAATACAAAATAATCAAGACATGCTAAATAAGATAATTGCAACAATATCATTGTTAATGGAATCAAGTTTTAAGCTAAGTTTCTTTCCTTCTCCATCCAATTGTTCAACATCACTTCTGATAAGTTGTTCTCAGCAAATCTAAATTAACATGAGAAGTCAAAGATGAACTAAACTACCAAAACCAGTAAATATATATATATATGAATGCTACTTAGATACATTTAAGCTTAATAAATGGATTTATTTAGAAAAGAGAGATATTGTCAGACTCAAAACCATACAACTGCTAGCAGGAGACATTAAACTCGGCTAAACAAAGCCTTATATCCTAGTTTTTTCAGGCATAAATTAAATACAATCATTTTTTTTCATGACTATATTGATTTTGAACTAAAAGCTTGATTTATAACAAATAATTTGATTATATGATTTATTTGAACCACCACCTCTTATATATTACCATATGCAGCAAAGAGGAGCTAAAGAGGAAAAAAGGGAATGAATTACCACTACACCAAAATAGACTTTTAGCGGCGTTTTTAGTGGCGTTTGAATAAAAAACGCCGCTAAAAATCAATCATTAGCGGCGCTATCTAAAAAACGCCGCTAAAGATCGAGTATTAGCGGCGCTTTTCTAAAAACGCCGCTAAAAATGAGCATTAGCGGCGTTTTACAAAAAGCGCCGCAAAAACCTAAACCTAACGTCATCGTTTTCGTGAGTTTTTAGGGATTTAGCGGCGTTTTTTAAGAAGCGCCGCTAATGCTCTAGTCTTTAGCGGCGTTTTTGATGAAGCGCCACTAATGCTCTGGTCTTTAGCGGCGTTTTTTAAGAAGCGCCACTAAAAGCCTTTTATCTTAATTGGTTTATTTATATTAAATGAAATTCAATTTATTTCTAATTGAATATTTAAAATCTTCAGAAAAAATAATGACAGGTAGAAATAATTTGAAATAAAACACATGGAAAAATTAAAATACTATTATTTAAAATAATTTTAAAGTTTTTTGGGTACATGATTACTAATTATTTTTTAGTTTATATATTAAAAATTTTCTTATATAATCGTAAAAGAAATAGTATTAATTTTAAAATATTGAATTAATTATCACTATAATTTAGGGTTTTTAGTTTACGGAGTATGGGTTTAGAGATTATGGTTTAAGGGTTGGGATTTAAGGTTTAGGGGTTAGAGGGTTAAGGGTTTAGGGGTTAGACGTGTTAGGGGTTAAAAGTTAGGGATTTGGGGGTCTGGTTAGGGTTTTGGGTTTAGATTAATTATTTTTTTAATTTATATTTTAAATATGTTCTTATATAATTGTAAAAGAGATAATAATAAATTTGTTTAGGGTTTTTAGTTTAGGTTATATGATTAATTTAATATTTAAGGCCGATTTAGGAGTTTATATTTTAAGGTTTAGGGAGTATGGATTTAGGGATTATGGATTAGCGATTATGGTTTAAGGGTTGTGATTTAAGGTTTAGGGGTTAGGGGTTTAGGGATTAGATGTTAGGGTTTAAGAGTTAGAGATTTAAGGTTTAGGGATTCAGGGGTCAGGTTAAGGTTTTGAGTTTAGATTATTTATTTTTTAATTTATATTTTAAATATGTTCTTATATAATTGTAAAAGATCGAGATAATAATAAATCAAATATATTGAAATTATGAGTATATAGTTTAAATTATTTAAGAGATATATAATAGATAGACTTTATATGTATTGAATGGTTAATTTAGGGTTTAAGGTTAAGGTTTACTTGAGATTTGTTAAATGATAAAATTTTATACAATTAATTAATGCTTTTATATTTAAAAAATTAATCTAAACCATTTGATATATTTAAATATTAGTTTAAATAGAATTAATAAATAAGTTAAAAAAAGTAATAGATTGATTTGGATATTTAGGTATAATTATTTATTTTGGAGAGGACCAAATTATAAGAAAAATACAAAATAAAATGAAATAAAATGATATGGATATATAGTTAATTATTTAATTTGGATAATTCTAACTTAATAATTAATTACAACCATTTTATTATTTGTTTTCTTATTAAAATATACAATATTTATTTTGAGAGTACTTGGTTTTTTATTTTTATAAAAATTAATTTATAAAAAATAAAAAATTTTAGCATAACAAAACAAGGCATTTTATTCAAAATAATATAATTTTTTATGCATTTTTCATAATAAGCAATAGCGCAAAAAATAAATCAATTTATAAAAATAAAATATAAAATTTTCAGCATAGTAAAATGGGAATGAAATAATTTTTTGCGGCGTTTATTAGAAAAACGCCGCAAAAGGTAATCAATAGTAAAATATGTGTTAAAATTTTTCAAAACGCTACAGTTTTATTAAATGGATTTAATTTTTTAGTGACATTTATGCTAAAAACGCCACAAAATCATAATGAATTATACTGACTTGTTTGACCCTATATAACCTCAGCTTGATATTTCAACAAAAATAATTAATATTAAACCAACAAAAGAAATCACTAGAAGCCTAAAGAAAAGGGGGGGAAGATGAGGCCGATGCCGATGGAATTCGTGGCGGACCCAGACGACCAAGGTTCAGCCATGGAAGTCGACGATGTTGACACACCGGAGATCTTCGGCGAAGGCGTCGTCGCTTCCGACAATTTTGATGACTCCGATATCGACTAAAAAAACAAAGAAGAATCGGTACTCATCTATCCTTTTTTCCCCTTCTTACTTTCGCTTTTTAGGGTCTGAAATTTCTTAAAACTTTGTTCAATTTAGTTGAATCTGAACTGCACTATGGATGCTTATCTGTATGCAAATCCTGTGAATCGTCACAGGTCCTCGGGTTCAACTACATAATACAAATTCCACCTCTGAACTTCATTTTTCCTTCAAAATAAAGCTTCGATTTGATCTCTTTTAGTGAGACAAATGGCTGAAAATCTTATGCATGCTTTACAATATAACAGCTATGGTGGAGGCGTTGTTGCTTTGAAGGTAAAAATCACCTGTTTTGCTTTTCTTTTTCTTTTTTTGTACTGTTTATCTTCATAATCTGCTGCTGAAAATCTTATGCATGATTTATTTTGCTTTTCTTTTTCTTTTTTTGTACTATTTTTCTTCATATCATTTTGTACTGTTTTGCTGAGAAGGAGAGGTTGATACTTTACAGTGAAGTGTTTAAATTTTTTATATGGACCTGCTTGACATAAACTTGAAAAAATAATGGGCAGGGACTTGATTTTATAACGCTGTGAATTTTTGTGCTTTTTACAGCATGTTGAAGTTCCGATCCCAACTCCAAATAAAGGTGAAATTTTGCTTAAACTGGATTGTAGACTGGTTTGTAGACTCTTACATAATTTAACCAACAAAATAATAGACTGGTTTGTAGATCTCTTAATTCAAAATGGATAGCCTTTCAATTGCTTCTGTTCTGTTTCTACTTATTGTTTTAAGCTGGAAAGGTTGGTTTTCTTTTTAAAGGAAAGTTGATTCTCCCTTACTTCTTAGATTTCCAGAACTGTGCTGTGTTCTGTTTCTTTATGTGTGTTTGGTTTATTAAAAAATCTGGTTTTTTTGGGTTTTCAATTTTACTGATGTAAAATAAAGATTCCTCAAATTATTGCTTGTCATTTTTTTTTTTTTTCTTTTTTTTTTCATACTGGGTATTCAACTTTAATAATAAAAGAATGGAATTTAAGGGTACTCAAGAGAAGATTTTAAGTTTCGTTCTTGGGAATTTTGACTCTTTTATTTTTTCTTTTGTCCTTTTGTTTTCTCATGTGTTCTCTGAAAATTTGAATTTCTGTCTGAATTATAGTTGAAACCGTTTACTTCTGCATTTAAAATGGTTTCTACTTTAATAATACTGAAAATTAATAATTTTATTAGACGATTTAAAATATGTAGTGTCGGGTTTTCTAGATTATTGATTGTTGTATGTTTGTCGGCAGACTGGTCAAGCTATGGCAAGTGCTCTCAATGTTGTACAAACATCTCATTCAGTATGGGGATTTAATGCTTCTAATGAAACATGCTGAACTGCAACAAGTGTGTGCTTCTCTTGGTGGTTTTTTTACTACGTTTTAAGTGATAAAACTTATGTTAACTTTGTGAGGAATCGGGTCTCGTAACACGTGATTCATCTGAATATCTATTTGTTTTAGTGTTAATAATTCTTTTAACATTTTAACTTATCATAGATGCTATGTTTTGATTTAGCATTCTTGTTTATCATGTAAAGAAATTGTTTGGAATTTTAATAGCAAAAATTGGAATTTTTTTTATTGTTGTCTATGTTTTACTTGTGAATTGTGATTGCAATGGTTTACCTTCCTTTGGTGTAAAATCTACTTGGCCAATTGGAATGTTCAATGATTTATTTAGCCCTTGTACTCAGCAATATTACTTCTAATTGTACTGCAACACATCTATATGCCCATTTCTTACCTGTAATCATGTTGCATATGCTTTGGCTTTTTAAATCGTGAATCGTGATTAATGAAAATGAGATGGATAGCTGATGCCTTTCCTGATTTTCAGGTTTGACAAGGAACTGAACAAGTAAGTTGCTATTAAAGTTATTGATTTAGAAGAATCGTAAGTGGATACCTTTGTTATATTTTCTTTGATTTATTCCTCATTAAAGTGTCTTGTAGCAGGTGCTTGCTATGAGCAGCAAAGTATGAATGAATGTGATTATCAACTTTACAAATATACATAGTAAAGTTTAAAGTATGAATCGAATTGCTATGAGCAGCAAATTAAGCGATAAAACAAAGTCACACCAAATTGCTATGAGCAGCAAAGAAAATTTTTTTAATTGCAGAAAACCAACTTCCCTTCTTTCCCATACTGCCAGAAAATTTAGGGACCGCACGACTTGTGGTTGATTTCGATAGGTGGTGGACTGGTGAGGAATCTGTGAATGTTCTCTTAGAAGCCGCAGGCCAAGGTAAAGTCTTCCCTTTCCAAATTCGGAACTTAATTTATTTATTTTTATTATTTTAGAATTTTTATATTTATAATTTTTTTTCCTTATCCTAAAAAATGTTTTTTTTCTTGAAAATCACAAATTAATTTTATTAATTTAAGACAATCTAATAAGTTTATATTTGAATTTTTTAGACAACCGTATTTTCTTTTTCTATTTCCCACACTTGGGTATGATAATGGTAGCATTGGAGTTGAGGTTCTCACACCGAAAAAGGTGAATAAAATCACAAGTTTCCCTCTCATTATCATTTCCCTAAAATGAAATCATTTTGACTTCTTTTTATGCAAGACTTTCGTGATACAATCCCATTTATCATTCATACATACCTACGTGTATATATATATTAGATTATATACATGCACGACATGAATGAAATTGATATAATAATTAAATATGGTAATACTTGAGTTATTAAAAACTATAATATTTTGAGTTTGAGTCCTATAAATATATTTTGAGAAATTATTTAGTCAATTGCTGGTGGAGTTTTTACAGCGTTGAAATACTATCATGTGTCCTAAAAAAAATTAAACATAAATTAAAACAAGCATGTGCCATGAACTAAATCTTTGTTTTGAGCAGGTAAGTCCATGGAACAATTTTTTATCCTTGTAGTTCATGTTTTATTTTGATTTTTCTGTGATTAAACTCTAGTACTCAGGGCAGTAGTTGTTGAGATGTAAAATCTGTTGTCTATCTGCCTAAATATATGACAAAAGGTAGAAGTACATATTGGAGATACTCTCACATGCACATTCATTCGTTTGAAACACGATATCTAGTTATTTGTCTTTGAACTGAGTTGGATTTTTCCATGCTTATGTAGGAACACATGCACTATGCCCTATTTTCATTTAAGGACCGCCAAGGAAATTCTGAAACTGAAAGCTTATTGATCGGATGTGTATGTCGGCTTTCATCAATTACTTTCGAAGGCCTTACTAGGAATTGAAGTGGTGTGCAAAGAGATTGCTTCTTCCGATCTGATTTTTTGATATAAATACTGGACAAAGTATGGATATTTTACTGCTGTT